>NW_020230172.1:196388-756388 GCF_003227715.2 Harpegnathos saltator | reverse complement strand
GCTGATTCCTTCTTCCCCCCTTCGCGCGTTACGCATACAATATATATATATATAATTTTATAATTTGTAGATATATGTAATTTTATTTTTCCTCGAGGGCGTTCGCTTCGGTCACATTGTCGCGTGAATTTTGCTAATTCCTTCTTCCCCCCTTCGCGCGTTACGCACACAATATATATATAATTTTATAATTTGTAGATATATGTAATTTTATTTTTCCTCGAGGGCGTTCGCTTCGGTCACATTGTCGCGTGAATTTTGCTAATTCCTTCTTCCCCCTTCGCGCGTTACGCATACAATATATATATATATAATTTTATAATTTGTAGATATATGTAATTTTATTTTTCCTCGAGGGCGTTCGCTTCGGTCACATTGTCGCGTGAATTTTGCTAATTCCTTCTTCCCCCCTTCGCGCGTTACGCACACAATATATATATAATTTTATAATTTGTAGATATATGTAATTTTATTTTTCCTCGAGGGCGTTCGCTTCGGTCACATTGTCGCGTGAATTTTGCTAATTCCTTCTTCCCCCCTTCGCGCGTTACGCACACAATATATATATATATATATAATTTTATAATTTTTAGATATATGTAATTTTATTTTTCTTACTTGTCTCCGAGTTATCGCTTCGCGTTGACCGCGTTACCATTTAAAGGCCGCGCAGAAAGAAGCGCCAACGACACAGGACAGAGCCGGCGTGCGGTTAAAGAGCACGAAAAAGTGATCGCGACGAAATCCCGCGGTTAGCCGGTAAGGCGATAATGGAGAAACTCAAGTGCCAGTCCCACGGTCAAGCCGAGAGCGCCTGACTCATCGGCCACGTCTCGCCAAGGACAGTCGTGTCCGCAAGCTTCGTTCCGCCGGAAGGAAATACTTACGCTCGTTGCAAACAGCCGTGCCGATCGTGTTGCACGATAATAATCCGAATCTCACCGACTCAATCGCTCGTCTCATCGTCGGGGATACGCGCGCGTTATCGGCCAACGCGCGCACGTGACGCCCGTGGTATGCGCTGGTTCAGCTCTCGAGATACGATGCGCCCGACGCGGATATCTTCGCGATTTTATCGGCATTCCGAGTCGATGGCCTCGCGCGATATGAGCGAGACGATTGCGCGATCAGCTGGAGATAAAGACCCGCATGATCTTTTTGCGACTCTTGAGAAATTGGAGCGAGACTGGGAGAGAGAGGTGCGCGATCATCCCCGTCGCGTGCGATTCATCGATTGACTTCAGGGTGACGCGACGCGAGAGGAAGAGGACGGCGAGATGAGACGGCAAGGCGGCGAGACAAAGGCGCGTTTCGCCATCCTACGTATGCTCTCGTAACTTGTTGCACAATGGCGATGACTGGCCGCCGCGCGCGCCGCGACGTATCGCCATGACGAGCTGCACCGCGGCGTGTAAACGCGCGTAATCGGGGCTCGCGCGCGTTTCTCTCTCGTCGCGTTGCCTTTGTCAGGCAACAGCTGTTCCACGCGTGGCTTCCTTCGCGCGCCGATCGGCGGCCTTGTGTGCACGCGTATCGGTGATTTATGGGACGATTCTCGCGCGCGCGCGCGCGCTGTCCGAGCTCGGACAGCGCAGATCGCGCGAGCGCGCCGAGCGAGAGAGACGCGCGGTGGTGGTCGTAAAAACGAGCGACATCACGTGCGCGAGTGCGACGCGAGCTGTCAAACGGCCGATTTGTCGGTCGGACCGGTGACTTTAGGGCGGCCTCTCACGGCCGCGGCCGCGGGAAGGTACTTTCGCGGCGAAAGCTATACTCTTGCCAATTTTGCGTATCTTTCTCCGTGGAAAATATGCCGCGTAAAATACGCTGGTGATATTTCGGTGGAAATAAAAATGTCACGAGAGCGCTGCTGTTGTGGCGAGAAATGAAGTCAATTCCATGTTACGTAATCTGTTTTCGACGGAGCGAACGCGTTGCTGATAAAAGCTATTACACTGGAGCGGAAGTGAGCGATTATAACGACGTTGAGAGACATGACGCCAGCGAGGATGTCTCATTGGTGGTGTGTTTTCCTTCATTTCCTCCTCCTCCTTCTCGCTATCTGTTCTCGTGGTTTCAACGCTAATCCGTCACACGCCCCGTAATCCGAAAGAATCAGCTGAGCAACACGCGGCGAGAGTAAACACGTCCTTCCTGTTGCGTCTCTCTTCTCGCAATGCTTCTACGTGCCGTAGTGCGAAGCGGCCAAGCGGAAGAAAAAGAAAAAAAAAAAAATGAAAGAACATACGCATAATTTACTTTACATCGCCGATCGACGCCGCGAGTGCATCAGCGCGGGCATTTCATGCACCTCATCCGCGCGGACGTGATCCTCGTCGGGAGGGCTCGCCGACAAAGTCACGGCCGGACTCGACGAGAGAACGACAGCCGATGTTACACGTACCGAGCCACTCCGGGGTAGATAAGGGACCACCTTCGAACTACCGAGAAGCTCTCGATGCCTCGATAACCGGTCGTCGCGCGGGCGGGTGGCCTGCGCGTCTGATTACGACGAATGCACACACGGCGATCAAACGGGCACCGGTTTGCGAGAGGAAGCCTAAAACCAGTCACGGGGAAAAGCTCGAGGAGCGAGCGAGAACCAGAGAGATAGAGAGAGAGAGAGAGGGGAGGGAGGGAGCGGGAGGGAGAGATATTCGCTGGCGCCTGCTGACGGGCGGGGCACCGCGGAATAAAATAATCGCGATTATTTACAGCCGGCGCGTCGCGATATTCAACTTTGACCCCTGCGCGCAGGACACACACGTGCCGCTCCCGACGCGACTTGCTCTCCTTTTTCGGCAACGAACCGTGCGCGTTTAACGCAGCCGACCTGCCGCTCGCGGTGCCGACAAAAGTTGTGTCAATGAAACAGAATTATTCCGGCATGAGAGAGAGAGAGAGAGAGAGGGAAGGGGGAGAGAGATGTTTTGTTTGCTAAAAATACTAAGCATCGCGGAGACGCTTAATTAGCAGCCTAATTAACACCGCGGATAATCACTGAGGAGTGTAAAGTAAGAAAAAGAGAAAAGGGAGAAGAAGCCAACCTCCCTCTAATTCGAGATCAACGCGTGTCTAAGGGAAGTCTGCTGGGAAGTCCGCCGTAAGCCACAGCGTGCAGTCTCGTGCCAATTCGCCCGTTCGACGCGACTTTCGGAGGACTTTCCCCGCGCGGCTCGCCCCGGAAAAATCGGCGACAAGCTCGCGCGAGCAGGCGGTGTATCGGATTCCTCTGGCGGCTGCGATCAGCGGGCCGTGTCGTCGTCGCGGAGTTGTACTTGCGCGACGGCTTTTCCGCGTGTACGCGTACTGTGGGAATGCTCGCGATGCGTGCAACCGCAGGAACTGAGCGAGTGCGTGCGACCGCGTGTTCTCGCGTCATCGCGACCAGGTACGACGCACAGGTGAATCGCCCGGCATCCGTCATCGAGTCGTCGTTTATGGAACTCTTTCTCTCTCTCTCCCTCCCCCTCTCTCTCTCTCTCTCTCTCTCTCTTTCTCTCTGTCCATCTCTCGATCGGATGTCCGCTTCGATAGGTTTCACGGGGGGATAGTCCTCTCGTACAGCACGTCCCGCCGAGCAGAACCAACCGTATTGTATTGTAGGTAACCCATTGTCATTTCCGCAGCCGGGGAGCAGAAGGGAGCGAGTCCGAAATTATTGGTTTTCGATATATTGATACAGCTGCGTCTGTGCGTGGGCAGAAAGGATAAATTATGAAACGGAAAGGAGCCCCCCCCCCGGGCCGAGCCCTTGGCACGCCTTGGTCACTCGCGGACGAAACGCTCATATGTGATTGCTCCTCCATGTTTTCTTCCTTTCTTCTACCGGAAGTTGCTCGTGGTCCCTTTGCGCGAAGGATCGCGCGACAAAAATCCTCAAGTCGTTTCCTAAACATATTATGCATCGCGGCGACGCTTAATTAACGGCCCAATTAACATCGCAGGTAATTACCGAGAGGAGTAAGCAAAGAAAAGGAAAAAAAAAAGGGAGAAGAGGCCAACCTCCCTCTATTTTGAGAACAAGTTTTCGTAGGATCGAATCGCGCTGCGCCGGGTGTTTCATGCAAATCAGATAAGCGAGCGCGGCTCGAGAGCGGAAGGGAGAGGCAGGAGAGCGGCTCGCCGTGAATATTGCCTAGCGTGCCTCAGATAAAGCGCCGATCGCAAGGAGATTTCCTTCTTCGTGCACAGGAGCTCATAAGTAATTAATTAATTCATGACATGGATTCCTGCCGGCGTGCGATGGGAAATGCGAGCAGCGGTATTCAACGAAGAAACCGCGAGCGGCGCCGCGGCGCCGAGCCCGCTCTTTCGCACGTATTTCTCGATAACGCCAGGCCGCGCACAGTTATCCCCCAACAATTTCTCGTGTGTGCGTGCGTACGTGCGTGCGTGCGGTACGCACGGCCGATCGGTCGAACTAGTTATGTAAATGCACGCTGTGCGCAACTCTCTCGACGAGCGATCTACGAGCGCGTCGCGGTGTGTCGCTCTCGGAATGCGCCCGTGAATCGCATCCTTCGTCCGTAATCCTCGAACACGAGTGTCACATTATAGGATCAAGCGTCCCTTCCAGGCGATTCATCGCCGGGCTCGCCCGGCGGAGATGAATAACCGTGTAAGCTTGCGTCAACAGGCGATCGTTACGCTGCGTTACACGGCTCGGCGAAACAATCGAATAAGGAGCGTCGTCGATCCATCTCCGCGAGGAAACGAGACAGAAAATCACTGAAAAGCGCGTGAGAAGTTCCCGCGTGAGAGTTCGATTTCGCCTTGAAAGGCTAATAATTATTGTTACTTAAAATTGCGTGAAATAATTATGAGTATAATTATAATATTTGCAATTATCAATAGTCATTAACTATCACCATGTATCACCACACTATGAATTATTAATTCATAACTTCACGCTGGATGATTATACGTATTAATATCGTATTTTAAAAGGAGGAATCGTTGCCGCTCCTTGGCTTATTAACGGCGCCGCGCGATTGAAGCATTCGTCGTTGTAATTACGTGCCGACGAATTGTACCGCCACGAACGAACATATCGAACGACGTTCTGGAGAACCGACTTCCCTGCGCGCGGCACAGCGTGATGCGCTGCGCGAGCGCGCGATTTTCCTCGTGCGTGACCGTGAGAATTGTAAAAGTAAGCCGCATAGAGTCCGCGCTGACTCCGCGCATTATTGTCCTTGGGAGCTCTTATTAGAATTAACGCGCGAGGTACGGGTTCGCTCCGAGAGCGAAAAAGCGAGAGAGAAGAAAACGAGAAGAGGCGGCGAGGGGCGCACGTCGCGCGAAAGAAAGTGCGTCACGCGTTCTTCTTTCTTTTTTCTTCTTCTTCGCCGAGCTGTGCGCGCGAGATAAAAATGCGCGGATGATGTATCCGCTCCTTTACGACGCTGCTATCGGGCGCGCACGTGCGATAACACGCGACTTTTACTGGCTGTCGAGAGTTATCGCGGCCATATGACGAGACGACGGCATCCCCCCAGAACCGCGACACCGAACGGTCTTCCGGTTCTGATATTAAATCGCAAACTCTTTTACGAGAGATAACGTAATTACAAAAGAAAGAGCGCTAGAGTAAAATAATTACGGCGTTATCTCAGCGTTACCGCGCGATAACAATTGTCTCGTAAGTACTTATCAATGATGGAAGATTAATTACGTCCCGACTTATGTCGTATCAACAGGGGGGGGGGAGCTTCCAAGGGTGCATCAACTTCATCGGAAGTCGCACGGCTACCGAATTGGAACACAATTTCGACGTGGGAGAAAAACGGTTCGAGTCGCTCATAAGTTTTCCCATTGCACGGATTTTTCTCGTAATTAAAGACGGCCTGATAAGGATCTCCTTCAATTTTTTCCTCCTTCGTATAAAAAGGTCCGAGCTTGCTGTGCTCGCTACTTATAGCGGGGTGTAAAGGGACAAGAGATCTTCCATAATTAGCCGAGTTTCCACCGCGGTGAGAAAGAGAGAAAAAGAGAGAACGAGAGGTCACCCGCGCATTTTTCTTTCTTGTCCGCGGCACACCTCGAGCGTGAACGCACAATCCGCACGAAGACGCGCCGTACGGAATATTGCTTTATCCCCTTGGCGGAGCTAACGCGGAGTTTACAACGTCCGTTCGCGGTGGAAAGCCGCTTTTTCCGCCGGTTTCCGCTCGATGATTGCATCCGCGCGCGCTCCTTACGTGTACATTGGGAAAGTAATTATTTCCTAATTACATTGCGCTATATCGGGTAAATCGGATGTCATCGTACTCGGTGAGTAGCCGACGGCGCGCGATTCCGTCGGGATTTCTCTAAGCGCGACTCGCAACCGAAACCAATTACGCTCGCGCGTCGATATCATTTTTACGCCGCCGCCGTCGTCCTCGCGTCTTAATCGCTCGTCCGCGCACATGGAAAGGCCGAGGAGAACGAGGACGGCGGCGTCCTCTCTTCGACCGTTCTGTAGAGCAATCTCGCGAGGCAATTACTCGGAGTGGCATGTGTCCGGCGTGATGGCCAAAACTTGATACATATTGCAAAAAGATCCACCACAAGCACGCCTGCCAACGGCGCGCACGCGCGCGCGCGAGCGAGCGAGCGGGCGGGTGGGGAGGAAATTCCTAGCGCGACGAGAACATTAATTTCGCGGCCGGTTTTTGCCAGCCCAGCCGGGCGCGATGCATTTTTCGCCGCCGACGTAATAACCATTAATACCCCGATATGCATCCGGGAAAGCACCCTCACCCCGCTGGCCGCGAGACCGGTGAAAATGCAGCGCGACCGAGTCGCGTATTCTCTCTCACTTTTTCTCTCCCTGTCCTTCTCCCCCTGCGACAGCCGTCGAGCGTAAAAGGAGCCTCGCGCGGCGCACGAGGAAGCGGCGGCGGGACCTCACGGCGAGAGAAATATTCTGTTATCGCGAGTAGGAACTCGCGCGACTAGGATTATCGCGGATGAGAACGAGCGAACGGACGGACGGACGGACGGTTAATTGTTTCCTGAAGAGAGGAATAAATGCGGCCGCTCGCTGAACTTCCCGTCGTGAGCGGTGATTATCGCTCGCGGGGATCGCGAAAAATGCTAGCGGTTAAGCCCCGAGTGTTTATACACGTTAGTCGCCGATAAACCGAGCCGAGCTCCTGAGCGCGGCTCTGAGAGCTTTTTAAATCGACTCACATGCGCGACGCGACACGCTCACGCTCGGCTGCCACCTCTGCCGCGACCCTTCCCGCGAAACTCATCAATCTCGCGTTATAATCGCCCGACAATGCGACTGCACTTTTCCGCGACCGCCGCGCCGCGCCAGGTCGCCGATCTTCGTCGGCTGAGGTTATCGGACTTCCTCCCCTCGGCTAGTCCCAATTAACCGAGCGGCGCGCATGCGGTATTTCCGATAAAGCGCGTTTCAATTAATTAAGAGCCTAATTATTCGATTAACGAGGACTCGGCGCGACATACGGCGAACTCTTTCTCTCTCTCTCTCTCTCTCTCTCTCTCTCTCTCTCTCTCTCTCTCTCTCGCTGGCTGATATAATGAAATGTACAAACTTATAAATAAATTCGTAATTACCCGTTGCATTAAGGCAACGCAGACGCTTTAAGTTAGCCGAGAGCGCGCTTAAGGGCGTTAAGTTATATAATTTCATAAATTACATAGTCGCATGATGATATTGATGAGAGGGGGATTCGTATTACACGCAAATACATACATAATTCATCCGCGAGGGGCGCGATAACAAATTACGAAGTTGTAACACGTGTGTGCCCGCCACGTCGGGAGTCAACCCCCCACCCGCTTCCTCCGCCCCCTCCCCCATCCTCTCTCGCTGCCTCTCTCCACATATGTGCGAGCGCACACAGTTGATTACAAAATCGTATATTTCACCTCCCCGATTTACCTTCCCTTCCCCTTTCCCCTCGTACCCTCGGCCAAGCTGTAATAACTCGTACGCGCTCGGCAATATGCCGCTTTTCTGACGCGGGAGCGCGCGCACCGGAGCGGAGCGTCCGGGAGGATTAATTGGCGATAATGCGATTCAAATTCCCCCGATTAAAAATTGTAATGCTGCCATTGTACGCCATCGTACGCCGCGAGACATGCAAAGCGGAATCAACGTTGCGAGCGACGTACAAATACGCTCGGATCACGCGTTAGAGGCGGGACGCGCGTTTATCGGGGTGAAACCGCCGGCAAGGATTCCACCCGGATGGACCCGCCAGATAGAATCGGGGGATTTTTCTCGTTCAGGAGCTCTCGAACTCGTAGATCCGTTCGCCGCGTGTTTATTTCGCTGCAGCAGACGTTACGCGCTCGCGAACGCCGGGAGAGAGACGGAGGAGGAGCAGAGAAGACAGAGTCTTTTCGCAATTTAACGTTTATTGCGCACAGTTAGTTCACAGTCGATTAGTTGACGATAACCGAGTGAAAAGCGCACTGAAACGACGGGAAATACAAAATTAATACAGTTCATTACGCTGTTAATATTAATACGGCCAATACGGTTAACCGTATTAATTTCGCATCGTGTGTCTCCGATTCTCTCGATGCGGGATATTATTGAAATAATTTCATATTCCGCGTATAATTTGATATACAGCCGGATGACTGATTAACGGGAGGGATGGCGGAGAACAAGGAGGAGGAGGAGGAGGAGGAGGAGGAGGAGGAGGAGGAGGAGGAGGAGGAGGAGGAGGAGGAGGGGGGGAGGAGGAAGAGGAGGAGGAGGAGGAGGAGGGTGCGGTAACGTCGCAAATGGAGAGGGCGAAGTTTAAGAATATTTCTACACGCCACACAATTATTAATTCCTCCTGCCGTTATCTGGACACTGTGGAAAAAAAAGGAACGCAGAGTACGTTATAACGGCTCCCATTGTTCGCCGCTGTACGTCGCGCGATGTCGTGTGGCACGCATCAAACATCGTCGTGCGCGTGTAACGTTTCCCGCGACGGTGAACGACGTAACGTCGTTCGTGGCCGAGACGTAATATATTACATCGCTCTGAGCGCAAGGAATCGGAAATCGAGTGGCGCGCGCGAGAGCGACTGGTTCCAGGAGTCGGTTCGCGTTCGTCACGTTACACGTTCGACGGCGTGCGCGACTTCAAGGACGTCTCGGCGCGTTTCGCATACCGGCTAATTACGCGCGCGCGCTCGTCCCGCCGCGTCGATCCAAGGAGAGAAAGCGAGAGAGCAGCTGGGACAACCGAAGGACATCGTCATCGTCGTCATCGTCGACGCGAAGGATGCGGATTCGCGACGCGTGAACAGAACGCGCGGACGCGAGGTTGATTGTTCCACGCACGCACGCACGCAGGCACGAATCTCGGATGATCCACTTGCGAGCGGCAATCTGAATGAGGGAGAGCAGCGGCAGAGAGGAACGCTGGGAAAATCTCGCACTAGCGTATTCATCGACGCGGCTCTCCGCGTTATTGTCCTGAAACACGCTCGGCGAGACGCGTCGAAAGCCGAGCGGCTCGCGCTCGCGCGAGGGAAATAAAAAGGCGCGACGAAGTGACAAATGTTTCTAATATTCGCGAGCGTGCGCATGCAGCACAATGGTGCTCACCACACAGAGAAAAAAGAGAGAGAGAGAGAGAGAGAAAGCCAGTCATGCGAATCTCCATATGAGAGATAGAGACAGAGAGAGGAGACAGGAAAAAAAGACCCGGCCACGCGCGCGACAGATAACGATTATTGTCGACGATAAAGGCCAGACCCGCGCGCGCCTCGCGATGCAACGTAATGACGAATGCGGTGTTTTATCGGCGAAGTGCATTTCGAAGTAGCGCTCCGTCGGCGATAAGTCCGCTACATTATCCCGACGCGCGGCCGAGACAATTAATCGCGTACTCCTCTAACCGCGGCGATGCCGTAACCTACTCCTCTCTCTCTCTCGGCCGCGCTATAAGAGGAGGACTTAATATCCATCTACCTGTCTCTCTCTCTCTCTCTCTCTCTCTCTCTCTCTCTCTTTCTCTCCCGCGCTCTCGGGGATACTCGCGGACTCGCGAGGATGCGAAAGGCCTTCAGACGCGGCGTCATACACGATGATACGTAGCGTCTGATCGAAAAGCAGCTCTCGTTGCTGTTTCTCGGCGAGTTCTCACTCAGCGGCCGCTCGGGGATCGCCTCCTCCCTCGTCGGGGAACTTTTCAGCGCGCACCTCCGCGATGCCCGACGACGCGGGCGATATCCCGCGTGGGGATAAATTGGGTTAATAACACCACGTGGCCGCGGTGTTATGGAGCTCGCGGTGGCCGATAGGCGCGCGCGTGCGCCTGTGCGAATCGATCGCGATTAATTCCGCGAGCTCGAGCGGATGCGAGACGCGCGCGATTAACCGGCTAATTAGCCGCGTCTAATCTTCTCGAGCCGTAATCGTGCTGCGGCGTTAATTGTTCCTGCGCCCGCTCGCATTGCGCTCCAAATATCGAATATAACGTTGGCCGCTCAGCATCCGCCGGCGGGCGCCGACCGTGGATGGCAGTCGGTAAACCGGAGATGAGCGCGCGAGCGAACATCCGCGATGAATGGCGAGAGAGAGAGAGAGAGAGAGAGAGAGAGAGAGCTCGAATTAAAGTCGACTCATTCGTGCGTCAATTAATAACGACGCGGGGGGACAGATGTAACGCGCTCTGCGTGTAGCTCTGCAGCGATCTCGCTGCTTCTCGTTTCCACGAAGCGCGTCTCTCTCTCCCTTTCTCTCTCTCTCTCTCTCTCTCTCTCTCTCGTTGGCTCGCTTGCTCGCTCTCTGCGAGCACGCCCGGCTGCGAGGGAAAAAGGGATCTAGGACGACGAACCCACCGCGACCGGTCCCCGACGCTCGTATAGATTGTCGCGGCTGTTATATCCCGTAATGGTGGCACGGCTAAGCCGCTTGTTTTCCAGCGGCGTGACTGTCCCACCGCGTTCAAACGCAGAAAAACACTGGTCCCTTGTGAGACGTATCACAGCCTCTCGAAGGATCTCGGAGCAGACATCCTCTGGGATCCTCGGGCCGCCGCGAAGACTTGAATGCATCTTTTATATGCAGTCGCAACATTATCTATAATTTTGTCGCTCAAAGGGATCTGTCCCCGTTAAATCAATAAATAAATAAATAAATAAATGCGCGCAGAGTCTGGGCAAAACATGACAAAATTGGTGCCATATCCTGTTGGATATCCTGGTGGCACGCGATTAGGTCTCCCCGGAAAGCTTCGCGCTCGAGCGAGAAATGTTATGAATTATTTCGCTCTTACGCGAACAACTGAATCGAAAACTTGCACGAGCCACTTCCACGTACATTAATTACAGGTACAGATCCGGGTTAACCGAAAGATCATGCGTTTCTTCCCCAGGGAGAGCGAGGAGAGCTGGAAGAGAGAGGAAAGGCAGCGCAAGAGGATCGCTCGATACATCAGTTAACTTGAACTAATGTTAATGGAAACGGTCCTAAGGTATGTAAATGGGCGCGCATTAAAAAGTATAAGTGTGTAACTATTTACTACGAGTTCAACTCGCATACTTCTCGATGACACTCGCGAGATAAGGGGCTGAAGTATCAAGCGCGGCGTGAAGTATCGCCGCCACATTGTGTGGGAAAGAAAAAGAAGAAAAAAAAGAAAGAAGAAAAGATTCGGCGAGCAACGCAGCGCGCGCGCTGAGAAGAAGAGTAGCGAGTAGCCGGGCGAAGCTGCAACGCGCTGCAACAGATCGCAGGGCGTTCGCACCCGTTTTAACCCGACAATGCAGACGATAAGTAACGGTACGTGTCGCGACGTATCGAACGACTGTACATATACGACGCACAAGACCATCAATCACGGGCTTCGTTTCGACGACGATTAATAAAAGACGAAGGCGCAGACGGCAAAGGAGGAAGAGAAGGAGGAGAAGCAGGAGGAGGAGGAGGAGGAGGAGGAGGAGGAGGAGGAGAAGGAGGTTCACAGGGCCAGATGTAATCGAGATCATGATCCTTAGCGAAGAAAAAAGAGAGAAGAGATGAGAGAAGGGAAGAAAAAGAAGAAGAAGGAAAGACGAAGAAGCATCAAGGGCAGTCACTCCGGCCCGCCGCGGTTACATCACGCGCGGAGCATCGGCCTCTCTCAACCCTTTTTCTGCCGCTCGCGGACACATGCGAAATTTTCTTGTTAGCGTGCGCGAAGGAGGTCCGCTCCGTTCACGACGCTTTTTTCGCGCCGGCCACGGCGGCGCCAGCCGCTCTAAGAAGGCGTCGTCCATGAAATGGAAAGGCTAAGAACGAAAGAGAGAGAGAACATTCGCGCGATACGCGCGAACAATGGCTCTCAAAGGGGAGCGAAGAAGTTTCGAGAAGTTTTCTACGAGTCGCACGAGGTGTGCTCGAGATAAGACCGAGTGGGAACGCGCACCGAGTATTTCTAACGATGAAATTAATAATTGTTTATTCCAGGTGAATCTCCTGCGGTGAGCAGGATCTCCCCTCGAGCGAATGTATATCGTGTCTGCGTGTCTCCTTCTTTCTCTTTCTCTCTTCGACGGTTTCATATAATCAGCCATCTTGTACGACGAGGAAATATTAAGACGCGATTACATTCGCGAGAGGCGGTCGCAGAGAGTTGAATTGAACCGTTGCGGTAGCTGACTGCGACATTCGGCTGCCGTTTATTATCTCTCCGCTTGATACATCGCGATACTTTACTGCCGACACACGACGGATATTTCACGGTTTCGCAATGGGATATCTTGAAAGCCGCCGCGGCGGACCTGACGAGACGATTACGACGTGTACAGGGTGCACCAAAAATCGCGCTCTCTCTCTCTCTCTCTCTCTCTCTCTCTGTTTCTCTCTTCGACTGAAGTTGCCGGACAATCAGAACTGTCGAAAATTAGCGGGAACGCGCAATATTGCCCTCTCGCTCCGACAATATCGATCCTTCGTGTCGGAGGACTCGCATAAAAAACACGACGGCGGCGGCGAATATTTTCCAACGGAGAAGAAATATTTTTCTCGCGATAAATCCAGCTCTGGAATAAATGGAAATCGCAATCAAAGAGGGGCGCTCCGCTTCGCGCATGCGGTTGTTAACGGTCAAGTTGCAATCGCGGAATACTATATTTGCGCGATCGCGGCGCGGCGCACGTCGCGCGTGCACCGTGGGTGACGATAAAAAATAAAAGGTCATACAAAGCTCCGCGCTGTTGTGAAAATTTCATTTGCAAGTCAAATCGGCCCGCGTCCGCGCGCTCTGCCTCTCCGACTGTTGCCGCATTCCGAACGCGGTTCGGTAAGGTTTCAGGAATGTACCTTCTCAATTCAGGACAATCGGCCAGGAATGCGAGGACCGTCGCGCCGTCGCGTCGGTCGGTTCCGGATCGTCGAGAAGAGGCACGAGAGAGGAGGAGTCCCGACAGAGGAATCTCTCCTCCGGCTCGCTCGCAGTGAGTCATCCGCGGGCCCCATGCGTCGCGTCGCGGGCCTTAACCCGCCGAGTGCATAGTGTATCATGCTCGATAGGCTCTCGATGTACGATGGGCCTGCGCGGCCCGTCGACTGCTCGGGGTGGTCTGGCCCACGGCGCGACCTTGGCGCGCGCAGCTTTCGTGCTGAGACTCGCGAGATCGGCGGATTCGAAGGCAGAGCAGGTTGCCCCCCGCGCTCAGGAAAATCGAAGTCGATTTGGAAGTCTCTCGCTGAGATTACATAAGAGCGAGGCTACTCGCGAGGCTTGTGTATTCGCCGGGCGACAAGATGCCGAGCACGTAACGCGGATAAAATTCGAATCTACATGTTTGACTCGTGAGAAATGAATGGGCTGCGGGGGAAGCAGATCGCGCGCGGACCTCGAGAGAGCGACTGGCTCGTTTGGTCCTGGAAGGACACGCGTGGGACACGTCGGGCTCGCAAATGAGCCCGACGATCATACCTCATCAGTTTCGCTCGCAGATCGCAGATCGTCTCCGGCGTCCGCGATCAAAGCCTCGTACCGCGGCGAGCGCGTTTTCCCGCCCTCGTGCTCGTCGTCGTCGTCGTCGTCGTCCTTTCGCTTCTTTGGCGACGGCGTCAAGCAAGTCATCGCGTCCAGAATGACGCGGATGATCTTTCGCGGCATCGCGCCTTGCTCACACTAGCGGCTAACTGATCCGGGGTGACGCTCGCGCGCAGTCGTTGCCCTCTCGATGACCATAAGCGTACTGAGCGAGCGCACGAGGGCCATCCGCGACGCGGTTGACAATAGCAGAATCGCGATCTGCTCGTGCCGAGTGCAAACGTGCACCGACACGTTTCGAGTTTGCAATACGAGGAGAGGGGAAGACAGCCGGTCGGTCACGTAGCAGGGAGATACCCGGCGAATCTCCATCCTCCTCTTGCGTCATCGTAACGATAATCTCGGGATGGCCAAGAGTCCGATAATTTTCACCGGAGAGAGAGAGAGAGAGAGAGAGAGATATATATATAGCTTTCAGTTGCACGTTACGTCACTCGATGTCCCTAGTGACGCGTCCCGAGCGCGAGATATTGCCGGCGTTATTGTTATTGTTATCATTCCGATCGTTATCGCACGCCGTTGCGTCATCGTTTCGGCTACAACGCGCGAAACCGCATGTTCATCCTTGCGCGAGTGCGCTCACGCGAGACGAAATTGTGATGATTCTAACGGTGAAGAGAGGAAAGAAGAAGAGAGACAAGGATGGAAAGCAAATTGGATAAAAACTGCACACTCGATATTGAATATCGATGATGGTAATGTCTGTAAGAATTTCTGGCAAGTCTAGAATCGAATTCATGTGGGAATACACGGACAAGCCCAAAATACCGGAAAAGGAGAAGACAAACGAGAACGCTAATCTCCGTCTTTGCCTCGTCGCGATACCGCGCGCGCGCGCGCGCGCGCGCCAGCTTTCGGACTGCCGACAAATATCGATTTCGAGACACCGTGTGTTGTTACATCACACGGTGATATTTTATACACGGAGATACGTGCGTGTTATCGCGTGTTAGATCTTGAGGTAAACCGATCGGCCGTTATCAGCGACATTCGAGCCGACGCAGTCGACAATGACGGCTGTCGAGAGGAGCGGCGGTGAATAGGACCCGCGCGATTCACCGGCACACCAAGCTACGAATTTACGTCATCAGATTATGAAGGAGCAGAAACGACTATGTGACTCGATGCGGATCGAGTCGTCATTAGCGCTAACGTTGGCGCGATTTCACGCCAGAGGGAAATGTCTTTCATCGCACGTCTCGACGGGTTTACGATTTAATTACTTATCGCGCCGGCACGTCTCGCTCGCGCGGCCTGCAGCGTGATTTTGTTTGCGGATTGAGTTACATACTCCCTCGCTCTCGCCTCTGAAAGGGCCCTTATTTACGCTGCCACGAAGGAAAGAGCCACGGAGGGCGAAGCGAGAGCCCGTCGAGACGTGACACATCTGCAAAACAGCGCGACGCGAAGGCTCGCTCGCTCCTTCGATGCGATCGAAAGCAAAAAGCGCGCAACCGGCCGATTGGCGACGGCACTGGGTGAAATAATCCTCAAGACAGCCTGGCTGCCTCAGAGAGAGAGAGAGAGAGAGAGACAGCCTGCGTGTACTACGTGCATACGCGCCGTATCACGGTTCATCTACTTTTTCAACTCGCGCTTTTAAAACGGCTCTCTCCCCCTCCCCCCGCTTTCGACGAGAACTCAAGCGTCGCTTATCCGCGAGCGAGCGGGGTAGCTTTGATTAATCGCCATCTCGCGTCCGGCGCATCAACGCACGTACATTGTGTTCCTTGACGAGCGAGAACGAGGCTCGGTCAGCGCGACGGCTGCTGATAACAGGAGATTTCATTGCGTATAAATACACGCGCACGCGCGTGCGCGCGATACGTGATTTCCGGCTATGAATCTACACCCGAAATGCGATCGCTCGGGGATGAAGTCGTGCGCGGCGGTCCCTCGGGGGGCCGAGGAAGGGTGAAAGCCTCAAGTCCGCGCCTGATGCATCGGCGAAGTTAAACGAGTTCGTTCGTCAGGACGTTCGTTGTTCGTATCTTATCTAGGAGAAGCGCGATTATGCTCTCGCGAGATGACAAGAGTCGTCAGCGACGATAAACGAAGAATGAAGGAGCGCGCTCGGTGTGAATCGCGCACGGCTATCTCTCGACGGAGGGATAAAAAATTCGCTGGAAAGCCGCGAGCGCGCCGCCAGCGGTATGGAAATTTCGACGATCGAGCGTGCCTCTCGATACCGAAGCGGAAGATTGCGAAAGAAGAGATCGTGGAAAAACGCGGCCGGTCGTTTTTCCAGCGTTTCCGCGAGAGCGTGCGCTCAAAGACTCGCAGCGGCTGCGTACGGGGCGTGGTAAATGAGTTTTCGTCCGAAAAACCGCCGGCGAAATTGTGGGAAACATCCGAGGCAAGCGCGCTGCCGAGGCGCGGCCTCGGAAAGCCGGAATGCGTTTCCTGTCGCGCTCTGGAAACTGGAAACTCGCGGAAGATTTCTCGGTCTGTTCTTTTTTACAATGGCATTACACACATTTACACCATATGCTTTTCCGCGCCGTGAACGAAACGGACGTACACTCGGGTACCCGCTAACAAAGAGGGGAAAAAAAGAAAACAAAAAAGCACAGGAGCCGTAAGACCGGAGAGAACACGGACCCACTTCCGCTTCTTGCCGCCAGGAGCGGCGCAGGAATTTTCGGACGACTCCTGCACGACTCGCGACAGCAGCCCGACGCGCGCTCGAGCCCCGTTATTTCGAGCCATTATACTCTGTAATCGTCCACCGTTTCGAGATGTCATCGCGCGAATGACGTTGCGCAAATGCGCCGCCGTGATCGTTAACGTTCTTATTTTCTAGCGCAGCTGCGTCCGTAATCCATTTGCGGAATCGGCTATTACGACGGGCGAATCTCAGCCGGTCCGCAGCGAGACGCGCAACCGCGGAGAGCACATTAGCGGACGCTTCTCGAGAGAATAATAATGATCGGTAACGCCGGATGATTTGCATCAACTTGCTCCGAGAGGCAACCGAGACGTTGATTGCGTCGCGGGTCGCGAGAGGGAGAGAGAGAAAGAGAGAGAGAGAGAGAGAGAATTGCTCGCTAAAAATTCCGCGAGTTTCCGCAACGCGCTCCGATGCCGAGAAACGTGCGTTAGTTGCAATTAATTAGTGCGTTAGAGCTGCGCGGCGATAAGCTCTCTTCTTAGTCTACGCGAGGTTGAAAAGTGGGGTACGCGTGTAGAAGAAAAGTATTATACACCGCGCGGCTCGTGTTTGTTGAATTAACAAACCTACATACTCAGTCTTGGTAGGTAACGAATGTATGTCCGCTTCTCTGCACGCGTGTATCCATGACGAGATAAATTTTCAAGTACCTCGCTGCGCGTCCACGCACTTGAGTATAAAAAATCTTTCCCAGCGTGGAAGATTTGTGTCGTGTTCATTGTGTGTGTGTGTGTGTGTGTGTGTGTGTGTGTGTGTGTACGTGTGGTTAAAATTGTTTAAAGAGTCTTTGACTGACAAGCAGTAGCCGAGTAATCGCGGCTTATCGATTCGGTTTAGTAGATCGAACCGAGGCTTCCAACTTTTACGAGCGGAACGCCTCCGTGCGAGAAAAGCACGCACGCTCGATAAAACCTATCGATTTTTCCTCGTGGCAAAGTGCCATTTATAAAGCGCGATAAAACTGCAGATAAAAGTATTTTGTACTTCAACTTCTCGTGCCACGATGCCGGTCTATCTGTCTTGGCGATCCCGCTTTTGTCACGCGTGTGTGTCTTGTATGCAAGTTTCCCGTTGAATATTTCTATTTTATATCTCAGGCAGAGGCGGAATATGTAGAAAAGAAAAAAAGAAAGAAACAGTTGTAATTATTTCGCAATAAATCCTATAAATTACATCGTGAGGAGAGGATGAAACTTATCATTAGAAAGTACCCCTAGATCCTTTCCCACAAAAATGTCCGACTCCTCCTTACGAGAGAGCGAGAGAGAGAGAGAGGGAGAGAGGGAGAGAGAGAGAGAGAGAGAGAGAGAGAGAGAGAGAGAGAGAGACGGGCATAACGGCGATAGCGCTAAACTGTACGGAATGTCGCGGCAAACGAAGGAGAACGCGCGCAAACGCGCCATTATCCCCGTATCCTTCTTACTCGGTTAATTGCTGACTGCGCGCGTTCCTTACGCAGGTGCATACGGAGACAATGAGGCCGTCGACCTGATACTGTCGCCGTTGCGTAACCAGTCTTTCACCCGCGTGACCCGCGCGCACGGGGTGCTTACGCGTCGTTCTCGGGGAGGTGACGCATCCTCGGCTGCACCAAAACTGGGACTGCGGTGTAATTTTATTGTTGATTTAATTGCAGCGACTATACACGGCGCGCCCGTTAAATTGCCTTAACGCCGTGATGCACGGCGGCCATGATAATTAAGCAGCCATGCGCGCCGCGCGGTCTTATTGTTCCCGCTTCCTCTCGCGTCGTGAGATAATATCGGGTGTCCCGGGGATCGCGAATCCCGCGGGATCTCACCATCGACGTTATCTCGTCCAACTTATTTCAATTAACCTTAAACGCCAGTCAGCCTCCTGCCCTTCTACGTCACAGGACACGCGGCCGCCGGAATTTCCAAAAGTCCTCCGCCGAGTCGACTCGCCCCCGCCTCCTCCCGCGGGAGATCACATCGGGAGGCGTTTCAGGGTTCGCGCGCAGATCGCTCTCCGACTGGTGGTCTCTTTAGGTTAAAACGGGGGACCCCGCGCGATAACGTTAATGGAATTTCCAACCAGGTCCGAAGCGGCAACTCGCGAGGTGATAAACGCGAGGAGAGCTCGTGGAGCACCGCCTCGATAACACGCGCTTCCTCATCTCGCAGGCGAGTGAGGCAATTGCATAAATGCGCTCGCTGGCCGGGCGAAAGCGGAAGAAGCGAGCCGCTCGCGGCTCCTCCTCGGCGCTCGGCACGCGCGTACAATTCAAGCGCATGCACAAACGTTACGTGAAGAAACGTTACCTCCTCTCCGCGAGCGAAGAGGCCGGGCGGCGATTATATCACGTCGGCGTCGGCTCTCTCAGCCGACGATGACGCTCGCGGCAAGTGGAGAAACCGTTTTGAAGGCAGCGCGCCTGCTGACAATTAGAAACGAGAGAGATTAGAAGCAACTCTGACAATTAAGCGGCCGACGCGCGTTATTTCGCGACATTCGTCGCGCCCGGCTAACGGAATTTCACGTGAGCGTGAGCGATGTATAGGTGCGACGATCATACTTTGCACGTACGCTCCCGCTTCCTTCTGCTCCTCCCGGCTGTTGTAGGACGCGGCCTGTCGTTCGTCACGTAGCGCACTTCACGTCCGTCAGCATTTATCGGCGCGAATTTACGGCAGCGTGAGCGGCCGCGAAAAAATCGCGTGGTCGGGAAAAGAGAAGAACGAGGCAGGTGGGGAGAGAGAGAGAGAGAGAGAGGGAGATTTGTAGTACCGTAAAACGGGATTGTTACACGGCGCTTAGAGCGTAATCCTCGGGACGCGAGAAGCGCGAGGTTGCTCCTCTCTCTTTTTTATATCGCACATTTTTCCTCCCGTCATATTCGGCTAAGTTGCGTCCCGCGTGAGTCCTTCTTTCGCATGCGAATTTTTATCTCTCTGAACAACCAGATAAGGATGATGTTCGACGACGCGGAGAATCTTCGATGCGCGGATATCCGCAACCGTGAGCACGATAACGAAACTGGTGACAAATAGCGAGACGCGAGGTGCCGGTGCCGGGTGTATTTGCGCCGCTCGCCCTCGAGAGAAACATCACCGACGTTATGGCGTTTGTCCAGAGTGCTCTAGAGATAAACCGAGGCCGGATAAAAGATACGGCACGGCTCGGGGAGAAGCAGTCGGTTACTCACACCCGCCGCCGCTCGCGAGTAAAACGGAACGGTCGACCGGGTAATACCGCCGCCCCGCTTATGCTCGCGCGTCTAGCCCGGCTCCCTTGTTTAGTCTGGACCTCGTCTGGAGCCTGCAGATCCCCACGCAGGATAACGCCTGCGCTCCGAGGCGGCCGGATTTTCGAACGATGAGGACTAAATTTTACGACGCCGAAGCCGGGAAGCAGAGAATGGGAGAAAAGGATCGTGGCGACTGTAAATACCAACGTAAGAAGAACGAGAGAGAGAGAGAGAGAGAGAGAGAGAGAGAGAGAGAGAGAGAGAGAGAGAGAGAGAGAGAGAGAGAGAGAGAGAGAGAGAGAGAGGCTAGAAGGTTAGGCCTAAAAGTGAAGATATCACGAGATACGCGCGCGGATTGAATAGTCCGCTTCTTCGTCCTCTCGAGGAACAGGGACGAGCAGGCTACGGCGAGCTATCTTATCTCGGCGAGTGCGCGATCGAAAAAAGATCCGACGGTTTCCAGGTCACATCGACGGGGGCTACGTGCGAGCCGGTGGTCGACAATGAGCATAAACATTGCTCGTTCGAGCGGCCTTTGCTCGGCAAGACGCGTACCGTTAGCGGCGCATGGGGGCCGAAATGAAATTAAGAGCGGCAATTATGGGAGATAATGACTCTCGGGCGGCGCGTAAGTGGCGTTTCGCCGCGGGGCGAGAGAGCGGATTTTTTGATGGCGAGTCCTCCTCTCGTGTATCTCGCGCGCATCTCCCGTCGTTTGTTCGTGCATCATCCGTGCTCCGAAACGCCCGGCGACGACCCCCGTGTACGGGATCGTTACTTGGAAACGATCAGCTCGTAACTGGACCTAACTCGCACCCGAGGGATCGGAGGAACGCGCGACCCATTCTCCATTCGACCCGTCGAATCTCCATTACCGCCGGTGATCCCGGCTGAAAAATTCCGCGGTCCCTGATGAATCTCAGATTTTATCGGGATAATAGTTGATGTAAGTACATAATACGCGGCGCAGCAGAATATTTATATCGCGTGTGTAAAATGAGAGTATATACGGGCCGGCCGGCCGATCTGGCACGCGAGTCTGGTTCGGCAATTTTCTGCCCTTTTCTTTCGAATTTCACCTCTCTCATCTCCCCACGTGCATTCGTGCAAAATTGCGCTTTAAACGGCTAAACGGCTAAACAGCGCCCGCGCGCACGCGCGCGCGCGCGCGTGCCGAAGAATAGAATCGATACGTGAGGCCGTAATCGGCAAGCTAATTGGAAATCTCGAAGAAACAGCGCCATTGACATTAAAACGACAAACGCGAATAATGGTGAATAATTAACGGCCAACCGATGCGGCGAGCGCGGTATCGCTCGGCGAAATACACACCGACGCGGAAACGCGCGGTCTCGTCGGTCCGTAAACAGTTTATTAAAATCGGCGACGCTCTCTCAATGAAAGCGGCTCTCAATTAAATTGAGAGCGACAGATGCCGACAACGGACGCGCGGTATTAGCATATTCATTAACGAACTCGCCGGTGCGCGGCGAGAGAGAAAGAGGGGGCATATGTCGATCATGGCCTACGAGGTATTCGCGTGTTTCCAACATATGCCAGGCGTCTCTCCTCCCCGCTCCCGGCTCCTCCTTTCGATTTCATTCTCAATGGACGGTTCTTTGTTCGGGGGGATTCGGACCGCGCGAACGACCCCAAGTGTAAAATTCGCCGATGTAGAGTCGACAATATCGAGAAGATTCGACATAGGAAGGAGGGAAAGCACAAGCTGGACGATTAAGGACGATGATTAGGCCCGATCCACGCTATCGGTTTCACCGGATCCACACTCGAATATAGTTCCATTGTTTACAGAGTACGCATTCACACCGTGGATAATGCTCAAGTTTCGCTGCTCTCGCTTCAGCAACGATCCTTCGACGGAATATTTTACCGGATTTTATTTGATCGAACTTGTCTGGACTCTTCTCATCGATAGTGCGAACAGGTTTTGGATCAAATCACCGTCGGTTCTCGCGGTGTGTCGTTAGTGGGATGGAGATACAATGTTAAATATTCTCCTTTAGTTCTTTTATCGATCAAACTGGGATGAGCCCACATTGATCCTTTTCTCATCTTTCTCTTTATTTTTCTTTCGTTCTTCATTCTTTTCTATATTCGTTGTCCAGTACTATCCAGTAGTAATTATGATCAATTCTTCGTCAGAAAATAGCGTCATTTTTTCGGGAGGGAGAAAATTATGACGAACTTGGCAGCAGGAAGGTACAAACTTATATCGTCTGGGATCGGACCGAGAGCAGACGCTCGCGTCACCGAGAGCTCTGAGCGATTCGATAATGTAAATACTCACTTAAGAGCGATACTTGGCCGACGAAATCCCGAATCTCCCGAGCGTAATTATGTCATCCCGCTTTGCGAGTGATGCTTCCGTGTTTTGCCCGCTCGCTAAGATGACGTTGCGTATCGAGCGCGACGAGCTCCGCTGTTCTCCGTCTGATAGTGGACGAGCAATGGGAAAGAAAGAAAGATAACGGTTATTCACCGTTGCGAGACGGGCCCGAAAATTTCTTCGAGGCGTCGAAGACGTGTTTTTGCCCGCGCCGATGCGGCGCGAAACGGTGCAACACGCGCGCGCGCGCGCGCGCGCGTCCGCACGTGTGCGCGTGTTTATTTCGAGTGAAGATTATTAAGAGACCGGTCCCGTACTCTACAGCCGCGCCATGAACGGCCACCGCAGTCGGTCGGTCGGGTTATATATTGTTTTTAACGGTCAAACTATAAATACGACCGGCCGACCGTGCGCGCGCGCGCGGCGAGAGTCCTTGCTTTCGGTGATGCCGAAAGATTCGCCGCGAGAAGCCCGAAATATTCCTGACGAGGTGTCGGTGCTCGTAAAGGCGATCCAATCCGGCGAGAAGGTCCGCCCCGAGTGTGAATGAGAGTTCGATTGCTTTTTCTCGCTTCCTTCTCGCCAATCATCGTATATTCAATTCTCGCTTCATTCAGTCGAGTGCGAGATTTTCGCGCCAGTCGCGGCGGCCACAATGTCGGGCGATCCGGACTCGATCGATCGATCGATCGATCAATCAGACGAAGCGCGCGACGGTTTGTGAACGAAAGCGAGATAAGTGGGGAAAAATTGGTGTCAATAACTAGAACTCGGTGCATCGTTCGAGTGCTCACGAAGTAGCGGGTCCGCTCGATTTCCACCGTCAATCCGCCCGCGCGGACTGCGGAGCGGATGTACCCGATCTACCTGCGCCGTCATCTTTCGTTGGGTAAACTAGTCGCGCAAACTTCACCCTGATTTCCGTCAGAATTCTGCCGACATCATGCAGAGCATCCGCGAGAAATTCTCGATCAGCCCGCTGGCTCTCAGTTTCCAGCAAACTTACGACGGACAAGAACCCACGATCTTCCTCTTTCAGGCCAAATCCTAAACTTCGCGTGTCACTGCTGCGAGTGTCGCAGCAATCGCAGAAAAATCGCTCGAAACAACTCGAGGCTGCAACATCGCTACCTTTCTTTTTTCATTCGACTCTAGATCGCATTTTCGCCTCCAGTCAGAGTTCTCGGAATGAACGGCGCGGATAATAATGCGAGTATCACGCGCTTGCAAACACGCGCGCGCGCGCAAACAAGAGTGAAAAAGAGAAGCCGACACCCGGTGCGCAGCTGCATAATTAAGCGGCGAGTCTCACGGTGTCAGCGTATACGATAATGCACTCGGTCCACTCACTTTGTCTTGTAATTCTAAACCCATTTGAGTCCAAGCGGGCGATATCGCGCGGCCGTCGCCGTCGCGACTACGCGGAGTTACACAGGCCCGATGGTGTAAATATGAATAGCATATTTCTCTCTTTGCTGGTACATTCCGCGACGCATAAAGCCGCTGTTATACGACCCCGGGCAGGGTTAAGGGACCGCTAAAATTGCGCGCCGGTAATGCACAGCGTGCGAAATGTGCGCGTTTCTTCTTCACTTGCAGTTTACGTCCCGCGACTTTTTCCCTCCTCGCCGCGAACATGAATTTCGTCGACGCGATGTCGCTGCGTCTCTCTCTCTCTCTCTCTCTCTCTCTCTCTCTCTCTCTCTCTCTCTCTCTCTCTCTCTCTCTCTCGCACGATTTTTTCTTCCCCTTTTTTCTTTCGTCCGAGCTATCGCGCGTCCCTTGACGAAGCCAAAGTTCCGGCTGAAGTCCCGCGCTAACAATGTAACTTCTCCCCGCAACTTCGACGCGGAATTAAATCCGGTTGTACACTCCGAGTTTAATAATCAAGCGGATCTAATTCTCAGCATTAAGTAGCTCGTAAATTAAACGTTGCATTAAAGTTTGCCGAGCAAACTTCAACTTGGCTTTGAGCTCCTCCGCTAATCCGTAGTCTACCGCTTGTGAACTATCAAATCAATCTCGGCTTTCTTTCGGACTGAGAGCATGCGACATCCGAAGCTCTTTGGGATGCTGACTGATTTCGAACAAGGCCGACTGATGGAAGACGCTAGATACGTCCAGTTAAACATCAAAACCGTAGACAAAGAATAATTACATTTCCCCTTTTCAGTGTTCACTGGCACGCTATCTTTGTCTAGCTTCCCCTGATAACAGCCAAGACAAAGATCGAATGCACAAGCCATCCCTCCCGGATGTAATTTTTGCAGCTCATTGCTGTCAGTTTGCATAGTACACACAGCAGGACGAAAGATCGTCGAGGACACGTGAGTTTCGGGAAAGGAGCGAGGAAAAGGCCGTTCGTGCCATCGGAAAGTCCTGGTCATCGTGTGCGTACAGATTACCGATCATTGGGCGTTACAATCGGCGTTAAAACATCGCGCGCGACTCGGGCGAGCCGACGAAACAATACGACGGCAGTTCACGTTTGTGCATCGTGGTCATTGATGCGGTTCTCGGAAGTGGTCGGTCGCGTGTGCACTTTCTTCGCCGCGGCGATGTAGCACACGTGTGCCGGTGGGTTTGACACGTCCAACAAAGGCGGCATCGCGCGCCGATCGTTGCGCGCGAGACATTTTCAGCGCGTAAATCGCACGTCGACGTTTAATGTCACGATGCGTCGTAAGGTCGGGGAACGGGAGCGAAAAAACGGTTCTCTTTGTCGCGGAGGTGGCGCAAATCATAATCGAAGTCGCGGCCCGCCGCTCGACAGGATCGACTCGAATTTTAAGAAAGATCCGATAATCCGAGATCGAGATGAAACCGAGACTCGAAGCGGCGACTTAAATGACTTAAATGACGATGACTATTCGAGGCGACGTGCGTGTGAAGTTCCAGGTATCCGCGCAGCTGTGAAGATACGAATTGTTCTCAACGGTGTCGACCCATGGTATTTTTCTCACACCGTCGTAGACGTAACATCGCGCGAGTTCACGCGTAACGCCGATCGCTCGACTCGCGCGCGACTTCATCACGTGCATGCCCGAGAGAGTGCCAGCGCCACATCGGGAGTGCTTCGTCGACGGAGTCGATTGCACAAACTAGCCGCGTTTAGCGCCGATCGATCCCTCCGTTACAAAGAAATACGATGTAGCCGAGCGTTGACCCTGCACGACGCGAGCGAATCGAGAATCGCCAGGCGAGCTTGGCGCACGTCTCTCTCGCTGCTTCGTCGTCGTCGTCGTCGTCGATACGTACGCACGCACGCACGCACGCACGCACGCACGCACGCACACAGCCGCGCGAGAACGCACGTACGTACACGTGGGATCTCGTCGGGTACGGTCGGTCATTACCCCCGCTCCCCGGTGTATGATAATTTTTACAGGTAGATATCTATCAAAGTTGTGCGGCTGCCGCGGTTTCCTCCTCCCGATCGGATCTTCGCCCGCAGGAAAAAAGGAAACGCAGAAGAGAGTGAGAGCGAGAGAGAGAGAGAGAGAGAGATGTCGATCCACACCAGGAACGGCTCTAAGAAACCGCTCTTTACGACAGGATGTGGACAATTTTATGGGAAAATATGTGTGGACGATTCTCGCGGCGGAGGATCTCGAAGATGATGAAATAATCAAGTGGTCAGATTGAAAATCGGTATCGGTGTTAGCCTGCGGGAGGCTGCGGGAGAGGCGAACAAAATTGACTCTACACATTCATTCCTCTCACTTTCTCTCTCTAAAATACCCGGCACGGTCCGGCAGCCTGAGGTGACTTTCATTAAACTGCCTAATAAAATATCGTGGAATGATTCTGGGACAATTCTCGCCACCTGGTGTCGAACTCGCGAGATCGGGAGATTTAAAGACTGTGGTTTCTTTGAGCGAATCCGCGGTCGGCGCGAGCTGCGGAGAACAATGACTTCGATCTCTCGCGCTGCGTCGGCGACGACGCGCCTCCTGGCTCGGAGCTCCGTCCGAGTCTCGGGACTCCGTCGTAATTTCAGCGTAAAACGATAAATCCTCGGAGTTACGCATTCGAGACGGCCGAGGTGGCGTTTACGATGCCGTGTCCGCGGTGGCGCGGCGGCCGCTTTTTAGGAATACGCGAAACCTCTCGCTCGGCGATTCTAGAATTCCGCGCGAGAAAGAGAGGCGGAGGAAACTCGCCGCCCGGCGAAACTCGCGATAATATAGTATTTGTGTGCGTCTCTCCGTCTCGTGCACTTTCCGATCGTATTCGCTCCGCATGCGTGCACATATCTCGCCGCGCGCGCGCGCGCGCGCGAGAGAGAGAGAGAGAGAGAGAGAGAGAGAGAGAGAGAGAGAAAGAGAGAGAACCACAAAGAAGCGGCAGCCTCCTCCTCGTTTCACGATACGCCGCGTCCGCGACGTCGAAGAAACATCCGTAATCGAACGTGGCAGAGGCGATAAATAAAAGGGCAGCTTCGCGTAGGGCAGGTAGGGCAATTACGAAATCGCTACCGCGGCCATCAATTTCAGATTCTCGTCGCGCGTAGCGCGGCCGGAACGATGTTATTACCTCGTCTCGGCCGCGCGCGCGCGCGCGCGCGCAGACTCCACCGACTAATATTTTTCTAATGCCCCTTTCTCGCGCGCGCACAAGAAACGGGCTGCCCGTAGCGACAGGAAACGGCGGTCGGTCGGCCGGCGGATGCGATTAAATCCAGGAGTAAATAAATGGCGAACGATCGCTCCATCTTGCTCCGCCGTGCATTCCCCGTTGTTCTCTGTCTCGCGCGCGCGCGAGCGGCGAAGGAGAGTGTTAAGAGGGGCCTCCCTGCTGGGAAATCGAGGGCCCCGCAGTGATGTATTTACCTATCCTACGGGCCCTACGCGCGCAACCCTTTTCCCGAGACTTGTTGCATATTTATATACCGCCGGCTGATTCACAGGCGCAACAGCGCTCTCCGAATCCTCTCGAGAGTCTCGAGAGACACTCGAGGTAAGACGTGAACCGCCGCCGATCACACGCCGACTTACTCGTTAATTTTTCATCGAACTCTGCTGCACCGATTAGACGAACCCATTACGTTCCCCCTTGTTGCCGCATTTTTTCTCACGAGTCTGTCTCACTTTGTCCGACTCGCGCTGGTAATGCCGATTACATCGGGAGTGGCTTTGCGAAGTATACAACGCGCGCACCACGAACGCATTCGTGCTCGCGCGTGTCTCGTGCTTTTCTCATTAACTTCTTGTCGATGCGCATACGTTATTGCTGTTAGTCATATAATCGATATCACGTGCATGCGATTACGTACGACTGTCGGTCGTTACAAATGTACATATATTTCTACACGGGAAGAGATCAGAGGCGAGGTTTTCCGCGCTCCGCGATGTTTATGCAGCTGCATGGGACGCGTTGCGTTTTCCATCACGTTAAATCGCGCCATGTAAATTCATACATCTCGAGATTACGCTCTCATGAGATGAATATTCAGGGGATAACGGGGAGGATACGGGGGAGAAGAAAAGTGCCGGGATTACTCATGATTGTGATGTATTGAAAATGGAGTCGGAAGCGCATGTACGTTATATGTTATTTTAAAGCGTCGTTAATGGGCCCGTTCCCGGCTTATTTCGCTCTTTTCCGACAATGGGAACGTTTGGGAAATGGATGTCATTTCTCCCTGCGGGGATCTCATCGTCTCTGCTGGCGAGTGTGTCTCCATCCAGCGTAGAACCGCGGCGCGGCGTGGCCGACGACGACGACGCGAGAAGCGGGCAAATGCACGGAAAAATTGCGTTTCATGTCACGTCTGGGGAGACCCGAGAACCTTGGGACATCGTTTGAATACAATGCGACTGTGATTGCCACCTCCTCGGCTGGCGTGGAAAGATTAACAGCCAATGCCAGAGAGACAAGAAGGGTCTAGGTTAACCTGTTCTTAACAGGATTAAAGACAACGAGAATTTTTTACGTGGGAAATTAACATCAATCAGCGACATCAATCAGCCGCAAAGCGGCGTTTCAGCATCATCAGGTCGGTCAAACGCTAGAATTGTCAAAACTCGACTGAGAAGAGCAAGACTTGTCGAAAGGACTCATCGAATCTCGCGTACGCATCCCTCAATTTCGTTTTCGCAATATTACCTCTTATTTCCAAATGATTTTATCTCGTACATAAATTCATCATCTTGACGATTATGTGACTGTTTGTGCCTCAAATCCCTTTTCTTGCTTTACGTTTTGCATACATGCGACTGAAAATTTGCGCGGTGAGTCTGAAGTGCCGCGTGCCCGTTAACCGAACAATCACGCGACTTTATTTGCCAGGTACGACGCAGGTGCGCGTATAATCCCGAAAGATATTGTGCGAGTGCGTTGGGACTGGCGTAAGTCGGGCAGCAATTCAGCGAGTGATTGCAACACTCTGATAGTTAAACGCGAGCTCTAATTAGGAATAATGCAACGTCGACGATTGTAACCGACGCAACATTTCTCATCGGCGGTAATTCATCGCACGCTCACTCACCTACTTTATAGCTCGCGTCTACTCGCGCCGAGAGAATTTTCCGGGAAAGACTTCATTTTTTTTCTCCTCGTGTCACGATCACTCTATCCGCCGGGAAAAGTTCCGGGTCAATGATTTAGAGGGAAATCTCTCGCTCGCGTTGTTCCGCAAATTTACTACTCCGGTTGTGAGGCGGACGCAGTAATATTTATTTGCGCAATAGCAGTGAAACCGTCCCTTGAGCTAAAAATGGCGTTTCATAGTCGCTAGTAAAATCTGCTCGCGTATTTTATCATCATGACGCGAACGTATTTACGATATAATTGCACCGCCGTAGCAAATGTCATTTTAATCAGTCGTGCAGTAACGGAAATTCCTTCCAAGTTCTCCGTGAGAATCGATCGATATGAAATTTGTCAAACTTGAAGAATTCGGAAGAGAATTCATCACGGTGAAGCGCTTCACGCTGCACGCTGATGAATCACCCTGTATAAAAAGAGCTCTCTGCATTCCATGAAGATTTGTTGCAGAGCGGTTTCCTCTTTCTGGAGATGGGCGTCATCTGGCGAGAAAACGAGCCGCCTTTTGTCCATCGCGTAAGTGTTGGGAGCCTTAGAGGAAAGGACATGCTCTCTCGTCCCTCGACACAGTCAGAGTCCTTTGTGCGCGCTAAAGAAAGGATCTGAAAGGAAGAAGAGCCGAGGGATAGCTACGGTCCTGCGCACCGGAAGTTCGTCCCCCTCGCCCTTCCTACCCGGCCGATCTCCAGTTATCTTCGCTTAATCAGGAATATATCTCTCGATACTCCTTGTTTCCGAGATATGTTTGCTTTCCGCGATTCCTTGAAATGCCGTGACTAATCCTAATTGTATCTCTCTCTCTCTCTCTCTCTCTCTCTCTCTCTCTCTCTCTCTCTCTCTCTCGTGTTTTCCAACAACTTCATTCAAATTTAATTCGCAATTCGCAAGTTTCACGAGATAGGGCGGATTCAATTCGGAGAAAGATATTGCTCTATTATGCTGCAATAATGGAGGTTTTTTCAAACACCGTTGAAAATAATTGGCTGCAATTTCTTCGATCAAAAGGCTGGCTCGACGAACAAGGGAAAGGAGGAGAAAGCACGATTGTTACGAGCGTTGCCTGCATGGGATTACGCATTTCTTGCATAGATCAATCGCAAAAAGGATAGTTTACACAGATTACGTGTAGGCGCGAGCTATTGTTGCTCATGCGTACACGACCAACGCTGCTTATTATTCCGGAGTAAATCGTAGAGCCGTAAAGTGACGATGGAGCGGGTGAGAAAGAGAGAGAAAGAGAGAGAGAGAGAGACAGGCATGAGAAAGAAGAGGATTCACCGTTGAAAAAATGTCTGGCGAAGGTGCACTCCCACGGGGTCATCAGGACGGCGTAATCGCCGTAGCGTGTCAATAGATTGAAGCCCGAAGGCTTCGTCCTGGTCCCCTTTTCTCCCCACCTACCCCGCCGGTGTCGGCAAAAACAGGAGAGCCGCAGGAAGAACAGCCCGCGGGCCGCGTCTGGCTCTTTCTCCCAACTCAGTGATCTGCGATTCCTCTCCTTCCGCTCTCGCACCGGTTGGTCGGTCGACCTATCAGCCTCGCGAGATGTTTACCCTCACATATCGGCCGTCTAAACGGCTCAAGGTGCGATCGGCTCGAGGATCGACGATGCGACAGGCCGATGAAAGTGCCAAAGTCCGAGAGCTCGCCGAGAAGGATAAGACGGAGAGACGATGCGCGACAATAGGCGATGCGTTCTCGTGACGATGCAATCTACGCGTTTAGAAAGCGGCGCTCACTGACACGGGAGCTCACGCGGCACGAAATTGATATTTTGTTTCACGAGTGCTCGCTTCCGGCTTCGGGCCGGCCGGTTCTGATTTCGAAACCGGCGGGAACCCTGGCTCGATCGAACGAGAGCGGAAAGTCACCTGAAGCGGATCCCGAAGCAGAGCTCGCGCGCGCGCGCGTCGCTGTGTGTTACGCGCTCTTTATTGCAGAGCCCCATACCACGAAGAACCGACACGAATCGTTACGTCGCAGTCTTCCGTCCAGCGTTCCAGCGCTGCTCGTGAAGATCACCGCGGACCGATAGCGTGCGGAATTGCTGGCGGAAGGCGCGTGAATAAGCCGTTTTCCGCGTGTAACGTATCCGACCCGGCTGTTCGCGCGCGCGTGCGAGAGAGAAAGAGAAAGAGAGAGAGAGAGAGAGAGAGAAAGAGAGAGAGCTTCTCCCGCTCGCAGGCAGATACACAAGCAAACGAATGCGCGGCCAAACACAGAGGTGTACGCGAATAAATACACGGCGATACACGAGCGCGTGCAAATGAGGACAAAGTCAACACGCTCGAAGGGAAAAGTCCGTGTCTCGCGTTAACTCGCTGCGTCGATATTAACGGCTCGCGAAATGTTTCGGCCTTAATCTCTTATCGCTCGGCACGCACGTGCGCCGCGACCGGCGCGGTCGCAATCGCGCGTGTTTGTTTACAGCGTAGACGGGGAGATCGATCGCGCGCGCGTGTCCCGCGGAGGCTTAACAAAATGTCAACGCGCTGTATTTGTTTTGAGAATGTTAACTGGATTTGGGGTGAGAACCTCGTGGTATTAAGCGAAGCGCGCGCGCGTTCCCGCCGAGGCTTTCACTGCCGCTATGCGCGCGTATACGTGTATACACGGTGTCCCGGGAGTAAGTACACAGCCGGAGCTCGAGCTCCGGGAGAGGCACTCTTTTCCTGAGCGAGCCCGACGGGAAGCGCCAAGTTATAATAGCTTTGTATGATGGATGAGTCGCTCTTATTATCTCTCGCGCGGTTGAAATCGCCGGTATAATACATTCCCGAAGATCGGCTGTGATTTCTCCCGGGACATCCGGTGCATACACGGAGGCGGCGCGCTCTCGCTCGCACGAGTCCTCGCGATGGATCCTCCGCGACGGCGACAGCGCATGATGCGATTGTGCAACTGCCTGTGACTGACAGGGTGACGTGGGATCTAGGAGTCCGCTAAATCAGCCGATACCGCGCGCGCTCAAAAGTGAACGACGCTCGCAATCCGTACGTAGCGTACGTAGCATTTACGTACGTTACATCGACATATCCGCCGTACCGCTGCTCGAGTTTGTCCGGTCCGCTCTGAAAAATGCTAATTCGCGCGCTCGACGTCGGCGGAGAGAAATCGAGGGGGAATTTCCCCGATTTGCCAATGACGAATCCGAAGTCCACGTCGTGATGAGATCTGAGATTTTTACATTGGAAATCGGAGGAGAGAAAGAGAGAGAGAGAGAGAGAGAGAGAGAGAGAGGGGGAGAAAAAGAGGCGGCTGCTCTCGCACAACACAAACTTGGCGAGTGAGCTTTTTCGCCGCATACTTCATCTCTCTCTCACTCTTCCTCGTTGCGCCGAACCGTGGCTGTTTTGATAACGCGCGATTGTTTCGGCATCGCTCGTTATTACGGCCGACGGAAAGATATCGGATTTCGTCGGCTTTCTCGCATGAATTAACGCACGTCAGCCGTAAGGCGAGGTATGAATGAACGTACTTCGCGGTATCGCCGATCGAGGCCGGCCGCCCTTATCTAGGCCCCTTATCTCGCGATTAGCACCGAACGACCGTGACGCGTTGTTTGTACATTGTCGGTACGTTTCGCTCTCCACAATGGTCGATCGTTATCTCGCGCGGAGTCACTCGCCGGAAGCGCTCGGCGAAAGAAATCCCGTATCAAGCTCAAAAGGACTCTCGCGCAAAGCTCGGCTCTTCTTATCTCGTAAAGGTCAATTCTGCGACGAGGACAAGTCCCAACAGAATCCCAACAGGGCGGTCGGTAAGAAAAATATCCCCCACGTCACGTCTCAGCTTGACTATATCGCTACGGGCAGCGTCGTTGAGTGAATCGCGGAGAATCATCTATCCGTCGTGCTGTGCACATTTCGCGACTTCCTTTGCTTTCTCCTCAGACATTCACGGAGCAAGTATTATCGCGCACACCCGATAGATCATTGTCTCAGATCTCACCACGACGTGGACTTTGGATTCGTCATCGCCGGGTCGGAGAAATTCCCTCGCGTTTTCTCCGCCGGCGTCGAGCGCGCGAATTAACATTGACCCACCGACGCGACGGTTTGATTCCAAGGATCCAAGGATCGCGCTCCTCTTTTTTATATTGAAGAAAACGTACGGCCATGAAGAGCAAGCTGTATGGCTTACTCTCTCTCTCTCTCTCTCTCTCTCTCTGTCTCTCTCTCTCTCTCTCTCCGCCAGCACGCGCCTGGTTCGTTCGAAATTTACCCAGCCGTTTTACCGCGCGCCGGAAGATGACCGAAAAGACGATTTCAAGGCGGCCGTCGCCGCCGAGGGAAAATTACAGCTGCACGCGAGAGGAAACCGCTTGTTCCATAACGCGGGGAGTCAACACTCGGCACTCCGCTAAGCATCCCGCATATTTACGCTACGGCGAAACACCGGTCGGATCACCCACGGGGGAAAGTTAAATTCACGAGAGAGACCACGCGCGTGTCGCTGCCGACGACGTCGATCTTAAGGAGCACTGGTATCGTAATGAAGGACCTGTGTGCACGCGCACCTGCGCGCGGCGGCAATTATCAGCGCTCGCAATCCGATCCGCGATCTGAAGCAGCTGAAGACCGTTGAAGGCCGGACGAAGACGAAGCACCTCGGGGCTACGGGCGATTTAAGCGCTTAGCCCGCCCCTCGCAGACAGTGATTTCCACCCTCCGCGCAATTCGCCCGGCGCGAAGCTGATACTTTCGCGGAAATTGTCGGCCGGCCGTGCTCTCGAGCGTGCGTGACTGTGCGGGAAACGATATAACTCACTTACCGGTATTTACATACCCCGCATCGACGGAGTATAACAAGCGCGCAATTGATGAGATAATGAAAGAGAGAGAGAGAGAGAGAAAGAGAGAGAGAGGAGGAGAGACGCTCCGCTTGAATGACGCGCTCAAATTCCGCAATTACATTACCGCAGCGTAATCATAGGCAACGTGTACGACAGAGTAATCCGTCTAAGAACGAAATCACCTACAGCCGTGCAGCGACGCTATTATTGGATTTAAAGCGTCGCGACGCCGCGCGATCGGCCGAATTTGCCGGATAACGTCGCGCCTGTCAGGCGCGACTCACAGGCTTTGCGCGTTCGCAAGGCCTGAGATCCTACTACGGCTGTTGCATTGTTCCCACGCGGGAACAAATGTGCCACTTTCAAGACGCGGAACTCAAGTCGCCACTCAAAATATCAATACAACACGCCGCGGTTGGAGGGTTTCAAGCACGGCGTCGAATTACTCGAGTAGCGCTCCGGCGCGTAATGCGCGCTCGAGGATCTCGGCCGCGCCGCCGATTACTCGCTGAATTCTTGCGCGCGGAGTCGAGCAGGGATGCCGATTTTAAATCGCTTTAATCGAAGATTCATCAATCAGAGCCGAAAAGATCGATTTCAAACCGATTTTCTGAAACTGAATCGATTCCAGGATCGATCTGTAAATTCTGAAAATTGCCAACACGATTTTTTCAGTTTCTACTAGTAATATAGTTTTTCTTTCATTCTTTTAGTTGTAACATTTAAACTCACTCAATGGCTGCACAATCCACATTACGTTGCCTTTAGGCCGATGTCCTATGGGCGAAAATTTTCAACGGAATGGAACGCGCGAACCAATCACAGCCACTCCATATAACAGTATATATCGTATACATATGTATATGTATATAATAACAAACGTGATTTTTTATTTAAAAAATTTATATAAACAAAATTTCTTATTAAAAAACGTTTAAAAACCCGTGATCGATGTTTCATCAAACTAAATCCTTAACATAAAGATTTGAAGATCTTTTTCTATCTTGTTCTGACCACACACAACACAAGCAAAAGAGTACTATCAGTTTAATTTCTTTAATTCATATTGAACTTTATATGAATTACACGAGGTCTACTTTAGAGAGTAGAAATTTGACAGATAGTATACTTTAACGAGTGGTTCACTCTACATGCATACCGATTCAAATCGATTTTCTGAAAATCGATTCTCTACAAATCGATTTCTTAAAGATCGATTTCTTTCTCCGCGATTCGAATCGATCTTTAAATCAATCTGTTTGAAAAAAAAAAAAAATTCGGCATCCCTAGAGTCGAGTCGACGTCTCGTCGATGCGGCAGCTGCGGCATCGAAAAACGCGCAACTCGACGCGCGTCTCGGATATGATAGGCGGGCTCTCTCGAGAGCACGCAGGTGCAGAGCGAAAGCGACAGTCGAACTGCAACAAAGGCAACGGCGGCGGCAACGTGCATCAAGCTCATGCAAACAACGCGGCGAGCGAAACGCGCTCGCCTCGCAAAACCTCGCTCCACGTGGCGGCAGTTGTCCCTTTAAGAAAAACAGCATCGTGAATTTCGAGCGATTTCGCGCGTCACGTGCGTCCCGACGGTAACGAACGGCGGCCACGGCTCGTCGAGAGGCACACTATTGACGTTCCACGGCGACTAGTCGATTCTTGGTCTGTTAAGCACCGTTCAATGGCTTTTACAAGCCGCCCCGAAGCAGCCGGCCATGGTCGGCTACATCTGCTCGAGCCTTTCGGCGTTCCGCTCGTTCGAGCGCCTACGTAAGCGCGCTCTATCGCTTCGCTTTTTATCATTCCGCAATGTTCCCCAGACGGAGGAATGCATTTATATTTTATTCCGCGAGCCGGATACCGAAGGAGGGAAGTTCAGAAACTCGGAAGAAACTGCCTAAAAAGGCCTAAGACGACCTTGCGGACGCGCAAAGATGCAAAAACGAGTCGTCAGTTTTCCAGTCTCTTTCTCCTTTCTCTCTGCAGCGAATTATCCGAGAGACGACGGGAATCGCAACCTCGAGGATGAATTTATTATTCATCGTCAAAGGAAACTGAATCTCAATATGACGCGTCGCGCAACGGGATTTTTGTTCTCTTTTGTCTCTCGCTGCGCGGGATTTTGCGCTCGCGGCAAAGTTCGCTACGCCTGCTTGACAATGTGCTGTGCGGCGGAAAGGGAGAAATTGGACGTATCTAGACGTACACGCACATGCGTCGGCATGCCTGAAAAGGTTAATCGCTACCGTAAGAGAAATGGTCGCGGTGTCGCATTGCGCGTTTCATCCTGCGGATGTCCATCGGCTGCGTCGCGGCGCGTCGCACCGCCGAGCATGCTGCTTTATCACAGCGTCGCTCGCAAGTATCGCTGTGTGAACGGCTCCTCGCCGTTCACGTGAGCCGATCGAACAAACGCGTGACCCGCGGACGCAGGACGCGGTATAAGCAACGCACTGAAATAGAAAGGCCGATGGAGAACAGCGCGGAACTGCGTGACCCAGAAAGCCCGTGCGGGACCTGGTGTGGCAAACGAGACGATCGGCCGCGATCGTACGACTTCGTCGTTGTTGCCGCGAAGGTGATTCCGGGGATTACGATCGTATAAGACCGTGGCGCGGGCTGCGTTTTAGAACTCGACCCGGCGAAATGGACTCTACGATAATTTTACGGTGCAAATCCGAGCAAATCCGAAAGAAAATTTCGCGCGACTCTCCTCCTCGGTGCCCGGCTCTCTCCTCGGTTTTCCATTTATTTATTTTTTCTTTCTGGATCGGCGCTCGATGCGATATTTTCGAATTCATCACAACGCGATGCCGCTGTTAGATCTGGAATACGACGATTGCGATCTGAGATCCCTCGAATTCGCGGATGCAGCGCGCAGTTCTCACGTCGCGATGCAGCGTGAAATTCTGCGGGAGCGTCGAGCGCGCTTCGGCGAAAGCGACTTTTGCGACCCGACCCGATTAGCCGAGGATGTGCCGATAAGCGATCATAATTCTCGCGACAAGTCCTTCACAGGGCGCGACGTTAATATTCAGATTGTCGTACGAAACATTCAGGCCATCGCATCGGCCTCGCCGCCGCCAACGACGACGACGACTACCACGGAGAAGTAGTTTTCCAAGTTCCGCGAGTAACGCCCATCTCCGCTGGCGACGCTTACAAACGTGACCGCGAGACTCATTTTGCAATTCCTTTGTAAAACGGGGACAACGATGGGCGCAGCTTCCAAGTTGGAAACGAGCAATTTCCAAGAAAATGTGGGAAACATGCTAATGCCGAAATGATGTTTGCGCCTCGCGCCGCGAGCTGCTTTTCTCTCTTGCCGCACGATTTTAAAATCAACACAGCTCGGGAACCATAAAGATCCTGTTTTAATGCATGAGGTACCTGTGAGGCTCTCTCTCTCTCTCCTTCTCTCCCTCTCCCTCTCTCTCTCTCTCTCTCTCTCTCTCTCTTCCTCCCCCTCCCCCTCTCTCTGCATGGTTCGTTCGCTCCACTCATTCGCGCGACTTTTTTCTCTTTTCCAAGTCCCCTCCTCGAGCCTAAGTATTTTAACCGAGCGCAGCGCGCAGACGACTCTCCCGTATAATTCCTTCGAATATATATTTGACCGAGTGATCATCTTCGGGGCGAATGTTTCTCAAGCCGAGACGGACTCGCTTCAACACGCGCGCATATATGTATATATCTCGTCGAGAAGAATGTGGGCTACGGAAAAAAAAAAAAAAAAGAGAGAGAGAGAAAAAAGAAAAAATCATTCCTTTGTCAAGACTGCCCCTTTCCGCTTCGCGCGCGATCAGATTCCTTTTTCTTGTTTTATACATCCCGGCGGTATCGATGCGGCCAAGGATAACACACGAGCGGAGAGGACGGGCGGCGGCGCTGCGCGTCTCCGTTCTTTTCAGCTCTCTGCTACGTCCTCTCGCAGTTGGGTTAGGCTTGCCCCGAGTGATTCTCCGGAGTAACGGCATCTCGAGTCCCCTCCCCGCCCCCGCCCGTGCCGCTCCCGTAATCCCCGTCCTCTCCGCGCGATGATCCAGCGCCGACATCTCCGCGACTCCGTCGTCGAATACTTTCGACGGCGCGATGGCCGCGTGCGAATGCGTATGCAAATGTTCCAGAAGCCGCTCGATTATCAGCGCGATCGTCAATCGCCTTTGTCGCGGGCTTTGTTGTTCGTACCGCCGCGCCGGAGCGATCCCCGCCGTCGTTCTCAACGAGAGAGGCGACGTTTCTGGAAAATCGTCCAGTCCCTCTCCGACGAAGTCTCATCGAAACGAACGCGCACTTCGCTTGATCGCCAAGCGACGTGAGTTCAATTGCAATTTGAGTCAAACGGGGCGCGATTGAAGCGACCTTTTTTGCCGTTTTAACGCCGGATGAAGGATGTTGCGGTGCGCGGAAACCGGAAATCGAAATTTTACGTCCGAGGCGCGCGGCGAACGCGCGCGTTTTCGAGTCGACGCTATTCAGACGGGGAATACCGCTACCGCGTTACGTGAGACGTCACGGCGCGGCACGGATAGCGCAAGTCCGCAAGTACGTGAATGCACGCGCGCCTACATACGCGCCTCTCTGTCGCCCCCCCCGCTCCTTCCTCTCGCGAGTTGCGAGCATCCAGGAACCAAAGGCGCAGCGCAGCGACGTTATCGGTAATGAGAATCAAAGTGGCGGCTGATCGGCGATGTCAGATTCCGAGTTGTGCCTTGCGATAGATGTGAAAAGGGAGAAAAATAACGGTGCGCTGCCGCTAGAGATAGATGACGGGAAGAGGCGGCGAAGCGTTCACAAACGACGCCAACCGATCGACAATCGCGTGTCGTGCGACAACGCGTGTGAACGATCCGGTTATCCGAGCACCGCGAACAGCGCGGCGGCGCGTCTACAGTCGACGCTCTCGCTCTCTCCGAGATGAACTTCAAACGCGGAAACATAATCGAGCTAATCGAATGAAGGCTGCAACTAAGAACGTTAAATTATAGCGTGTCGACTCTTGAATTCTTCGCGGAAACGTTAGCACCCTCGAGCGCAAATTTCAAGCAAATTCGTCTACCGCGCGTGATTCTCGCAGTTTCTTATCTATAGGGAAGAGAGAATGAGGTGCCTCTCTCGAGAGCTCCAAATATTAGGTTCCGAAATATCGAAAGAAGGATAAGTTTCCCCGGTGGGACTCGTGTTTGCTTACAGAATGAAGGCAAAATCCTCCGAGTCGAGATAAAATTTCTCGATAATTCTCGGCATCTCCCCGAGAGGGAGAGAAAAGGAGAGAAAAGGAGAGAAAAAGTTTCCCGGAGAGGAACTCCAGGTTGTGGACACACCGAATATTTCGATCTCAATTACCGCACCGTGTTATTCTCATCATTCTGCATTTTGTGCGGATCCGTTAGCCAGGATATCCAGGAGGATATCCAGGATAACGCTGTTATCGGGTGACAAGCGGCGAGTTTATTCAAGTGCTCGGCTTATTTTTCGAAGTACTGCGGCACTCGAGACGCGCCGTAATCCGGTCTAGTCCGATTAGTTGTAGAATGTGAATGGGAGTAAACCGTGAATACGCGGGATTATCCGGGGCGGATCGTCGAGCTCACGCACGCACGCACGCACGCACGCACGCACGCACGCACGCGAGCGGGTGCGCCACGTGCGTGTCCACGCGAGCCGACGCGAATTCGCGGATCGAGCAAACAAACGCGGCGAGGGATCCCGTGTGCCAGGTGACGTTGGCTCCGATGCGCCGTTGATAATTTGACTCGCGGTTCAACGGCGCGCACTACGGTGGATGCTTTACAGTTAGTCGCACGCTGTCTCGTAACAGTATATTCGTCGATTCTTCTCGTCGCGAGGACGCGACGCGACGCGTCGCGAACGATCCTGCGGATCGTGATAAACGATGCGAGCGCCACGGATGATAATTTCCAGAGGTTCTCCCGTGGAAAATCATTAAGTGTGTCGTCGGCGTAGCGCAGCGTGCGCTGCAAGTAGCCGAGAAGAGGTCCTTGCTGATTTACGCGCGGCCCCGCCGATGGCGATGGAGAAAATAAGTAGTACGGCTCCGCGTCTCGATTGTTCAGTCCGCGACATTCAGAAGAGTGTGTTCTTTATGGTCGGTACACGGAAAGCCACTCGGACGGAACTCGGATGAAAAAGTGACGCGGTGGTCCGCGCGCGTTTGACTTCTCAAGACGGATCGGATTCAGGAGTCCTGCAGCAGGAGCTGGAGCGGCAGCTGGAATTTTGCGCGCTAACCGTCGTTAAGAGGCGTATTTTTGCGGCCTAGTCGCGGGACCGATTGTGGTCGGCTCGCGTTCGATTGGAAACGGAGATTGTCGTTTTTCCGTTTTCAGACCCGTCCTTTGCAAGTGGAGCGTGAATGATGAACGAGAACATGACGATCTCTGTAATATGAATTGAGCTTTAAACTCCGGCGAACGTTCTACACAGTTAGTCGCACGCTGCGCGCTGTAACAGTATATATTCCCGTCGCTTTTTCCCCGGGAGGAGGATACGTCGTAGATAGAGCCGATCGGTCGTCCACGAGTCGGGGAACACGGCGCGATCCTACGTGTGTGTGTGTGTGTGTGTGTGTGTGTGAGAGAGAGAGAGAGAGAGAGAGACGGAAGGAGAGCGTGAGAAGAGAGGAATCTTCTTCTCGCGTTCGCGGAGCTAGGTGGTATTTCTGCGCGTCCATGGCGCATGGCAGCGTAACGTAGTAATCGTCGGCTCAGAATTCCACTACTTTCCAAGGGGATAAAATTGGCAGCACGCTTCGCTCGCGTAAGATATATCGCATCGCACGAGTAGTCGCGCGAAAACATGAAAATAACGTCGCGCGTTACGCACACATCGAGAGAGATCGTCCCGAGTCTTGTGCGCTGACCTAGCACCTTCAAATACCGGTTATCGAACACCAATAACAATAGCAATCAATGGCAGCCGGGCGAATGTATAACTCAATGACGTCGTAAATCTATTTCCATTCTCGATTCTCGACCACGCTTGTCCCTACAAATCGAATCTGCCCGAATTATTCATATTTGCGCCGCCTCGACATTGGAGTAACCGCCCGGGATGAAGTTTCGGGGTCTCTCCCGACGGGGAGAGATTCGGCCGGAGGAATCTCGGCTGCAGCGGCGAATAAAAGAAGAGAACTCGGGAGAGAGCCGAGAGAGCGATCGCGTCGTGGCGGGCCAAACAAATCGACAACACACGCGCTGCCGACTCTTTGTCAACGCTAATCAAATAACTTACGGCCAAGTGTGCGCGAGTTCGCACGTCACGCGATAACAACGCGCCCTCTGCCACCCCCCCCCTCCACCCGGCCGTGTTTGTACTCGCAGACGCGACGTTATACGTGCGGTGTCACGAGCCGTTCGTCACGAGCGAGGCACGCATATAACAAGGGTGCCGCCGCATTGTAGCATTCGGCCGACGTCGTTATTGCGCGCAGGACGCGGGCACAAAGCGGACGGTCCCCTAGGTTCAATGCCTCCCTGTCCGCTCCTCCCTCCCTGCTACCCCCTTCCATCTCATCGCATCCCACCACACCCCGTGTCATTCTGGCATTCCGCTGCTCGAATTAAAATATGCACCCCGCGGCGATTTTTCACACAGCCATTCGTACAACCGTCGCCGTCGCCGTCGCCGTCGCGACTCCTGCTTTCTCTCTCTCTCTCTCTCTCTCTCTCTCTAGCTCTCTTTCTCTCGGCTGAGACACAGTGTGTTTCGTTTCTGCGAGGGTGGGCCGCGTGCGCTCAGGAATGCGCTCGTATTGCACCTTTTGTGCGGGCCGATCGGTCGTGCGTAAACAATGCGGCCGATACGGAAGAATGCGGGAGTACGCGCAGCTCTCCTCGAAGAAAAGAGACGTCCGTCTCTTTTCTTAGCTGACGGGGAGAGGAGGGAAACGACTCCCCCTCGCCGCCGCCGGGAATCTCCGCCGCGTCGAGAGATTCCCGAGGAATTCCTTCCCCTCTTTTATTGGATTTCTCGAAAGCCGCCGACACACACCGTTATTGATACGATCTGGAACCGGGAGAGGAAGAGAGAGAGAGAGAGAGAGAGAGAGAGAGAGAGAGAAAAGAGGTTCGTCGTGATTTCGAGTGGAGGATTTCATAGTGGAGAAATACCATGAAAGCGTCACCGCGACGAGGGGAATGCAGGCGCCGTTCACGCCACACACCGAAACGCGACGAATCGAGCCGAATTAATTCGCAAAGAGAAACGGCCTTTTCTTTTATCACAACATTCGTGCGTGCGCGCGAGTTAGAAGTTGACCGTAAACGAGTTACCGGCGAGGAACGCAATTTAGATCCGACGTCCGCGTTGTCGGCGGCGCGGCGGCCCCTAGCGCGTTACCCGCTCCAGATAAAAATCGATAAAGTCGATATCATCAAGTCGTCCTATCGCGAGGACGTGCGGCACCGGCAACAATCGCGCGCTCATTAAATCGCGCGCGACGAGAAGTGGAGAGGTCGAATGAAAGAGCCCGCGCCGGGCGGCGCGGCGGAGAGAGTAGCCTCTCTCAGAGAACTGCCACAGCAGGCCAATCGGCGTTTCCGGCCCTAATTAATTGCGATTGGTCGGTTTTAAAGAACTTGTATCCCGTCCCACACCAGTCGACAACGGCACGATAGCTCCTAATAACTCGATAACGTCGGGAGGGAAGGTTTATCGTCACAGGAAACGGCCCAGTCGCGCTCTCTCTCTCTCTCTCTCTCTCTCTCTCTCTCTCTCTCTCTCTCTCTTCCCCGTTGCAAGTCATAGCGCTCGTAAAGATAGGTCACAATGGGGAATTTCCTTCCCTGGAGATTAGGCTTTCTCGTGAAACCGAACCGAGCGCCGGACGAGACGTCAGATTGTTATCGGCGGGGCTCGTCATCGAAGCGAACGGTGTTACTGTGCCGAACGTTAGACGGCTCAAGCACCGCATTAACGGCGTAATCGTAAAAGCGATACGCGTCCAGCAAGGTGTACTACGGCAATTAGAGCGTTGTGAAATCACGGACGGCGGCACAGTGCGATGCGGCGCGAGCTATATGGAGGAAAGGCGATTAACCCGTTAACTGCTCCGATTTGCGGATCCATTAATAATCAAGAGAGAACGGCCACGTCGTCGTCTCCGCAAACGCGCGAGATACTCTCTTCGCGATGTGTGTGCACCGTGCGGAGTATCCCAATTCCAAAGGTCCCCCGATATCAACTCTCCTCGTCATGCGACACCGCTCGCTGCTGGCGGCGCGCATTATACTCGTGAGACGCGCAATACTCCTCGCTGTTAGCCGCGGAGAAAATGCGGGCGTCGGCCAACGCCGGTAAAGTTGACGGAAAGCCCTCTTTAAATTAACCGCTCCATTGAATCTCGCCGGGGGATTATTCTAATTCACCGTGAATTTTCATTGACGAAAAGCACAGGAGCCGATTCTATGCGCGAGGTGGCTAAGAGAGGCACAATGGCGCACCGAAGTCCTTTATCTCTCTGCGCGGTTCTCCCGATCTCATTGAGGTCCTTCGAGAGTCGCTAAAAATCTAAGAGAGAGAGAGAGAAAGAGAGGGAGGGAGAGAGAGAGAGAGAGAGACACATACACACAAGGAGACCCTCGGTTCCTCGATTACCCTCGGAATATCTCGCGTCCTTCAGGAGCCTCCCCGCCTTTCGTCTATCACTTCGCCGGGTGATGTTTTTTTAATGTCGAACGGGACCCTCGCCTCGCGCGAAAGGAAAAAAGTGGATGGTCGAGAGGGCTGGTAGAGGAATTCATCTCGAGACAACGGTCTTTCCACAGCCCTTTCCCGAAACCTTCCTCCCACCCTCCCTTTCTCTCTCGTGCTTTCACCCACGAGCTCGAGGAGGAAACGGTGTTCTGCCTGCGAGGAGAGCCGGCATCGCGGCCGACACGGCTCGACTCGACTCGACTCGACTCCACCTCGTTCGCCAACGTTTATCAAGTCGAGAGAAGTCAATGCACTCCCCCACGTAGCGCGGTCGTGCGCGGCCAAAAGCCCGTATCACACTTATGTGTGCCACTTCTGCCGCGTTGTACTTCGGTGACAGATCTTTCTCTTTCGGTCGTCTCTCTCTTTCTCTCTCTCTCTCTCTCCCTCTCTCTCTCTCCCCCTCTCTCTCTCTCTCGTTGTCTCTCCCGGAGGAACGGTAACGTATCAAAGCGGACGAAGCGTTCGGCGATAGAACAGCGCATGAGACGGCGGTTTCTCCTTGACTTTGTTCAAACATGCGATAATCTGCCCTTTGTAACACTACCGGAGGAGGAGGGGGACTTTCGAAGTCGTGAGCGATCGAAAAGAAGAAACACTTTCTTTGTGTGACGAATTATATCTCAGACAAGTAAGCGGTTTAATTCGGGAATTTCCGGAGACAGGGTTACACAGAGACACGCGGATCAATCAGTTTCAATAGGAAAGGAAATCCCCCCTCACACCTTGCCTCTTTTCGGCTCCTCTACGTAGAAATAATATTTGGCCTTTCAGGTACCACCGAGACGGATACATACGTCGGTATATTGTATAGAGTTGTATGAATGGCGAGATACGCAAAGGAGCGCGTCCGAATGAAGAGAAAGAAAAAGAAAAGAAGAAAAAAAAAAGAGAAAAGGAAAACTTTGCGCTAAAGGTTCCATGAGAAAGCCGAGAAGAACACGGTACATTTTAGCGGCTCATTTCTAACGACGCAATCCTCCGCTCTCTGTGTGAAACCGGCTTAAGGTTTAAGGCGCTGCGCGTTTTCGAGCATGACACCGGATGACTCGGTGCCAGGTATACGTTCCCGATGCATTGCCGCGGGATGCACCGTAAGATACGCATTAATTGGAGAATCGGCCGGAATTTACGCGCGATCGCGCGCATCGTGCGTGCCTCATTCGTGTCGCTGCGAGGCGATCTCTCTCTCTCTCTCTCTCTCTCTCCCTGGCGGACTCGCCGAAGCGAGCGGCTGCCCGCCCGCTCCTCACCGATACTTTACTGACGCAATTGCGAGATTTGCGACGATCACGGGACGATAGGTGCCGATAGGATCGATTAGGATGCCCTCGAGCGCGGCGTAAATCTCGTTATCGGGTTAGTTGAGGGGAATCAGTTATTTACAGCAGCGCGTATTCTGGACGCGCGTTTAACGCTAATCGTGGGCGTCTGCTTCTAAAATAACGTCGTGTGCGATCTTCGCGGTAGGTAAACAAAGCTCAGACACGGTTACGTAACGTAACGGTTAAATGCGCTCTCGAAATGCAGCGCTGCGTCGGTTTGTCCGGCCGACGATTATTCGCCATTACGAAATGAAGATGCTCCATCAACGAGAGTTTCTATGCTCTTAATGTTAGTTAGAAGTAAATCAGTTAGAAGTTTGGGTGTGTGTGTGTGTGTGTGAGTGTATGTTGCCCTTTTGTAGTCACATTGCCCGTAGAAAGAAGTAGAAACTAGCATCCAAAGTCAAAGCCGATTTGACACGGCCGTTCCGAAATCCCATGCCAGACATGTTTGAACACGCTACGGGATGAACAATCGTGTTTCTCAAAGCGAAACGTGTCTACGGACGGAGGAGCCAACACTCCGAGTGTGGAAGAAGAAGCGGCGGTGCGTCGTGCGTCGCATAAAAAGTGCATCCACACGAGCGTCGCGCGAAGCCGCAGCTACAAGTTAAGATTCTTAACAAGCTCGCCGTACGTTCGTGGCGAAAGCGAAGCTCTTGAGACTCGCCGTAAGAAGATCGACGAAAAAAGATTAGGTACAACTTGGAAGAAATTCCTCGAGGATCATCCCGAGGCATTCTCCGACGACGACGACGACGTGCTTCTCACTCAGCCTGGCTGTCCTGATTTTCGTCACCGAGCCAATTTCACGCGAGAGCCTCGCCGCTCTCGACTGGAAGCAACCGCTGCATCGACGCGGCCAACAATAACAGAAAAGAAAGAAAATGTCGTTGCCGTCGGTCAAGGCCTCGACCACACGGCTACTCCGAGCGCGAGCGACGAAAATTCGGAAAACTCGTCGGCCGCGCGATCATCCGCGGCGACCGGAAGTAGGCGTAATAACGAACCGCCATCAGCCGTACACGCGACAGGAATACAATAACTCGTTGCGTGGGACACAAAGGCCGCGCTCTTCCTCCCTCCCCCGCTCCCCTCCGTCCCCTCCCCTCTCTCTCGGTAACGGCAACGTAACGAATTCCCGAACGCTTCTTCCGAGTGGGAGGGGCCTGCGTTTTTGAAGAATTTTAAGAGCAGGACCCCGGCCAGATACGCGCATACCAGGTCATTTGAGCGACGTTGAATGCTCGTCCCGACGCAGGCCGGCCGAGAGGAGCTGCGTGTACACACACACACACACACACACACACACACACACACACACACACACACACACACACACACACACACACACACACACACACACACGCGCGCGCGCGCGCGCGCGCGCTCTCCTGCTAGGATAATAATTATGCCGGAGCCGCGCTTGTTTGGCAAGTGCGGCCAGTCCGGTTTCGAATATGTAACGCGCGTTACATCGGCGAATCCAATTATTGAGATATATGGCATACATCGCGTCCTACTTGTCCTTCTTATTTATATCATTATGCGCAATACCTAGTGGCGTGTCGGGAGACACTCGCTCTTCCTCGCTGTATCCTTAATGTATGCGAACTAGTACGAGCGAGACATCTCTCTTGCCTCCCGTAAAATCTCTAATTAGCGACCCGGCGCGCGCGGCGACGGCGGCGGCGGCGGCGGCGGCGGCGGCTGCCGAAGTGCCGACTCGGCAGCCAGGCTGTTTCGGAGGCCGTGAGACGAACAGGTTGCGACGTTTCGGTGACTTTCCGTTTGAATTCCAGAATAGTTCGAGCGGCAGGAGGGAGGGCAAAGGAACCGTGGACATTTCCCATACTTGGCGCGACAGGTGGAGCATCGCGCGCGCGCGAGAGAGCCGCGCGAGAACTATCTTCAAAAGTGCCATATGTCCCGCACATGTCTCCGCGGTGCAAATGCGTAATTGCAAAAGTCGTCGCCGGCGCGAGCACGAACGACAGTTTCTCTATCGGCCGTTGTAGGTCTTGTGTTTTGGCACGTGTGCGCACTTTTAAGCGAAATGCCCCCCCCCCCCGATGAGAAAGAAAAGAAGAAACAAGCGCGACATCAAAGGCGCGTTAGAAACTGGCTTTTTTGATTCTGAGAGAGAGAGAGAGAGAGAGAGAGGGGGGGAGAGAGAGAGAGAGAGAGTCGAAGAATCGACGTTCGGAAGTTCACGGAAGAGACACGTTCGTTGACTCGCCGATCGCGTCACGACGTCCTCATTAAAGCGCGACCTCGCGAATAAATTCACGGGGACGTCGGCCGGAGGCGGCCGGCGCAGGACCACGCCGATGCGTATACATCGGCGACCAAGGCGGCCCATATAAGGACTGCCCACGCGATATCTATCGTTCGAGATATCGATGAGCGACTGCGTATTGGGAGGCTGACCTTGTCGCGGCAGAAATATCGCGCGGCGGACGCGACCGCGCTCGATCCGCTCGATCGATTGAACTTTGCTCGTCGACGATCAGCTGCATCTGCAGCGGGGATCCTTGTTCTAAAATAGCTCCTCGGGAATTGGGGTAACGAGAGACACTGCGGGGTATCTCGAGACGATGATACGGCGATGAATCGCGTCGCAGGCACGAAGAGTTTTGCGCAGAACGAGCGACCCTGCGAGAAGAAGACACCGCAAAGAGTGTCTCTGCGAATGAATTCTCGGGAAATCCCACGGTGACACCTTGCGAGATGCGGTGCGAGATCTTGATGTCACCGGCGCGCCGGGACGAGAGCACACGCACGGCCGCGCTGCGGTTTAATTGGGAAGTAATTCCGGCCGGCGTTTCATTAGAAAGCAAGCGCTCGCCCGCGAATAACACTCAACTTGGAAATTCATTCGGCGAGCAAGATCGCGTTGAAACTTCTTTCCCACGAGCAATACGACAAAACGAGATTCAGGTCATTCGCTACGTTGCGTAGGAATAGCGGCGAGCAAGATCAACGAGGTTAATCAGATCGGAAAGAAAACGATAAGGTCGGCCATTCCGCCGTTAAACGGCGCGACATTTTCACAAACGACCGCGGCGCGTCGTAGCAGCTGATGATTGTATTATCATACATCCATATGCATCCGAATGCCTTTCCGATGCGCACGGTAAGCACCTAATTGTTCCACGGAGCACGGAGACGAATCCGGTAATGCACGAGGCAAGGCCAGCGAAGGTCGTGGCTGAACTCTGAAGAGGCGCCGCGCCGCGCCGCGTTCTATTCGTTTCGTTTCCTCGTTTCCTCCGCCGAGCGGGTGCTCTCGCTCGACAAAAGAGAGGGACGCGCGTTCCGAGATTGTTCGATTTACTCGCGGCGAAAGAAACGTGGCTTGAATCGCGCGACGTGACGACGATGAACGAGCCGAGCTGCAGAATTCCTCCTTCTCGGAGCCGAATTTAGCTCGTAAGAAGCGGGAGTGCTGTTTCCTTCGGCCGTTCGACCCGCTCGCCGTCACGTTCATTCAGCCGATCGTTTTTCTCCGTGTTCTTGCGCGAAGAATCGCCTCATCCGCGGATGTACCGTCGTTACATACCGCCACACCCTGTACATTAAACGAACGGTGGTGAATTTCTCCGGCGCTCTCAAGCATATCCGCGCGCGAGCGTATCGCCGCGCGCGCCGCGATATGTCGCATACAATGGTGACTTGAGCGCGCAGAAATGATAATATTCCCGGCGCTCTCTCTCTCTCTCTCTCTCTCTCTCTGTTCCACACACGCTCCGCTCTTCATTCGGCTATCAAGCGGAAATCGCTGCTCTCTCTTTTATTGGAGAACAAGGTCACCCGGGTCGCGGAGTCGAGACGCCGCGATGAAAAGGTGCCCCGGAATCGTCGAGGTTCCTATCGGAGGCGCGGAAAGGTCACTTCGCCAATGACGGTCGACGGCGCTCAAAGTTCAGGTGTGAGGGACCTTAACGAGACCTCGATGGGCGTGAGATGCGCGGGGGATCGTTACGGCCGATTGAGCAAGGCTTTTCGTCTCCACGCAATATCAACGTCCCACGTGCGCGTCAGCGCGCTTCATTCTTCAATGATGATCCGCGGATGATTCGTGGGCGGCAGCAAGATATCATCAATACGGAACGAGAACGATCGACGTCATCGTGACACAGATGAGAAAAGAAGGGAGTTTCGCGCTCCGAGAGGCTCACGATGTCTCGTTGGAATTGCCGTTTCACCGGAACAATGCATTATTTGTTTAGTTTGTTACATCTATATTTTATGATATATATTATTCAACTTCGCTTTCTGCACGGATAATTTCGAAATTTGTTCTCCGACCGATTCTCCTCTCCTCCTCATAAGTAAACCACGAGGAACGTCAGACGCCGATTTGTTTCCAATTTTTTATAGTTATTTTTTATGTCAAAATATGAAGAAATCTGTTATCATTTTTAGCTTAAATTAATTTTTTCAATTTTTTCGAAACTTTTGAAGTTTTGCACAAGTACACTATTTTATATATATTTAAAACAATATTTCTTCTATTAATAAAAATATATATACCTGATTTGTTGAAACTTGCACACACATGTCGCCGATTATGAGTCAGAGTCATTTTGTAAAATTCAAAATGGCGGATCTAATATGGCTGACGTCATTGCTGAAAAAGTGTACAGTTTTATGCTACATTCGACGTTGGATAATCTTTCGGCTCACTGTCCAGCAAACAAAGCTCATTTTAACGTCAAAATGTGATAAAAAATGAACAAGAAATGAACAAAAAAAGAATGAACAAAAAACATCAGAAATTTCGAAAAAATTGAAGAAATTAATTTAAGCTAAAAATGACAACAGATTTCTTTATATTTTGACATTAAAAATAACTGTAAAAAACTCGGAAACAAATCGGCGTCTGACGTTCCCCGAGGTTTACTTGTCAGCTGGGGAGATGTTGACGGGAATCGTCGTTTAACCTTCTCGCGCTCGACATCGTGCACTTTCCCGCTTAATTCTCGCGTCTCGAATCAAATTTCCGCTAGAAAGAGCGACGATTCCCTTTTCTCGCGAGGCGCGCGATTAGAAAATGGAAGATCATTGCGATCGACGATAACGATCGTTACGTAGCGCGATTGCGCGAACGGCAGCACGCACGCGATCCCATGGCCGCGCGAGGGCTCGTGATGCCATGGTAATTGCGTGTGAGGAAATTCCGCCTCGCTAATTATCAATCGCGGAGATTAATTACACGCGAGAGAGTCCACGCGCAGAGCGACTCGTACGTGGGGCTTACTCTCTCGTCATCGGCGTGTCGCTGCGCACCGACCTTGTCATCGGCGCGTGATTACGTCCCGCACGTCGTATTAATGACTCCGGAATCATTACGTTGCAACGCCACGCCACGGGAGAGAGGCGATCTCGCCGATCGTCTCGTTCGTTTGAATCGTGTCGTCACTCAATCGCATACACACTGAGAAAAAGACTTCTGTTGCCACAACAAATGAACGTTTGCCGCTTAATAATTGTACGGGGAACGAATCAAACAACAACAATGTTACTGCAACATTACAGATCATTTCTCGTTATTTGTAATTTTAACGTGACTCTTCTGCGGCCCATATTCTGAATTCTCATATGTAGAAAAAAAGCATCTCTTAAAGTGTAACTTTTAAGTTTTTTTAAAAAGCTACGAACCGCTTTTACAGACTTTTTTATTGATAAAAGTATGTTTACAGTATGAGCCCCTTTGTACGTATATCCTCTTTAACCTTACCCAATTTTATCTAATAGTTTGTTAATTTCATATAAAAATAAAAATGTGCTAAAAATAAATATTAATATGATAATGCATTGCTCTATTTCTTTCCTCGAATTTCTGCAATACACACACAGAATTATTATTTTGTTAATCTTTCTCTACCAATGTTTAATTAAATGTAACGAAGCTATATTTGAATCGTTCGGTAATTACGATACACGCTGCTGCAGAATTGCATGTGTGTCTCGTCGAGTATTTTACGTATTTTGTTATGCATATATTATACGTTGGCGAGAAAGAGTTAACACAACTGATTCGTTTGTGCATAATTTCTAACCTTTGCTCGTATTCCATATGTATCGCCAGCAAATCAAAAATTTATGATTCGTTGAATTAACATAACAATGCCATTTGTTCCCGTTACAAAATTGTTGGTTAGAGCGACAAATCGCGAGTAACAAATCATTTGTTGGCACAACGGAGTCGTTTGTTACCCCACATTGACAAATCATTTGTTGCGGTTACCGGTGTTTCGTTAACAAAACCTTTTTTCTCAACATATCGCTTCGCGATGATCACTTCCAGTCGATTTCACGCGCGCATTTCTCCGGCGCGTTCGCAACGTCTCGGCGACGACGCTTTCCCGCGTGTGCTTCCCGACGATTTCCTCAGGATCAAGTCCGCAACTCCAGACGATTCGCAACGAATCGAACGACGGAATTCGCACGGAGCGAAATCCCATGTTCGAATGAAAGAGTTCCCAGGCGAACGTCGTTCGCGACGTATATGCGCCGCATATATGCGGAACTGTATGTAAATAAACAACGTCACGAGGAAATATAGGTCGGTCTCTCTCTCTCTCTCTCTCTCTCTCTCTCTCTCTCTCTCTCTCTCTCTCTCTCTCTTCGTTTTCCCAGCGACGCGGTTTTTCGTCGAACGGCGAAATTAGCGAATCGTCGCGAGTGTAACTTTCCGGTGTTTACCTAGCGCTACAATCACCGCGAAATGCGAGATCGTTTGCTTTGCAGTTTAAATTGCTGAGCACAGTGCTCATTACCACGTTATTCTCCAATCGAGCCAGTTTTTACGAACAAAGGATTATTTAGCTCTTGCCAAGTGGGTCGCGGTGAGAGCATGATTTAAGTACTACGAGAGCGCAATCGGCATCGAAATGGTTGAAACGTCGACTATTTTTTCGGTCAGGTTCAACAATGTGTCACTTATTGTAAGATGATAAGTTCTAAAGATCTGGATTGATCTAGATCTGGACTGACAAACAGCAAGTAAATTGGGACACCGGATGTTGGGAATCAGCCGAGTAAAGGAGGTCGCCGGTAAAAACCGAGGAAAAAGCAACGCAAGAAACGCACTAACAGACGACCTCTCCTCTCTCTCTCTCTCTGTCTCTCTCTCTCTCTCTCTCTCTCTCTCTCTCTCTCTCTCTCTCTCTCTCTCTTTCTCTCTCTCTGTTTTCTCGTTGGAAGCGGAATATTGTTGTCGGGAGGGGCCGATGGAGAATCGGCAGAGCATGAAAATGTAATAGCGATAATTAATTAGCGCAACGTTAAACTGTTCCACCAAATATCGCGTCGTTCGGTTGTGAGGAAAAGTTTACTCCCAAATTTATATCGATGTACTCTCGGCGTTCTCTCGCGATAACGAATTTAAGAATCTCAATACACGCAACAATTACTTCATCCCCCCCATCCCCGCCCTAGCAAACGTTCCCGGGTGCACCGAACGTGCATCGCACGCTTAATCGACGCATTAATGTCGTCGCTGGCTATTATCAGCGTTATCACTTATCAGTGTTTCAACCGACTTTGCGACGCCGACTGCACGAGTCGCAGCAGGTAGAGAGAGAGAGAGAGAGAGAGAGCGCCTCGCGCCTGCAATATTCTGGAGAAAAGAAAAAAGCGACTTACGTTCTCGGGCTGGGACGAACGCCTCTGCCGCGGCACACAGAAGAGCGGCACGCCGCTTTCCCGCTTCTTCTCCAATATAGCGGCTTCCGGTTCCCCTCGGGAGCACCAAACTGTACGGCGCGACGTTCCGCCGACTTCACGCGACACACAGAGGCCCCCCGCCGGCCGCGTGACTCCTCTCCTACCCTCCGCCGCTCTCCTCGGCCAGGTACCCCCTCACAGATCACCAACCAAGGAACCTCAGGCACCAGCGATCACTGACGGTTAATCACTGCCCGATCGATTCACGTTCGACCGCGATCTCCAGCGCGTCGTCGCCCCCTCCGCCCGCGCGCGGATCCCCCGAGATCGCCGGCGGCGAGAGCGATTCTCGATTCACGACGAAACGGCCGACGACTTCACGCGCTCGCTTCGCACGACGACGCGCACTCGTAACCGACGTCCAACGATACAGCCGCGCAAGTATCGTAAGAATGGCGCGTGTAGACGCGAGAGAAATTCACGCTCCACGTCTCTCTCTCTCTCTCTCTCTTTCACTCTCTTAGCGTGCCGTACCGACGATCTCACCGTAGCGAACCGAGGCCGCGCGGGAGCGGGCGCTCTTCTTCGCGGCGAGCGCGCGTAAACCCGACGACTCAGTGTTTGTCACCGACGCCGAGTCACAACGTCACAATGTCACAAAGTCACAACGACGCACACCTCGCGAGCGCGCCGCGTTCCATTCCGACGAGACGGTGCTGTCGCACTGAAGTCAGCCGCGCGACGCGTCGAGTCGAACGCAACTCCGGCGAGGTGGCTTCTCGCCTCTTCTCCTCTTCCTCCTCCAGCCCTCTCCGCTCTCCGTCCCTCGCCTGGCCTCGCGGTTCTCGGCGACGTTGCTCGGGGAGATCGCGCGCACGTGAGGGTGAAAATTGCAGCGGAAACTCCGACGGACACGATGATCCTCGCGCGCGAGCACCGACGCTCCACAATATCGACTGCTTGCGCTCCGCGGAACGACTGAAGTTGCTCCTGGTCGACCGGTCATTGGCGATACCTTGCCCCCTCCTTTCGCTCGCACGCAGTATTCGTTCCCTGCTTCGTCGTCGTCATCGTTGTCGCCGCCGCCGCCGCCGCTGTGAGCTTCAGGCAACGCGTGGCCGTTGGTAATACGTACTCCGAGAAACACTGGGCCACTTGGGTCCTCCTCAGGGTACGAGATGCGAGCGAATGGAGCGCGTAGAGTTGACTAAGAGCGAGCGGCGGCCCATTGTTTCCAGCCGCACGTTGTCTTCTTTCTCGCACTTTCGGCGAACGAGGCGAGCGGTCGCGTCTTGTTGGCCCGGAAAGACCGGATGAAAGAAGGACCAAAGGATGACTCGTCCGATTGGATCTGTTATGTGCTCGTCGTTGTTTGTTGTTACGGTGATTCCTCTCTAATTCCTCAAATTCTTCGGACGAAACTGAGCTCCTCGAATCGTTCAGCTGGATATTCCAAATTTGTAATTTAAAGCTCGATTGCGTTACATCGCGCGTGCGCGCAACTTCACCGCGCCGAAGAATTTGTGAAACACGTGGAGAGAGAAGATGAACATCGTGTTCAACATTGAAGGGATATCTTTCTCGGGCGAGAAAATATACATTTTCTCAAGACCGTAACTTTCACGGAAGCGATTGTTGCTTCTATTTTAATAAAAAAAAAAAAAAAAAATCGAATTTAGGAAAATATGTTATTAGCCCACCAAATATTTTTTTTATTTTTTTTCTTAGTGTAAATACCGAAAATCTAATTATTACCGCAGATTTAAATTGTAACGGCATGCATTACCTCACCTCACTCCCTTGTTTTTTTCGTAGATCGTGACAACGATTAGAGAGCGCGCGGTTACACAGATTCTGCTCCCGATTCGATTCCTGCGCAGGCATGACTTGGCGAAACGCTTCCTCGTCGAGAAGGTCACGAACGCGCGATCCTTAGGCAGGTATTAAAATTGAATTAGGGTGCACGGCGTGTGTGCGGTTGCGGCAAAAAGCCGATGACCGAAATCAATTTCCCATTTCAGACGTGTATTCGAAACTCTCGCTGGTTCGAAATGCTGATGGATATCGAAGCGTTACGAAGCGCGACGATATCGGAGATGGAGAGTTTCCGTGGCAATTTGCACTCATGGTGGAAAAAAATTCTCAGCTCCGGTGTGCGAGAAGACAGGCGATTATACGAACGGCAATAATGTGCTCGATAGTAGAGATTTACGACCGATACGCTTCAATTTTTTGCTCACTTCGTGTATTCATTATGGCGGTTTCTCACCTCGCAGATACGAAGTATCATTCACCGACGACGAGAGATTTTGTAACAGTCTTATCTTATTAAACTTGACGATCCGTCGTGAATATCTGTCGTTGCCTCGTTGGCAACTGCTTCATTTTTTAATATTCTTCGTAATCTTCTCGATGACGAGTCTCCGTATTACGTTTCCGTTATCTATGTGGAGTAAACATGCAAGTGAACTCAAACTTCCAAACTATGACTGGTCTATCCTCTTTATCTGCGGGTCATTGTCGTGGACGAGTCTTTCCAAGAAAAATAATCATACCTCTCTTCCCCGGTCATGGCTGGACGCGAATGCGCCTTGTTGCGGAAGCCAGTGTTGGGCATCTCCGCGTAAACAGTAATAGCGAAGATGTTTGTGAATGATCTCGTTGAGCGCGAGCTGCGCGCAGACGGCGCATATTTCTCGTGCACGTTCTCTAATCAGAACAATTAAACGCGATACGTAATTGTTTCCTAGTCACGCTCACGTGTAGCTGCTTATGAAAATTATTCAATTAACCAAACGTAGCTCCGAGGATGCCAGCGCTTATCCTTATATCGCGTTATCTTCTCTCAACTCAGCGTCGTCGTCGCGTTATCTCATCTCCAGCGAACGTTCACCGGAAAATTTCGTCCACGCGTGCTCCATCGAAGACGCTCGGGTTTCCGTACGGTGCAAACGCCAGCTTAAACCCCCCCCCCCGAGGAAGGGGGAGGGCAAGTGTAGCGCAAAGGTCGCACGACGAAAACATCTCGCGCGCCGCGGAGTTATCCAATTTTAGAGATGGAAATGGGTTAAATAAATCCCAGAGCGGTACACACCGCGGGTTGAAAGTTTACGGCGCCTGTCGGCAGCCGTGCGTGTGGCGTGCGCGCGAGTCTGCTTAAGATCGGGCCAGATCTCCCGCATAGATGTTACGTCGTCGGCCGCCTCCGAACTGCCCCTTGTCCTACATGTCACGCGGCTACCCACGCTAATTAGTCCATTATCATCGCCGCTACGCCACCGCCCTCACTACCGACAACTCATCGCTCGCGTTTACCGTTCCTCGCGGCACGCTCGCTCGTAGATGTAACTTTAATGACGGTGTACTAAAGGCGTGACCGCGGTACTTTCGGTGCGCGTGGATGCTAACGACGCGTGTTAAATCGCGAACGTAACAGAAGCGTATCCGGCCGCACGAAAGCATCGTCTTGACCGATCACAGCGCACGACAACCACAACGGGAAAGACGCACGCGAGATGACGAACAAAGGCGGAGTAGAGACGAGAGAATGGCAGGAGGGAGGGGGGGAGGAGCGAAGAATAACCAAGAACAAGGTTTCGTCCCGTTATACTCAACGAGATGAAATGAAATTGAGTCTCACGCATCACCGGATGAGCAGAGAGACATCTTAATTGCCACTGGAGGGACAGAAATTAGACGTCCGTTTGGCGGTCGACGCATTGTGCGAGTTATCCAACAATATTCCCCGCAGATAGACAATATTCTAGCGCGAATTTATGCACCATTGTTAGCGCGACGGAATCGAACGACCGCGTTTTTTGCGATTAATGCACGCGGCCGACGTAACTCGTCCTGGCCTTCGCGTCCCCATCGAGACGTCTCTCCCTCTCTTTCTCTCTGTCTCTCTCGTCTCTCGGGGATGGGATGTTATCGTGGGACACAGTTCTTTCGTGCGCCGCGGTGACACGATCCACGGCGCACCCACCACCACGTGGCGCGGCACGAACAAACGACGTCGACGCGTGCCGGGCGCGTTTAATTTCGCTAAAACCCAGCGAGAATAATAAACTGACGGTGACGACGACGACGGGGATGACGGCGGCGGCGACGGCGGCGGCGGCGGCGGCGGCGGCGGCGGCGGCGGTGACGGCGGCAGCGGCGACGACGGTCTAGACGCACGGTCTGCCACCGTCCGGGGGAGTATTACTATTTGCCGTGCGTGTGGGCGTTCGGTGTGGGAGTGCCGGCCGGACATGACGGAACATTGGACGAACGGATGGACGGCCACACGCACGTGTGTTGTGTGTGTGGGTCGTGGTTTCCTCCCTGGAACTGAAACTCGGAATTCAGGAATCGCCGCGATAAAAGGAGTCACCGTAGAGTGAGCAGCGGGGAGTAGCGGGCGAGGGAAGCGTTCGGGCGTAGGACGCGGCCCGATTAATTTCCTCGTCTGGCGAATCGTCGCTATCCACGTCGACGAGTTCGCGTTCGCGCAGAGACTCGCCACTCTCTATCCACTGTATAAAACTTGCCTACAAGAAGGGAGAATTAAAATGAATTAGAAAAAAAGTTCACTCCGGGGAGGGGGCAGGTGTGTGCTGAAATGAAAGTTTGAGCGGATACGTTCGGATATGAGCAACGGTAATTAATCCGACAAGCTCATCAGTCGAGTAAAGAGGATAATTATTCGGGATAAAGTCTTTTTAAGAGGTCAAACGGCGATAGGGGCGACGCTAATTTCGCTAATTAGTTGATCCCATCGGACGGCATTCCGCGGGCTTCCTCGTAAAACACCAGCGCACGGCGCTGTCCTCGAGGAACTCTAATTAGATAAGTTGCGCGAAAAACAAACGTTATCGGCGCGAATCCACATGTCCACGTCGAGTAGCGTCGAATACTCGTGTAACTTTCGTACGGAAAATTAAACGAGTAGAGAAATTTTATTTACGTAATACTTTAATGCGTGATACATCTCTCAGTACGGTATACTGAATTCCTGCTCGGCTGTCTCATTCGCGTCAACGTTCAAGTCGAGCGGCTCTTCGTAAGTGTTGTCCTCCTGCGTTTCGTAGATATTGCAGATCGGTATTGGTTTCATTTTCCGCGTTGCCTTCTCTATCCTGCGCACCAAAGTGATTTCAGCCGGGGTGCTAATGAAATTGGTCACTCTGCAATCTTTAACGCTACCGACTCGTCCGGTTCTACCGCATCTGAAACCGCACCGATCAAACGGTTGAAGCTTGCCCCTTGCAGATCATATAACATCGTGATATAAATAATGTAAACGTTTGTCTACCGACATTTCATATTGTTTGCTCGGCTCGAATTCTCGGCACATACAAATATACTTGTACAAATCAGATCTACGGCGGATAAGATAGACTTCGTTGCTACATACCTGTGTATGTAGTCGGCGGTATCAAATGGAAACTCAAAATTTAACACGTGTTTCACCGCCACTGTGTCTAAACCTCGCGAGCCCGCGTTTGTGGTGCACAACACGTTGCACCTGCCACTCTTAAAGTCAGCGTACATGCCATTTCTTGTGTACATCGGCATGGTACCGCTCAGGTGAACCGTATTTATGTTACTTCTCTTCAGGAACATATTGACCCAACCGCATGTGTTGTTACTATTGCTGAATACAATTACCGGCTCCTTGTTTGCTACCTTTGGTTTAATATATTTCAGGAGTTCCACTGGTTTGTTGCTCGACCCCACTCTCATGAATTTTTGTGACACAAGAACATGATGCAGTTTGTCCGAACTCACCTGCACCAGTGAATCCATCTGCGAGAAAATAGCGCATTAAAGACCAAGTGGTTCCAGCGCTAGTTCAATTCTATACCTACGTTTACAATATTCTGCAATACTTCTTGCAACCTGGAAGGCATAGTTGCAGATGTTAGCGTGAATTGGGCAGCGCTCGGAAATTTAGTCTCATCCGGATTTTGTGCAAAACCGAGCTAAAAACATTGTAGTACTTGAATATACATGCATTAGATGAATGTTCTGCAAACAAGCGAAAATATAAACGTACTGGCACTCTTTTCAAGAATACTTGCAACTTTTCTTCAAATGTTTCATCAAATAGAGCATCTGCTTCATCCAATACAATATGCCTGACCATGTCTAATTTGTATATAAAATTTGTTGTTAATTTACTGATAACTCCAAAACTAGCTACAATAATGTCAACATTGCTTAAAGGAGGATCTAACATTATCTTTTTTGTTTTTCCACCAGTAATGGTCTTTGTACTGATGTTCAGATGTTGACATATCTTTTGTGCTTCTAACTGTAAAAAAGTGTTTTTCAAAATGTTTCTCAAAGATAAACATATGTGCACAAATTAGTTTTACTGGAATATTAGGAAAAACATGCAACACAAACCCCAATTTGAAACGCTAATTCTCGAGTGGGTGTTATAATCAATCCCAATGGAGTATTGTATGATGTTTTTGTCAATGTTTTCCACATTAGAATTTTATGGATCATAGGCAGTAAGTAAGTAAATGTTTTTCCACAACCAGTCTCAGCTGTTATAACAGTATTGGCACCACTCATTACTTTGGGTATTCCATCTATTTGTATCTTCAGAGGCTTTGTAATGCCATATTTCTTTAAGACATTTATCAGTCGTGGGTCTAGATAAAAATGTTCAAAAGAATTTACTTCATTTGACTTCTCATATGCTTCTTGCTCTACCTAAAAGATATTAACACATTCGTAAATGAAAATAATAACAAAATGCTTAATCCAGGAAATACTAAACAGTGAGAAATGATTAGTTATTAATTATCTTACAGTTACAAGAGGATGTATGAAGAAGAAATCTCCTTTAGACTTATAATGATTCCATCCTTTGGTAGCCAGTGGTATAGGTTCAAACTTGGAATACTTTTGCCCATTATAAAAATTCAATTCTTTACGCTTACAAACGATTACAGGTATCCCGTTTTCCACCTTTTCTGATGAGCTAATATTAGTCACATTGCTTCTCCTTTTATTATTGGAACCTTTTCTCTGTAATAGACAATGTTAATGTATATATAAATTTTTTCTACGTGTACTACTATACCAATCCAACCAGAGAAAATAAAATACACTCACATAGCACCTTTGTAATTTTACGAATTGAACGTTTGTAGTTTGGGGACATAATTTGCAAAATCGAGAAAACATTGTCAACGATTAACAATTGGACAACACGTGAGCACAACGAGCATTGTCAACATACTCCACTAGATGATCGCCATCTTAACTTACCGACGAGACTCTCACGAATATAATACTACTTCAAAAAGTAAGTCGCGTCTGATTTATTATCGAGTCATACTACTATCTTAAATCTTCGTTAAGGAAAGTGGCGGCTCGTAGCGGAGACTTTGGAACTAATTTGAAACGCGCACAATCAGATAACGGGTCCAACAATCCACCGAACGCCCAAAGACCCCTTATTGCCAGTGAAAGAATAACGGGTCTAATGAATTGTATACCCGTTATTTTTGCGGAAACAACTAAGTACAATGCCAGGCAACAGGCAATAAGAATAAAAATAGACCAATCGCAATCGACTATTACAAGAATAATCTATTGTGATTAGTCTATTTTTATTCTTATTGCCCGTTGCCTGGCATTGTGCAAGGGGCTTAAGGGTCTAAAGAATCATTAGACCCGTTATTCAGATGTTTTGATGTTGCAAATTAGTTCCAAAGCCTCCGCTACGAGCCGCCACTTACCCTAACGAGGAAATGAGGTCGTAATATAACTCGACAATGAATCAGAGACACTTTTATTGTATAGGGTAGTAACGTTATTCAAAGGGGGGTTGGACGTCCTTTTATTCTATCCAGAAAAAATGGATAAGATACAATGGGTTGTAATTTTAGCAAAAACGATGCTATGGAGATAATTCGAAAAGCATTTTACAGTTTGAAATTTTTACTTTTTAGCCACATTGATAGTTTTAGTTGAAATTAAATGATATTAAACTTTACCGACTTGTAGTAATTACAAAAATGACTTTTTAATTTTTATACGTTACGTTCACAATAGTCGAACAGAATATTTTATTTTCAGCAAAATTAAAAAATCGGATTATCTTTTGCTTTCGAATATTGCCACTTTTAATAAAATAGAAGAGACCTTTATTTCCTAATAGTACGATTAACAGTAATGATCATTAATCAAACCCGGTAATCTATTATGATTTGACTCGCACGAACTCTTCGTGAGTAATTGAAATGCATTAAAAAGAATTAAAATAAAAAAAAATATAAAAAGGATGAAGGACGTTGGCAAGAAATAAAATCCTAATCATCGCGATATAACAGCTTCTTACCATGCGATTAAAAGCAACAATAGGAAAAAAATTACAAGAGCGGAAAGCGCCGCAATTAATCAATCATCTCGAAAGGAAGACGGCGATACGAGTCGTCCGTTCCAAGTCTCAACTTCTCCTTCAACGGACCTCCTTTAGATATTGACATAACAATGTAAGTAACAAAATTAATGCAACCAGAACGGAGTTCTAACCAGCGCGGCGAAGGGTCCGAGAGCGGCCGACGGGTTTTGGCGAGTCAAAACGACCCTTCACCCCGTTCGCGGAGACCAAAGCGGGTCTTTAGGGTCGCCAAGGGTCGCGTTCCTTCGGCGAAGGAAGGCGCGCGCAAAGAGCGCGCGCGGCTCTCCGCGTTATTTTCTCGGATCGATGCGTTTCGATCGCCGCCGTCGCGACGCTCGCCGACGTCGTTTTACCCACCGCTCGTCGGCGCTCGTCGGTGGCGGCAGGCGCGCTTGGCCGGTGTCGCGCGTTTCTACCCCCCGCAGGCTATTCGCGGCTACTCGCGGAGGATGTCGCGCCTATATCCGTGAGGGTGGCCGCGCTTACCCCGCTCGCTCGCTCGCGTGGTGGACGGCAGGAGAGACGGAGGAGAGCGGGATGGCTTCCGACGCCGAGGCGCAGGAGGCGCAAGAGGCTCAGGAGGCCGCCGAGGAGGAGGACTTGAGGATCTTCGAGACGCTCCGCATCTCCTCACCCCGGAAGGTCAATCGACGACGACGAGCACCGCTCGCTCGCTCTCTTCTCTCTCTCTCTCTCTTTCTCTCTTTCTCTCTCTCTTTCTCTTTCTCTCACCTCAGTATCGGCCACAGTGCACGCACACTCTCACGCACTCACGCACGCTGTTGTACAGAGGGACGAGGGTGCGCACACGAAGAACCGCCTAAGCTGTTTCGAGTGGCAGTCACATGAGATTGCTGTAGCTATTGTTGTTGTCGTCGTTGTTGTTATTGTTGCGGGTTGCCTTCGTTTTGACGGATCAAAGTGACGACGCGCTTCGATCGTTAAGCCCTTGCGAATCAAGCGCCTTGTGAGGTGCCTTGAGGCACCGGGCTTGAAAGAAAAGGAGAAATATTAGGTGCCTGTGTCGTTGGTATCGGCGTTATCAATGTGTAATCGCGCGAATGTTGTGTCAATAAAACTATGAGTATCACTGCGAGTCACACCTTCTGTGATTTTCCATTATTCCCAACGAAGGGTCACACGTTTCAGGCGACGGGACACATCTGTCGGCGAAGTATTCTCGATGGACGTCCATCTCCATCACCCCTTCCACCCTCTCGCCCTCCTACCTCTTAGCGTTCCATTCACGAGAAGAAGGACGATAACTTAATATTTCGCAGGTCAACTTTCGCAGAAGTCAGTCTCTGCGGTCTCGTTCTTTGCCCCTTCCTTCCTTCCTTCCTTCCTTCCTTCCTTCCTTCCTTCCCCCCGCGCTTCCACCCCTTGGCGCCCCATGTACGAGCGAGAGGACGCTTGGTATTCGGAGGGTTAATTTCGCTAAAATTCATTCCGCGTGGTCAGCTCAGAGTTAAACTCTCGCGTATGAGCCGAGGCGGGGGGAAATTACAGAGAGGGATTCTATGACGAAGAAACTGCCGCGACGCGACAAGTCCGGGCATTCCGCGTGCGGTTATAATTTCGCCGCTATCTTCTGCGGACACGCGTAACAAGTCGCCCGACGGCATCGCCGGGCTGAGCGGAATTGTGCGAGCTCGCGAGAGCTCGCCGAGACTTGTAGGCGACGCGCTATGCTATGAGCTACGTCACACTCTGGCTTATCATCCTCCCTCCCCCCTTCCCGCTCCACCCCGCCGCCACGGCACCGCGGTGGGTGCATGCAACATGCACAAACGCATTCACATGCTAATCGCACGGGGTCACGTGCACTGCCGTATCATCCGCTACAAAGGCTTTCAATGTGTACATGCCCGGACGTACACAGTGCGCCCATCGAAGGGCAGCGGATCAATAACGGAAGCGCACGCGATATTGATCACTTTACGATCAACATAGTTATTTGATGGGACATTGATCGGAGCTGGCGGATCGGCTCGCCGCATTAAGCCCGTCCCGATCGATCCGACCCTGAGCGCGATGTATCCGGGCTATTTTTAGCCGAGGAAGTTTCGCGTAGCGGAGAAAACGCACTTATTTTAATATCGCGCTGGGACCTCCGGTTGGGACCTCTTGGTCGCTTCTTGGCGCGACGCGCCAGCGGAAAAATCAAAGGATGGACGAGGACCTGAGGATCGGTTGTTCCAGCTTCTCGGTAAGCTAACTGATTGTCAAGTCATATGTTTGTCTCTGTTTCTCCTTCAATTTAGACAAAGACAGACAGTATGATTTAACCATCAGTCAACTCACCGAGGGACTGGAACAACCTGCCCTGAGCGCGTTCTTGTGTACTTGTATTTTCACCGTGAGAGAGAAGAGATCTCTTGTGGGAAATTCGCGAGACTTCAAACGAGTTGTGACGTTAGTCGCAATGTTCAATGGATATATATGTTCAATGTATCGTTATTGCTCTATCCGGCTTCAAGACTTTTACCTGTCCAAATATTTGTCGATTTGTTCTCCCAGTGTTCTGTGACGCTGATCAAAGTATTGTAACGACTGCGATTTTTTAATGATTGTTGGGAGAAGAGCAATAAAAAAAATTAATACACACGTACGACACATTGCGAGCATTCACCAACGGAGGAAGCAACCGTATCGATCCTAATCTAATCAGCGCGACTGCAATCACAGCGAGGAAACGAATCGCGCTCAGCAGACCGTGATCGGAATCTCCTCCGATCGACGCGTCGCCGTCGCCGTCGCCGTTGTCGCCGTCGTTATTAGCGATTGCGCGTCTAATTGCGGTCGCTCGCGAGATTCCGTCACGTTCGTCATTACCGCAGCGTCTCCCTTTCGTTGGGGCGCGCCCGGGGGGGGGGGAGGGGGGGCCGCAATCGCACGAATCGCGGGCGTATCGACTCGCGCGTGAACAAGGGTCGCGGTTGCCATAGCGTTGCACGAAATCGATTTCACCTGTCGCTGTCGCTACCCCCCTCCCCCCCGTTCCCTCCTCTTCAATCCGCTCGCGCTGTCGCGTGCTTTCCAAGTCTATCTTAATTTATCGGACGCCATCGAGGGGACCGACTGATCTTAGTCGGTCGCGCGACGGCGGTGCCGTTTAATCCAGTTTTGTCGATGCCCCGGCATTTAATTCCCCGTCACCCCCTCCCCCCCTCTGCGAGTTCCTTTCTTATTGCGCTCGCGGTGGCTGCGGATTGATCGGACTCGGGGAACGCGCGCCTCTTCCGTCGTTGCTCGCGGTGCCACGCCGGTGGCGCGTTCGCTCTGCTAATTCAAACGCGTGCCCCGACTCTTTCCGCTTTTCTTAGTTTTCCTTCGGCTCTACTCACGACGAGTGGTCGGGAGGGGGAGGGGGGGGGGCAAACATATCGCGTTTCGTTCGTTACTCTGTCTCATTAAACACAGCCTCGGGAGCTACGAGCTGAACGCCACTGTTCAACAACGCGCGCGCGCCGCGCTGTGCTCGGTGGCTCTCGTTGTGATTTATTTCAACGATATTTAAACGAACGGAGTGACAAGTGGGCGTGCGCTGCGCGATAATTCTGTGAATGATAAAATAAACCGGCCCGTGCGAAAGGATTGTAATAGTAAAATGTGAATATGTATCCGTGAACGCTCTGGTTTCACGTTTCTCGCTGTGAAACTGCTGGTGAAAAAAATGCGAACGCGTCTGGCTTTCTTCCTTTTTTTTTTTTCCACGCAGAGTCTTGTTGAATTATCTGTGACGGCGTAATTATATGTATTATCGTTCACACAGGGTCAGAAATAATCGCACGGATCTGCAGTGGCGATTGATTATTCGCTAATGCATCCAGTCTGCATAATTATGACGAGTGAACCGGTCGATAGAGCGGTCCGTATGAATATCGGGCAAATTTGCCGGCGTATCAATCTGCCGAAATTACGTAGCTTTAATTACACGCCGAGAGATTTCATTACGTGCAGAAAAAGGTTCCAGCGGACTTATAAGTATATTAATCTCCGGAATCAATTTTTCCCTCCTCTCTCTCTCTCTCTCTCTCTTTTATTTATCCTCCTCATTACTCATCTCTGCCCGATTCTAATGCGATATTTTAGACCAAATACTTTAGAATTATACATCAGACGTGGTAGCGTCCAGAAAAATGTCACGTTTCACGCACGACAATAATTTAACAAGACCGTAACAATTTAACAGACCGGAGCTTGTTTGCGGCATAAGTATACTCTGTAAAAAAACAAAAAAAAAAGAAATGCCGAATAAATACAGCACTCCACGTTTCCGCATTTAATATTAATCCTCTTGCCGTCCGAGAGGGATCTTACTTGTTTATACGACGCAACGCGGTATGTTTCCGCATAAATTTCAGCGAACGAAGCTTACGGGGTTCCGCTATTGTAGAAACATTCCGACGCGGGCTCCGATGTTTATCGCCGACACGAAAAACGCGTAACCGTAATTATTCGTCGCGTTTACGGTGCAAACTACGCGAGTACGCGCGCGCATGTGTATACGGAACGGAGATGAAATTCAATGCTCCTGTTATATTTATTCAAATATCGCGATATCGCGCGTGGCGGGTGCAATACGCCGGTGGCATTCATTTTTCTAAAAATACAATATCATATTCCGATCGCTTCGCGGGCCGGAGAGAAAAAAGGAATTCCCTCTGATGCAGACTCGTAAAATTTTCGCTATTACTGTTCGCGCGCGCGCGGGGGTTTGTATTATCTACCCCATCGAACGACATCGCCAGTTACACGTAATTTACACATTTCGTCAAGCGGGCGCGTTTTTGTATTTAGCGATGAAATTTTCAACGTCCCGCGAGCATTATGCAAATGTACGCGCGAGAAGAAATATCGCTCGACGCGCGGGGCGCGCAAATCCATTTTTTTTACTCCCACGCTCGCGATCCGCTTGCTTTTAGCGGAGGATCGCGGTGTGTGTCATCGACTTAGCGAGCAGAGATTAAAATTACTTCAAACGTGCGCGCGCGCGCGCGCGAGTCCGCTCACTTGCCAAAACGCTCACGCGTCCTCATTGCGATTTTATAGCGGTTTTATTACGGTCGCGTGCGCAAAATTTCAAACTCACGCGCCGGGATCTCTCTCCTCCCCCTCTCTCTCTTTTTCTCCCTTTCGCTCGCTCGCTCGGCCATCCAGCGGCGAATTTACAAATTTTTACGCGGATACGTGCCTCGCGCGAGCCGCCACGTAAAAACCCGCTTGCATTTCGAGGTAAATACCGGCGCAGTAAATAGGTCGCGTTCGTTCAACGGTCGTTTCCCGAGACCGTCGGGATATTTATGGACGCTGGCGAATAATGGCTATTCAATATCGCCGAACTTAACCACCGTGGAAATTCGAGGTATTCCGTTAGCGCGGCGTGGCGCGTTATGCGGCATTATGCCGCTGCGAAAACGCAGCTTACATCCGCGGGGTGAAACTATTTTCGGGTCACGGAGGTAACAATAACGATCTCGCGTATTCACGCGCTCCCCCGGTGGCTGCCAGCCGGCCGGCCGGCCGGCCAGCGACCTGTCGCGCAATTAAAGCGCGATTTCAATTTGAGTCCGCGCCGGCCAGATAACGAATGAAAAAATATATCTGAATGAAAATACGAGGGCAATCTGAAAAGTTCTCGGCCTGACACATAGATGGCATTAGAAACTGTCAAACTGTATTGTGTTGGAAAGTGGCATCCCTGATATAAAACCATGTAAAATTTTATTTCGATCTGTCAAGTTATTCGAGTAGCAGCACCAGTTTAATATTGACGTATCATTGTCTTTTTTAAAGTGGAAAAAATGGAATATCGTGCAGTGATTAAATTCTTTGTTTTGGATGGTTTAATACCAACAGAAATTCATCCGAAATTGTTAAAAATGTATAAGGATGCATCAACTTCACTTTCCACTGTGAAAAAATGGGCTGCTCTTTTTAAATCTGGTCGTACAAGCCTCGAAGATGATCCACGCGAAGGTTGTCGGCAAAAACTGCTACAACACCACAAAACATTCAACAAGTTCATGATATGGTGTTAGATGATCGGCGAGTGAAAATGCGTGAAATAGCTGAGGCCATAGGCACTTCGAAAGAACGAATTGGAAATATTTTGCATGAAGAATCACATATGAAGAAGCTTTGTACAAGATGGGTGTCGCATTTGCTAACAATTGACCAAAAACGTATTCGAATGCGTATTTCTCAAGCGTGTTTGGATCGTTTCAAGCAAAATAAAATGGATTTCAAGCGTCGTTTCATAACTGTTGATGAAACTTGGATCCACCACTATAAACCAGAGCGAAAAGAACAGTCGAAACAATGGATCGAAGCCGGTGGACGTGCACCAAAGAAGGCAAAGACGGTTCCATCAGCAGGAAAGGTTATGGCAACAGGTTTTTGGGATTACAAAGGTGTTTTGTTGATCGATTATCTTCAGAAAGATAAAACGATTAACTCTGAATATTATTGTAACCTTTTGGATCTATTGAATGCAAAAATTCGCGAGAAAAGACCTGCTGTAAAGAAGAAAAGAATCGTTTTCCATCAAGACAATGCACGTGTTCACACAAGTGTTTTGACAATGGCAAAATTCAACGAATTAAAGTACGACGTAGCGTATTCACCAGATTGAGCTCCCTCTGACTATTATCTGTTTCCACACCTGAAAAAATTCCTGGCTGGAAAGCGTTTTACATCAAATGACGAAGCTATCGCAGCCGTGGATGGATATTTTGCAGACCTTTCGGAATCACACTTTTTAATAATGGTATTGAATTATTGGAAAAACGTTGGAATAAATGTATTGAAGTTTTAGGAGATTATATTGAAAAATAAAATATATTTCACGGCAAAAAAATTTTTCTTTCATTGTTAAGCCGAGAACTTTTCAGACTGCCTACGTATTCCGCTCGAGTGAGAGACTCGAATTCGAGTCTCCCGCCAATTCCGCGCGACGCGCACGCGATATCCCCGCGTATTTTCTCTCCGGACGTTCTCGCGCGCAAAAAAATATCACCCAGTAATATCAGCGAATACCTTCAATCAGCTAAAAGCGTTAAACGCGGGACGAGCGGAGAATCGAGCGAGTAAAGAGAAACGGATCGCTCTGCTCGCGCGTGCTGTCCCTGTTGAACAGAATGGCGAAGCGAGGAAGCGAAACGGACGAGAGGTATATTAATTGTGCTACGAGCACGTAATGTATACATTCTCGTTTAGATCCAAGTAGGCATCCAGGTCTAACGGCGCCAAGCCGTGAAGGAGGAGGAGGAGTATCATTGTGGAAACATTGGCCTATAAATTCGGGAAGTGTGTTGCATTGTGTCGCGCACGGTTCCACGGTTCTAGCGTTCCCTCCTCGATATCTGGCGGACACAAATATCGCGAGCGTAGATTTTCGCGTGCTGATACCCGCCTACCTACACCTGCACCTGGATGAAGCCGTGGGCGGCAGGTCGCGAACTCGCCCCGGGCAGCACGATTCGGGTCACGTAATCTGCTGTCGCAGGCAGACGAAACTTCGCTACGTAACTGTCTGCGCCGTGCGCATCCGATTGTTCGGGGAATTGGCGACGATCGTAACTACCCTCGATGCGCTTTCTCTCCTTACCTCCCCGAAGAGAGCGCGAGCGAGAGCGGGATAGGACGGAGAGGGGAAGAGAGAGGGAGAGAAACATTAACGGCGATCGAGTGGCGGACTTGGAGAGTGCGGACGGCCCGAGCCGAGTTGGATTCTCGCGCACGCTTCGGGAATACGAGGCGTTCGCAAGTGAATACGATCGTGCAGCGGAAATTCCTGCGAGGATGCGCGGCCAACCGGCGAGCAAGACGAGGTAGTTAATCATGTTTTCGAGCGAGTCTGTTACACGGCACGTTGCGGCGAGATCGATCCTCCTACGCGGCGAATTCCTCTTTCCCGCACGCCATCGTCGTCGCCGTCGCCGTCGCCGTCGCCGGGAGGAGGTTGCCGGAGTTATCGGAAAAAATCGAGCGACGGCGCTCTCTCGATGGAGACGTTCAACCCGCCGTGTCAATAGAGGCGGAAAGAAAGAAACCGGGGGAGGAATTCCCGAACGCGCGCACGCGGATCGAAGCGGGACGAGCCTCTTCGCGAATTAAATACAATTTAATCAGGCGTCTCGTTAGAGCGGGATGATCAAACGGAGTGAAACGTGTAATCAGTAAATTCTCTATGCATGAAGATATACCTCCCTCCCCCCCCGCCGCCGTCTGCGACTTGCCGCGCGCCGAATGTTAATTCCATTATGATCTCGTTCCCGACTTTCGTTTGCGCTCGAACGGAATAAGACGGTTATTACGAAGTTAGATTACGGTCCGTTTCCATTCGTAAACTTGCCAACGTCGAATCGGCGAGAGAAGAGAGAGAGAGAGAGAGAGAGAGAGAGAGAGAGGCGATGGGAAGAGCGAGAGCGAGGAAGGACGGGACGAGAAGGACGGGCGGTTACAGGCAAAAGAGGAAAAATGAGAGTTACCTTTACATGTCAAGTCTTAATCCGTCTCGTAATCGTAATTACCGGCGGAATGAATTCTCCCGGGCGAATCTCTCAGCGCGCATGCGCGCGTCCGAACTTAATCTCGCATTGCTACTAATTCGAGGGGATACACCGAATTCCGAGTGGCTCGCGCAACGGGCTGGATTTATGAAAAAGTAATTAAACGCGTCGCGGACTTGGATCAGCGGCCGGCCGGGTCGGCGCGGCGGTGCGGGGCGAGGCGGGATCAAAGCGGCCGCTCTCTGTGATCGGTTATCAGAGCGAAATATTTAATTAGCGCGACGATAATTGGCGTCGAAATTGCCGGCGTAAATATTCAGCCGCGCGCGCTCGCGTCGCTGCTTAATAATTCGGACCTTCTGTCCCGTCTCGGCTGGCACGCGCGTCCTTTCAATTTGGACGATTAATGACGATTTAATTACCGTCCCACCCGCGCCGAACCGCCGCAAACAGCAGCGGATGCGTCGTTCGCAGCGCGCGCGACGCAGCCGGAAATCGTGCGAATAAACCGGCCGTGTTTATCTCGCCGGGGAATTTTGGCAACAAGCGTTTTTATGCCACCTTAATTGCGTCGCGACACTTTGTGGGATGCGCAACGCGATCTGCCGTGTTGACGCGTCGCCGTCGATTCGCTCGGTGTTCGATTTGCCCGCCGCGCGCGCCCGGGCGAGACAGTTTCATTTCAATTTTTCGGAAATATTTGACCGACCGCAGGCGACCGAGCAATTTAATACGGCGTTCTTCGATATATACGGCCTTGTTGGACAATTTCAACAATGTTGCCGCGGTCGAAAATTAAAGAAAAGAGGGGGAAACACACACATATACGCGGATGAAATTTATTCGTCTCGCATGGTGCAGAGGGAAATTACTGGAATAATTTGACGTAACAAGCACGATCTCGCGTGGATCTGCGTCAGGAATTGAAATTGTTGAGAGCTGAGAAACGTTGAAATTATCGCTGTAAAGCGAGAAAGAAAATCAACGGTCGTATGCGATTGTCAGCGAAAGACGTTTTCGCCAGGCAAGCTGGATTTCGAGTTTTCCTCGAGGCTGAAAAACTACGTCGTCTCGGGCGACGGCTTTCAACACTCGCGGCCAATTTCGCGCCTCTCGCAAGCGCCTCGAAATAAATAATTCAAAGCAGCCTCCGAAGAATAGCCGCTAGTAAACCAACTTATCCGCAACGTGGCCGACATTCTATCCGGCAATTTCAGGTGGAGGCAGTCGATGCATGGCTCGAGCGCGAATCGAGTCGCATTGTAAGGTTTCCGTTGTGCGCGCGCGAAGCTGAAGTGGCAGTCATTATGAGCCGCCGGTAGACGGTCGCGAGTACCTGCATTCGCGCGGGTCCTGCGTTCTCACAGCGAGACAAAGGTCGAAGGTCGGAACTTCAGAAGCCGCGACGCGAGGGCCGCTAATCTATTCCCGGCTTAAACGAGCGCTTCGGCATTCAAGCCCCGCCGCCGCGCCGCGCCGCGCGCGCGAGGTAGAAAGCTCGTGGAAGTAAAATGGCTTTCTTTACGACGGCTCTCCGCTCGTCCGCGGCTCGACTCGAACGGGAATGTACCGTACATGGCCTGGCGCGGCGCGCGCGCGATGAGACCGATAATTTATAACAATCGTTGCTCCACCCTTGCGCGAGCCGCTGCAAACTGCTACCGAGGGATCGATGAAAACGTTCAAGCGACTTAGGCGGAAAAAACAGATGTGTCTATTATCAGGCCCGAAAGCGGACCTTTTACGCGGGGATTATCAATTAATATTCGCGGCAAATTTGGACGAGCTAAGACGAGCGAAATTCGACGGACACCTTTCGCGTTACCGTGAAAAGCGGCGTGAGAAAACCGTCTGATACCCGTTTCGCGGGAGTATTGTGAACGTTATATCTCGAGGCACAAATGGAATGGAGTAATAGCGCGAATATAACGGGCGGATCGAATGTTTCATGTTTCAGGTGGGCCCAGATGACGCTATGACTCACGATCTGACAACCACTTTGAGGAGCGAGTTGGCGGCCCTCGAGTACAAGCGAGACCGGCTTATGAGCGAGGTAAAGCGATTATCGGTTCTACGGTACTCGTTTCGGTAATCGTTCGCGTTAGTAATCCATTCACCTCGGGCCGTTTAGCTGCAAGAGATGAAGAGCGTCGTGAGATCGCGGGACCAGAGGGTGGTGGAGCTGCAGGTGGAGACTGATCAGCTCCGCGAGCAAGCGGCCAGGCAAAATGCCGTGGTTTCGAGTCTCAAGAAGCGCATTCAGGTGAATTTGCCAAAGTAATAAACGGCCGAGCGAGGGCTCGCCTCGTTAGCGCGCCCTTAGAGACAGTCGCTCGTTGCCCAATCGCTCGTTAATCCCCGCCGAAAGAGAGCTCGACTCTGAATTCACCGCGGGAAACACGATTGTCGGCGGCGCGTCTTGTAGAATAATCCGATAACAATTTCAGGAATTGGAGGAGAGGGAGAGGAGTCTGTACGCGAATCAGGGCAGGAGCGAGATCACGATCCAAGGTCTGCAGCGTGACGTCAAGTACCACGAGGAGAAGGTCAGGGAGTACGACAAGAAGATCCGACAGCTGGAGCACAACATCTCCGAGGAGATCCAATTAAAGGAGCGCGCACGTCTGAACCTGCAGGTGTGCCGCGGGTTCTCCACTAATCCGCTCGATCGCGTTTCCACGGCCGGCGAGCCGCGCGGCGCGCGATCGACTTTGATCGCAGGATCTGTCTGTCTACCTCACATTTGCTCCGCTAGGATTTCGTACGGCGGCTGGCACACGCGCTGAGCGTCGAGTTCTGCGAGACGGCGCATCACAGCCCCGAGACGATGATTCACAAGGCCGAGGAGCTCGTGCAAGAAGTGAATCGTCTGCGCACGAAAAGCTCCAACGTCGAGACGCAGTTGACCGGGGTCGAGGTGGACTTCAGGACGTGCAGGGACGCCCTGGATCGCGCGAGCGCGGAGAAGGATCAGTTGCAGAGACAGGTGTCCGGTCAGCTGGTCGATCTGGATCGTTTGCGTCAGGTATGGAACGCGGAACGACCCGCTCGTCGAAAATAAAACCATTCCGGAAGATTTATCTTTCTTACGAGTAAAATTAGCAAGGATTCGGTAACTTCTGTTTTTTTACAAATATCTCTATCGAGGATCTTCTATTTTCTCAAATTTCTTCCTACGAGGACTCGACGGAGAAGCGACAAATTTCTCGCTTGAACTGTTTCGAGCAGTCGAGAATAGAAAATGTCATGTCGTTAATTATTTGGCCGGCATGCAGGAGAAAGAATGCCTGGAGATGCAATACAGAGTTGCGGAAAGGGACATGAACGACCTGAGAGACAAGCTGGTGAACGCGAACAGGAGCATATCTAGCGCGACGGGCAACATATCCAATCAGGAAGCGTTGATCTGCCAATTACGAGGTAAACCGCAGCGGCTGGATCGATTCGGACCCCCCGCACCTTCTCATAACCCGTAATCCGCTCTTGCAGAGGACCTGAAGGCCCGCGAGGAGAAGACGCAACGCTTGCAAAATGAGTTGCGCCACCTCCTGGAGTCCTTGGCGATCCTCGTCAGTACGCCCAGCCGATTCGTCGAGTCTCACGAGAACGCGGTCAAGGATCGCGTTCGGGAGATCCTGGCGGACCACAAGGACCAAGCGCTAGTAGCTTATCGTCTTCTTCACTCAAATATCGTCAAGCCTTAAGCCAAAATCACCCTTGTTGCAATCTTACAATCTTCCATTAACTTCGCCCGCGAAAAGTTATGCTCCCGAGATTAGTAAATTAGCGAAATTCGCTGAAACATATTTCGAAGGTATCGAAGTATGAATTGCTCTAAAAATAAAAGAATTGCATCCGTGAAAGTATGAAAATTCCACGGGGAATAACACGGCGCGATATCGCGCTGATTAGACGCGCATCACATGTTCCCCTTTCGCAGAAAATACAGAGTCTCCGGGAGAAGGTGAACTCGGCGACGGAGTCGACGAATCGGCAGAGCGAGTTGGTCGAATCCACGATGATGAAGGTGCGCAGCTTGGAAGAGGAGCGCGCCAGTTTGGAGGCTAAGATACACAAGTTGGACTCTGAACTTACGAGCAGCGAACTCTCGAGAGAGTCTTTACGCAGGGACAAGCAGACGGTAGTAACTTTAAACATCTCTCTCTCTCTCTCTCTCTCTCTCTCTCTCTCTCTCTCTCTCGGAGGCTACAAAGTGTTAACACGATCTTCACGTTCCATTGGCCGGGGGGTTAAAAATCTTGACCGGTTAACTGTCTTGCTTTCATCTTCAACCACACGCTCGGGACGCGTTCCGTTGATTCTCTCAAATCTTTCTCTTCGCGCGGAAAAGAGGCAGCAATGGAATGTTCACACCTTCTTCTCATCGACTTCCTGATATCTTTTTTCTCCGATGTCATCTACACAGCGAAGCGCGACAGATCAATCGTAGACTGACTTCTCATCTCGCAACTTCTTTCAGTTCTTAACTTTCCTGGACCGACTGGGCAAGACGATGCAAATGGACGAGATCTCTCAGGAGATCGGGATCGATCTTCATACCGAGTCGCTGCTGGTGCGGGCCGAGCAACTGGCCAGGTTGGAGACCGACAAGCTGGTCGACAAGGTGAAGGGCACGACAGATCTTGCGCTTTTCTTTCTCTTCCGATGCCGCTCTGTCACGTTGCTAACGCTCTCCTTTGTTCTGTGTTTCTTTGTCGCAAATCGTGTGCTTACCACACGCGCAGTATTTGTGCTCCAGCTACACAACCCTACCGAGGATTCGGCGCGAGCGATCGTTCCATGAGCTCCCCTGTCTCAAAGAAGTAAGCCCCCGGCGCGAGCAAAGCGCCTTAGAGAAGAGCTTCACAGCATCCTCAGACATCCTTCGTAGACGTTCATTTCGTTACCGGTTCCCATTCTCCGTCGAATATCTTTAAAGTAGAGAGAACGCTTTTTCCTCGGTTCCTCCACACTTTTGTCCAGACTTCCCCGATTGCATCGCGCGCGGCCGACGATCGGGGTTCAACGTCCCGGCCGGCGACGTAAAAACTTGTTGGTTCACACGTCGGCAATTTATCGGGCGTATCACGCGTAATGAAGTTCCACTTAATCCACGGGCCCCGTCGCTCGCGGCACGTCGATACGTCGCGCTCGCTCTTTTCCGCGGCAAACTTGACGCGCTGTACGAACTTTTAATTAAATAACCTTCGATGTGAACGCGATTAAAATTTATGTCAGCGAGACGAGGCGAGGGGCTCCGCTCGTCGCGGCGCGGCGAGCAACTTTCCCTTTATTTTACGCGACTTTACGGCAAAATTCATTTTTTTAGAAACGGTAAATCTAAGCTTTTGCATATCGCGGGGCGAAGTTGCGTATGTGCGTAAACACGATCACCAGTTGAGTCACCACGAGTTATCTCGCCCGTCGGTCATCATCGTCACTCAGGTTTCAAGCTCGGCACGTTTATGTTCCGCTGCATCAGCACCCGCCGTCGCACTCGCCCGGGAAAACGATCTCGAAGTTGAACATCTCGGCGGCGCATGTTTGACGAATGCATTTCCTCTGCCTCGCACAGACCTCCGTGGTGTATCAGCTGCAGCGACGAGTCCGGACGCTACGGGAGCAGCTGCAGCGCAGGGACCTGCATCTGGACCTTCTACGCAGGAAGCTGTCTCTGCAGGAGGACAGCGTGAGGATGAAGTCCCTGCTGCAGAGCGAACGGGACGAGGCGAACATTCGGTCTGTTCTGAGATAATCCGTGACTGATTGCGACGGAATTTCAATGGCCCATCTCGAGCTCGCCTCCCTGCGAGAGAATGTGTCGGGTCGCTCGATAAGTTCGCGGGGATTTTCACGAGAAACTCCGAGCCGATCGTCCCACGTAGCCGGGCATCGCTTTATCCTTTTTTTCTTTCGTTTCTTGCGACCTTCCGTCGTACCTTGACGAAACGTCAAGATACATCGTTGAATAAAATCAAGGCCTGACTGTATCGTCAGGCCTTTGCAAAAATGCTCGCAAACGATTATCGAACGACTCGGATACTCGGCGAACGCTTCTTTCCGCGCTCTTTTCTGCACGCGGCGCGCAAAAGAACGACCCTCGCAGACAGCGGAGAATCCGGCGGTCAGGCTTATCCTCAGGGCGCGGGTTACTATCCTCATGTAAATCGCAAATTCGCAACGCGAAATGAAAGGGTGCGCAGTTATCGCGCGGAAAGGCAGTCGCGATGATTCTATTTTGTTACAATTGACTCCTCCCCCCTCCCCTCGATCTTCAGTCACGATCCCGCCGGATGCAAAATGTCGACGGCGGGACGGAGGAAGGGGAGGGGGGGGGGTGGGAACAATGCGTATCGACTAACCGTCCGATGAGAGAAATATAGAACCGCGGTTTATCGGCAAATTTATCCGGCCGAGTGCAGCTTTATGCATTCAGGACGCAGCATGGTCGGTGTGCGTTTGCGACTTTTTTCCTTTATTTTTTTCCCGGTTCCGCGCGCGCGGTGAGCGCACCGGCGCGGTTACCTGTAATTCCTGTTAGTGGATCGCGGTTTACCCCGTGCACGCGCCGAATGCAGTTTTACGCGTCGTTGTCGAACGAGAGAGGCGTTCCCGCCGATGCTGGGCGAGCGAAATGAGGAATTAAGAGAGAAGGAGAGAGAGAGAGAGAGAGAGAGAGACGGAGAGAAAGAGAGAGAGAGAGAGACGGAGAGAAAGAGAGAGAGAGAGAGAGAGAGCGCGAGCGGCTTTCTTCCCTTTCTTTCAGCGCGAAGAAGCTGGTGAAGCAGGTCGAGCGGCTGCAGGTCCAATTGTCGGAGGAGAAGTCGCGGAATCGGGAGCTGAGCGCACAATTGACGGAAGCGGCGGATTACAAGGCACGTAAAATTTCGAGAATCGCGCTGTCTCATAATCGGTCGAAGGTATGGGTGACGCATGCGGCAATTTCGCGATTTTGCGCTCGATGACGACTGAGCGTCGGACGTTGAATGACGACCCGTCGGGCGAAAGAGTTCCTCGCTGCAAGCTTCTTCGCGTTTCTTCCAATTAACGACGAAGAAGCGATACGCCACGCTCCCGCGGCTGAACGTGACGTTACTTGCTCGCTCGGGATGTGTCCGCGATAAATTTTTCCGCGCACTCTTTCAACGTGACTCTTCGTGATTGCCGCTGCTTCGCGAGGCTCTTTCGCGATTAATAAGTGAGCGGCGGCCGCGAGTCGATCATTAATCTGCCTCACCGCGGCGTTCTAATACACATCGCCGGGTCAGCCGGTTGAGCCGACTTTACTTTGTTTCGCATTATTTGTCGTTATCTCTTCCGCTTGAGGGGAGAAAAAATCCGCGGCTAAATCGGTTTTACGCCCGTGAACACCGGCGCGGCAACGCGGTGAGCGACGTTCGCCGGGGAAACAAAATTCCACAACGAATTCTCGCCGTGAGCCGCGCTAGAAAGCCTTTATAATCCGCGGGCTATCGATCAGGCGTTTTAACCCACTTTACAGATAGCCGCGCTGGAACGCAGCCGGAAAATAGAGGAGCTGCAGAAGCGGCTCGTGGAGAGCGAGATGCTGCGGACGCGTTACAACCGAAAGTTGACGATGGTGAAGGAGCAGATGAGGACGACCGCGGAGACCGCCGACCAGGAGAGGTCGATCAACGACCACTCCCTGCAGCTTCTACGCGACGAGCTTGCCCAGGTGAAGCAGAACCTCTCCGAGGTCACAAGAAGAGAATCCCAGGTGAGCGATACCGTCATTGGTTTTGCGCGCGTTTTTCGCGCGTAGATCTGCGCGCTGACGCTGGCGCGTCTCGATTACGCGATACGAGGTGAAAAATAACGCGACAAATCGCCGCGATGACAAATCGGCGCATAAATCGGCGGCTAATATCGGAGAATATCGTCGCCCGTCGGCAGGCTTACGCCTGGCCGAAAACGCACGAGACAGACGCACACGTCTCAGCTCGCGGCGAATCGCGTATTCGGCACGCGCGGCGCATCAGCATTCACGTAATTCTGATTTATGGCCATTCGTGTGCGCGGACGCGGACTCGCGACCGATTGAATTGCGCGAAAGGAATTTCGCCGGGATAGAAACGATGACGAAGCCGTCCGCGGTGCATTCGTATACTCGCGCGCGCTGCATACCGAAGACGTCCACCACCTTCCGCGCGCGATCCCCCGAGATTTTCAGGCCAAAGGGCGCGGGACTTTTCCGCGGGAAGAGAGAAGAGGGGAAGCTCAGTCCTGCTGCTCTGCGCGATGCTTCGACCGCTCCGCCGAAATAACGTTCGATTGTCATGCGGAGAAGCGCGTTCCCTTCCGGAAGTTATCGCTTCGCCGTAATCCGCCGCCGCTTTGATCTCTCATTATAGCCGTAAGCGCGTCCGCGCGCGCGCGGCTCAGCCCTGTTACTCGCGGCCGGGCGGAGGCAGAGGGGCCTCTCGTTAATTCATTCAGCCGCTCTCAATGACTCTCGATGACAGCCATTCGCGCAATTGCGACCTCTCGTTGGCCGCGTAACGCGCGTCCACGACGATTCGGAGTGACTCTGCGCCGCAGTGATTCGAGACGCACTCGCGCGCACGTCGCCGCCGCATCGCGCCGCGCCGGATCGTAAAGTAGATAGTACGTTCGATCTCGCGGCGTGGATCCCGCGCGAAAGGACTGTAAATCTTGCATGCACGCGGTGCTCCAGCCCGATGTCATTGCCGATGCAACTTTGCCCGGAACTTCGACACGACTCGCGTAAGCTAACATTAATTACGCGGAGTAACTCGCGAGCAAACGCTAGTCCCCCGTGCCGCTGCATTTCTTCCTGCGGTGGAACGATTTTAGCTTCAAGTCGCAAGTTGGAAATTTGCGGCCAGCAATGAGGGAAAAATGTCGTTGCTCGGCTGCGATGCAATTTCGCTTGTTCCTGCGTCGCCGAAGCTCTGCGAAAATTATCGGACTTTTTACGCGGCGACAAAGCGGCCATTATTGCGTAACAAGTAATCTCAGGCTTTTTCAGGTGAATTATTCCAAAGAAAGTGGAATCGTACAGACGCGCTAAAGAGATTACCGTTCTCCGAAGTGCCGCTGTAAATTTGCTTGTCGCAGCGCGAGATTGCCTGGTGCGCGCGCGATAATATTGGCTGGTGCGATAATTAAGTTCGAATTTCCCAATGGACTCTCCACGAGGAAAAGTCCGAAATGACCGATTACACGCTGCCCGATGCCGGCGCGCATCGCATGCACCAGGCAATTTAGCGTCACGGGAAATATTTACAGCATTTTCCGAGCCAAACTTTGCTCAGCGGTCTACGCGCGCGCAGGGACGATTGCCTGCGCGTAGAGTCGCGAGACAGGAAAGTTAACGCTCGGACGAGTCGCGTTCGGCCGACCTATCGGCCGCGTAAGCTACGAGAGAGAGAGAGAGAGAGAGAGAGAGAGAGAGAGAGCACGACTCAATTCGCAAATCGCTCATTTCCTGTCTCAGCTCCAGAGCTTCCGTGTCTCCGTGGCGAAGTTATTGTCGGAGCCAATCTGCACGCCCGATTACGAGATCATTTCGCGGCTGCAGAAAATGGTCGCGGCTCATCGCGACTTTACGATGCTGTCCCGCAGATACGACGAGCCTTTGGAGACGAGTCCCTCGAGATGCACCAGGTACTTTCAGATAAAAGTAATCGCGTCGAATGCTGTCGTGTACTCTCTGCGATTTACATTTCTCCTCAAATTCGCCGATACTTCCGCTACTCAAGCGTCGGCTCACGCCGCAACTTCACCTCCCGGAAGAGCAAGCTAGTCAGTTTCATCATTCCCGCGGGACGCTAATTCGCGGATTTGCCTCGCGAGGCTCCTACGGTAAAAGAGGATTTTCCCTTTTCTCCGCGCTGTATAAGCGGCACCCTTCTCGGAATACAAAAGACAAGGCAAAATAAAAGATCCACGGCTGCGCGCGAGTCTCTCACGCACTCTGTGTCATTTTACCTTTACCTTCCGCATCGTTGCAGCATCCACCCGGTCCATCCGCCGAGATCGCCCGGTTCACGCTGCACCCGCTACGAGGACAGCGGCTTCGCGGACCCGCCGGATCTCCATGACATCGACGACGACTACAGCAAGAGACCGGTGAGGAGCAGCCTTCTTCCGTGACATCGGCCAAGGTTCAAGTTTTAAGCGCGTCCCCTTGTGAACGAGAGATCGCAGCGTTTGCGATCGAGTTCGAGCCACTCTAGCGGATCGGAACTTCAAGTCCCGACCGAGCTCACATGGCCGTGGAGGGAAACTGCTTGGCGCAACAAGCACGTGGTAAAACGTTACGTTTACTCGGCGTAAACGAGCGACTTTTACCAAGGACCATTCGCGCCTGACGTCCCAGCGTCGTGGCGTCTCAGCAAGGCAAGCCGCAGTGCCAGAGCCATGAGATCGCTCGTGCGTCGACCGAGCGCGATCGAGCGGCTCGCGTCGCGACACGAATTCCGAGCGCAATAAGCATGAGGATATATATCGAGCCATCGATCCGTGCCATTGCGGCCGAAGCGGAGGAGGAGAACTCGTTCCGGCTCGCCCGTGCGAAATTGCAATTTCGCGCTAATTGCCCGGCCAGCGTGAGAAATTTCGAACGGATCGCGAAAGGACGCGGCGGGCTACACTGCCTCGAACGAAAACCGCCCAAAATTGCGAGATGGAAATTAGTCGGCCGAGTCGATTTTGTAGCGCAAGTTTTGTACGCAAAAGTCGCTCCCCAAGGAATCCCCAAGCTGGATGCGCCACTTTGGGAATTCAAGGATCGTCGTTGGCGAGAAGAGCGAGGGTGCATCAGCGGGCAATAACGTCGTTAAACACGCGAAACGGGATGACTGAAGGAGCGACGTCGCGCGAAACAAGGATGTTCATGAGAAAAAGGCAGTTTGTGCGAGGAAACGTGAATCTCGGAGGATACGAGCCAAAGACTGAGTTACAGGAAGTTTAGGTTCACCGACACACAACGTCGCGTTTTGATTTGCGTTTATCCTCGCGGACTTATCATACACTGAGAAAAAATTGTATTAAAATTAAACAAATATTTGTTCGAATACATACGACTGTGAAGACATTTACTTAAATTAAGCAATTATTTTCTAAAATTCAAGACAAAAGTTTACATTCAGAGAACCTCTGTATTTCATTTTAGAAATTAGTCGCTTAATTTGAATAAATGTATTCACACTCGCATTCGAACAAATATTTCTTTAATTTTAGTACAATTTTTTCTCAATGTACACACACACACACATACACACACACACATACACATACACATACATAGAAATGTGTACCTCGAACGATTTTATTTTAACTAAATTGTACTCGACTTTCTATACACTCTGTATACGTATATTAAAAATCTGTGCAACGTCCATCCTAACGAATATACCTAAGTGTTCATAAAAATTTCTACGAAACTCGAAGACAGGTGTGTGATCTGTAATTATAACTCTTCCACTAACTAACCGTCTACTTTGCCTTGTGCTACTTGCGACGGTGGCTTTTTCTCTTCAACGAGGGCGATCCTTGATTCTCACTCGAATAGTTTCCACTCGCTTTGCGTCAAACGCGAATGTTTTCGATAATTCCTACCGATCAATCATCTCCCAAGTGAACGCTATAAATCCAGCGTAGCCGACAATCTTCCAAAAAATCCTCGCTCTACCGGTCTAATTGAAATCCGCAGTGCTCCATAATGTTTCAAGCCTCAAACCGTTTTCGCACGAACGTCGAAATGTTCGAACAGCTGCCAGCCGCTCAGCCATTCAGGCTCGACGTGTGACCGCGATCTTATCTTCGTCCCGTTTAACGCAACACGCTCTTTTCTAATCGATTCGGAACAATGCGAAGGGTGTGCTGGCGGCGTTCGCACGAAACGTTCGTGCGAAACGCATTACGGCCGAACTTCCAGACGCTCCTTTTAAATGCCATCACACACCGGAGCCAATTGACGCGCTCAAACGCGCGTCCCGATATCAACGATACACCGTCGACAATCGCGACGATTAAATATTCGCGTTCCAGAGCGCTCTATTAATTGGCTTCGTGACAATTACACCGAGAGCCGGTGAATTGACGAACGACGAGGGTATCTCCCGTTCGCGCCGTCCGCAGAGGGACCGAACGCGCGCGCGCGCCTCGTTATGTACTCGCCATTATTGGAAGCCCCACTTCCGGGCGACACGGTTCCAATTTCCATGCCGGCCACTCGTCAACGGACGCCCAAAAGTGACGGGCAGGTGGACGGCCGGTAACGGTATACCTTCGTACAGACGATCGATCCTCTATCGACTCGTGGCGCGCGAGTCACTACGATATCGCAATTATCCGGCGCGACGGCGAACCCCCCCTCCTCCGACGTAAGCGTAATTAACCGGCAACGAGGTTACGACGATGCTAAAAATTCGCCACCCGTATCGCGACCCGTATGGTTTCACCTTTATTCAGAGGGAGAGAGACAGATTTCCGATTTCTTCATAATTTTGGAAAAAGGTGTGAGATTAAAGGCGCGCATTTCCAGCAATTTCAGTCATTTGGAAATTCGCGCCCTTACGATCACACGAGAATGTGAATTTGTGTGTTTGCTCTGTTCACACTTCCGGGTCTGGTGAGTGTTTATCATGACGAATCTTCTTTCCTTTCTCTCTGTCCGTCGCGGATTCGTGAACCCCGACGATTTCACTCTTACCGAGGAATTCGACATTAAAATTAAAGCAATCTGCGATATTTAGTATGACTTTAACGTGGGAAAACTCGCTGTTGCGTTACACTAACAATGTATATTTGTACATTATATTCAGACGTTCGAGTTTAGTGAATCCTCCTCCTATCGGGTCTCGATGATATCTCTTTGTCTTTGTCTACGAGTTTTGCTTCGCGAAGATCGGAGCCTTCCAGAGAACGCAACGCGCGACGTCGGATGTGTCGGTGGTTTTCACGAGCGGTGACGGCGACCTGTGTTACATCACAATCGAGCTCCGCGAATACGTGGGCGATGCTATCTTCGCGGAGAGCAACAATCTCGCCGGCAGTATGCGCTTGCCGGAACGAGCCGAGAAGTCAAAGCACGCGGGAATAAACGGCTAGGGCGGAAGGGAAGAGATATCAGAGAGGACGCGAGTCCCTTCGGGGCTCGAATCCTCTCCTTTCGCGAGCGCGCAAGCGGAATGCTCCGGTTTCGCGGAATTCTTCTTGAGCGAACGAGCGACGAGAGTCGAGTCTTCTCCGAGGAGCGATCCAAGGCGAATGTCGACCGATAGACAGTCTCGCGGATTATCGGTAAACAATACAACGAGCTCTCTCGCGACTCGGCCGCTAATCGAATAATCTCCCGATCCAAGCTCGTTCTCGCTTCTTCCTCTCGCCAGTTATCCCAGTTTCTCTTTCGCGCTTTCGCGTTCTTGCCGGATTACTCGGTCCGGAGCGCTGCAAAGTTTTCCGCCGCGAGTTTTCCAGGGAGGCGAGCAACCAGTTCGCCTGGAGAAACGCTGCAGCGCGGGGAAAACGCGAGTTCGAAACGAGAAACGTGTTATTTGCGCGTAAACACATACACTCGCGTGTTAACGCGTCGACCCTGACATACGCGGACGCTTAACACGGCTTGCTCGCGAGCGAAATGGCAAACGCATTCAGCTCACGCAGTCTGGGTCAATATGGGTCTAGAACCATGCGGTAGCAGCTTGAGAGAGAGAGAGAGAGAGAGAGAGAGGGAGAACCGTAAGTAATGATTCCTCCTTTCACGCAAAGTGGGACTCGTAGGAGGAAGTCGCCTTAAATAATACTCATCGTTACTGGCACGAACAATCGGGCGATATCACCGCGCAAAAAGCGCGGTCAACGCGACGTCGATATAGCGGCTCGCGCAAAATTTCGCGGTTGCTCTAACGCGCACGAAGGTGAGAAACCATCTTGCGAGGAGAAATCGCAGCAAACATTACCCCGCTGGCGCGGCGACGCAAAGAGCAGTGCGCGCGATTTCCGAATAATTGACAACCAACTCGCTTGCTCAAGCTCATTGGCAAACCATTCACGAAAAATTCAGCCGACTGGTCGGTAAAAGTCGATCCGCTCACGAAATCACGTCGGAATCAAGCCGCCATCGTGTGAAAACCGACGATCGATTTAATATCTCCGGTATTTCGTCGCGATATCTAAGAGATATCGCGAGAGCGATATTGACGATGCGGTCGTTATTCAGTTGATACACTCAAGCGGACTCGATACATCCGTCTGTCGACTCGACTTGAATATAATACCGTTACCAGGTTACGCATTGAGAAATTGCCCCTCGCGAGATACGCGGATAAGCATCGGCGGAATCTGCTGATTCGGCGAGTAATTAATCGAGACGATCGCGGAGAGAAGCAGAGCGGACGCCGCCACCGCGCACTTTCTCGCGCTTTACCGTTCGCTTTAACGTTCGCTTTAACGAGCCTAATTGTTCTTGCGTAATCGGCATTCCGTAACGACGCCGGCGACGCGACTTCACGGTCACACGCGGCGAGGTGCCGTCGCGGAATTTACGAGTGGGCTCAAACCATTACGTGAGCCGACTGCCGGCGGGCCGTGTCTGTGAAGTTAGCACGACGTTTTGAAAATTATTAAAAAACAATGTTAGTTCCAGTAGCATTTCTCATAGTTCTACAGTTCCTGATAAAAATAAAAAAAAGTTCTGTATTCTTAATACCAAAAAATCGAAGTTGAAAAGATGTCGTGCTAGCTTCACGTTCCAACACAATATAGTTTCCTCTAAAGTACAAGAAGCCGGTGAATAGTGCGCTTTTTGGCGAGAGTTCCCGGCCAGTTAGTTCTAGGCCAGTTCTACAATTATGGAGTATTTCCGAACAAAATTCCATCAATTAATAATTCTGTACAATTTTAAATATTCGCCGCCAGCACAATATTCGGGGAAAACATATGCTGTCGACTTACTGCACTACTGACGGTAGTTCTAGCTCGTTCTACTCGAGTTCCATACAATTCAACCATTTTCAGTCATTGTTCCGCCGTATAACTATTTTTAAATTAATTTTAACCTTTGGCGCCAGCATTCGGTGTAAATGTGTCGTGCCGTCGACTTAATGCTGACTTAATTCTGACGATACTTCTAGCTTGTTCCATTCAATGACACAAGGACTCGAGTCGTGCCTGCAATGACTCAATGTCGTGCGGGAATGTGAAGTTGACACAATTTTTCAATTTCGATTTTTTGATATTAAGAATACGGAACTTTCTTTTATTTTCATCAGCAACTGTAGAACTGTATGAAAAATGCTACTGGAACTAACATTGTTTTTTAATAATTTTTAAAACGTCGTGCTAACTTCACAGACACCGGGGCGGGCCGGCCGCGGCGTTCGCCGTCGCTGCTGCCGGCGATCACGGCTGTTTTCACGGGAGCGCTCGCTCTTTCGGGAACGCACGCTGTTCAGATTAATACGCCCGTCGTTCGCCACGGCGCTCTTTAATTGGCCGAGCGGAACGGCGCACTCTGTCATTATGTCCTCTCGCGGGAAAAGCGCGCGACCGCTCGGCTTTTCCGCGTCGCGCCCGCGCGTCTCCACCTCCCGCGCTCATAATTGCGAGCGATAAGCCATGGAACGTGGTGGGCAAAAAAGCCGGCTCCAGCCGGCCGATGGTATAATCGGGCGGACGGATGAGTCGAAAGCGATGGAAGCAGCTTGATCGCGTGCATGCGCGCGGAATAAGATTAGCCGAGATGGCTATTCATCAAGCCTACGTAATTCATTATTAAGTTTGCGCGGACGACGCGTACGTGATAGTCCGCTGATAGGCGAGGGGAACGTTCGCAGCCGTCCCGATTGCAAGTACGCGATTCCCGGGGAACTTCACGAAGAAGCTCAGCTAAAAAGCGAAAAGAAGAAAAGGAAACTTCAGTCGATGCAACGGGATTCCGGCGAGAAGCCGACGGAAGCCCGGCGACGGAAACGACCGCATCTCCGCCATCGCGGAGGAGCGGCAACACTCGCCTTTGAATCTCTCTCGGGCGCGCGTTGAAACTCGACCGAAGCAACAGCGACAGCGCTCGGCCGCTCGACTGAACGGCCATCTCCCGCAGAGGAGATTTCCTTTCCTTCCGCTCTTCTGCAGCTTGCATTGATCCGACAACGGAAAGTCACTTACACCGAGCCGAGCTTACCTTCGCGCGCATCTCTATGAGCACAATCTGCAGCGTTCCAGGTGGTCTCGCGGCTCACGCGAGGCAGGCGAACGCGAGCTGCAAATCCTCAAAGTGCATCATCACGAGGAAGTTCGAGGAGAAGCCGCGTCGACTGAATCGGCCGGCAGCCGGAGGTCGCGAGCCGGAGGAGATCGCGAGAGGATCGCTGGCGCGGTGATGAGCGATTCCGCGTTTCCTCGACGTCGATGTTGACGCGCTCCCGCTCGTACGCCGCATTTGCATGCCTCGCGAGTGCGCTTTCTCGCTCGCCTCGGCCGCGGCAACACGCGGCCGTGAACCTTCCCGCCGCGCGCACGCACGCACGCACGCACGCACGCATATTACGCCGGCTACATCGTAAACCCAATTGCATCTCGCGGGCTTAGCACCTGCGAGCGCGCGCACGCGAGGCTTTATTGACCTATTAGCTATTTACAACTCGTTTTCTAAACATTCCTGGGAGCGTGCTATTTAGCGCAATCAGCTGACGCGTCTCGCAAATTGAAAGCCGTTTTCCCCGGCGCGGTTTACGGGCGTTTAATGCGGCAGAACACCGCGCTGAGACCAGTCGGCCGTGAACGCATCTGCTTAAAGCGATCGCGCCGACGACTGGTCTCACACGAGACAGATTGGCGGCACCGTTTCCCGAGGTCCTTCGGCCGCCGTATCCGTGTTACGCCGAAGATAAGCGACTGCGGAGCGAAAAATGCGCGCGACAGCGCTGAAAAATCGGCCCCCCCCTCACCTCCTCCGCGAATCGTCGCGGATCATTCTCCGCGGAATCGCCTCATCGGCTGATAAGGTCGGGGCGGAATTTAATGCACGGAGCGAAAGTTGCGAGGCTGCAATTTTCAGTGATAAATCATCGCCGCGTGATTGTCCGTCCTTCGCGGCGCCAGCGCGGTCGATTCTCACCCGCGTTTCCGTGCTCTCATGCTCGAGAGAGATTACACAGCGACTCCGGCGCGCGTCTTTATCGCGGTTAATTTAGATAACGATTACTGTTACGACGAAGCAAGCGCTCTAAAAATCAGTCCTTCTCCCTCGACTTCTCATCCGCCGGTGGATGAGGGAGAAGACCAGCGGGCTCTGATGGAGGAGCGCGCGCGGATTCAGCGTTCAGCCGTTCGTTGCGGAGGAGCCGCCGGACACACGCACACACACATACATACATACATACACACTCGTGTTCAAGTTCAGGGCTAACAAGATCCCGTCTCACCTCTCGCGCGCGCTGCTCGCGAGGGAACAGAAGGCCCATCTTCCCTTCGAGCAGGCGACGCCGTACATGCTTCGGTCTTACTCCACTGGCTCTCTCTCTCTCTCTCTCTCTCTCGGCTCTCCCACCGCTTTTCCCACAAGCTCGACCGGCCGCCCTTTGCTTCACTGCGTTTTATTTTCAGCGGTCCAGTCCGGCCGCTCCATCCATTTGTTCTTATTTCAGTCCTCCACAACTCCAGCAAACTCGCTCCTCAGTGTTCGCTCTTTTTTTCATCGTGTTGTCTTCCGATCCTCCGCTAGGTACTCGCCGGTATGCCGTTCTCCGCGTTCGAATAATGTATACTTTTAGGTCTTGGTCAGATCTGAGGGTACACATCGATTGGATTCGCGAATCAGTTGCTCGATACGCGAAGTATCGCGACGAATTTCAGTCGAAAGTGCTTATCGATTATCGAAACGAGCGAAAGAGGAGAGACAACCTTTGGCAGTCCTCGCGTTTCGTCTCCGCTTGAGACGATCATATCACTAGAGCATCCAAAAATCGTGGTCGGAACGTTATTTGAAAACATAAAATAAAACAGAGCAGCTATCTCGTAAATATGATAATTTACAATAACGTCGCAATCATACAGAACGTAATTCATAACAGCCACTTCCTCAACTGTCTGCATCAACTCTTTACGTCTTGACGATACTTTAAGTATACGAAAGTATACTTAAAGTACCGCTCTATATAAACGCTCATATGTTTTTGAACTTTTTTTTTTCTGCGTCTTACTCTACATTCCTGCCGTACTTACATATAAATATCGCTTTAAAATTTAATCATTAAATTATTATAAAATTTATTTTCCTATTTCTGATGTTTAGAATGTGCTAAAAGCTATTTAATTACACAAAAATTTAACAAGAAGGTCTTGGGTAAATTAACTCAAGATATAAAGGATTAAAATGGGGCGAGACGTCGACAGTTTGGTTTATATATCGAGCAATTTTTCAATTTTTTCAACTTTACCCGGGAATCTAGTCAGTTCCGGGAATTTTCCGAGTTCCACGCTTCCACGCTTCGCGCGCCACAACATTCTGTCGTACCGTTCGGTCGATCGAGACCCTTCGTCTTCCTCTCGTCTTCAGCCGATCAATCGTCGGCGATTGGCGATGGTGATCGTGACCGTTTGCCTTCGCGCAAACGTCCGAGTGAAAGTAGCGAGGTGTGGACCGTACGGAAAATACACGCGCGCAGTTTCGTTTTGCAAGCTTAATGGCAAGTCAGATCTCCCGTCGGCCCTGAACTTGACCGTCAATGTGGCGTTCCGTGCGCGTAATCTCGGATATGGGCGCGTCACGCTCTGCTTTTCTGCACAAACTTCTACCCGGCGCGGGTGGAAAGGTCACACGGACGAATGTTTCCAACCCCCCCCCCCAGGAAAGTTAATCGATCGCGAGTCGAATGCGCGAGTGAGTGTCGATGTTGCGATGATCGTTTTGGAAAATCAAGCCGCGAAAGTTACGACCGTGATGAGAATGTATCGCGAAGACGCGGCGGTCCTTTCACGGGAGAAAACGCATGTAATTTTCGTACTTCGTAATAATCGCGCGTCTCACTGGCTCATGTCGGGATCGCCGATAACGTTACTTTCGATGCGCGAATATCGATGAAAGTCGGCGACGCGGACGCCAGGCAGACTTGCGATTCGCCATGCATTATTTATTTTTCAGCAAGTTTGCTCGTTATATTGAAATTGAGTTCGGAAAGACGGCGGGAAGTCGAAGCGCACACGGCGTGCTGGAACAGTGAACATCCGAACGAATAAATTATTCAAAGCTGGCTCACAAATAGATAGTCGAACATAATGTATGACGACACGAGCAGTCGCGGTGGACTCGTGTCGCGGCTGGTCGAGCGCCTTACGGACAAACTGAATTACATCCTGAGGATTTCTTCTACTAGGAGGGAATCTTTAGTGCACCAATCGCTGGCGCGACGCTGTGTCTCATCGAATTCACAAATTAAGCGCGACGAATTACGAGCGGAGGATAACACCGACATCGTCCTTCCTTCTTCCATCGCAGTCAGTCACATTTTTCGCAGGACACGCTTCGGCACTCGCGCGTTTACGATTTGTGTGACGAATAAGACACATGCACGTATAATATCTCACTATTACCCATCCCAAAATCGCGCCTCTAATCTGCGCTCATGATGCGGAAACTCTTGGTTGTCTGAATTAATATTCGTAATGAAATTACGTATTAATTATACGTATAAATAAAATACAAATTTGCGTCACACACTCGGTTCGTTTCAGCTATTAGGTGTACAACTTTGCTTCCGCCGTTTTTTTTTCCGAAATTCGAGGCTTTATTAATATAATTAATATTAAATAATATCAATATATTATTTATATTAATATATTATAATATATTAATATTAATATATTAAAATAAAAAACTGGTTATACATTTATGATTCAAAGTATTGTCCATCGCTGGCCACTACTCTCTCCCATCTTTCGGGCAGCGTTCAACGAATTCCTCATTGAAAAAAACTGGTCATCTTTTGAAGCGATCCACGAATCGATCCAATTTCTTACTTCTTTATAAGACCGGAAGTGCTGGTCAACCAGGCCGTGTGCCATTGATCGAAACAAGTGATAGTCAGAGGGAGCAATGTTTGGAAAATACGGCGGGTGGGGTAAGACTTCCTATATCAACGTTTCCAAGTATGTCTTGACCACTTTCGCAACATGGGGTCGAGCATTGTCATGCTGCAAAATCACTTTATCGTATTTCTCGTTGTATCGCGGCCGTTTGTCTTTCAATGCTCGGCTCAAACGCATTAATTGCATTCGATAACAATCGCCTGTGATTGTTTCAGTCGGTTTTAACAGCTCACAATACACCACGCCGAGCTGGTCCCATCAAATACAGAGCATGACCTTGGAGCCGTGAATATTCGGTTTGGCCGTCGACGTGGATATGCCCATGATTTTCTGCGCTTGGGGTTATCGTAATGAACCCATTTTTCGTTCCCAGTCACAATGCGATGCAGAAATCCCTTCCGTCTTTGCCTTTCAAGCAACTGTTCACAAGCAAACAAACGCCGTTCAACATCTCTCGGTTTCAACTCGGTACGGCACCCAATTTCCTTGCTTCTGAATCATTCCCATGTCTTTGAGGCGTTTTGAAATTGCTTGTTGAGTCACTCCCAATGATCGTGCCAATTCTTCTTGACTTTGACACGAGTCTTCATTAAGTAATGCCTCCAATTCTGCATCTTCGAAAACCTTCTCTCTTCCATCGCTATGCCGGTCTTCGACGTGAAAATCACCGTTCTTGAAGCGTTGAAACCACTCACGACACGTTTTTTCACTAATAGCGGTCTCACCATAAGTATTTGAGAGCATTCGATGAGCCTCAGTCGCAGATTTCTTCATATTCAAGCAGAAAATTAAAACCTCCCGCAAATGACGAGAATTTGGCTCGTAAACTGACATTTTCAATCGAGAATAACTTTATGATGCAGACACAAATCGACTAATGTTTCTATGGGGTTATGTTGATAGATGCCCAAGTTTATTGCACGACGTCTATGATCTATTTATTTCGACCACTACTTACCGCTAAAGCTATCCATAGAAAAACGGCGGCAGCAAAGTTGTACACCTAATATATAGAACTTATCGCTTTGAAAAGAAAAAGCCATTTTTATGTTTGAGAGATTACACGTGAAAATGTATGAAAACATTCCTAGGAATATCGTAGCATTTTTATTTCTGCAATATTTGCTATCGCAAAGTTCAATATCGCGCGTGAGTTCCGGGTAACGATAACAATTTTATTGCATGGAAATTTATGATCAGTTTTATTATGAAAAATATAGTATGCATACGTAATGCATATTATGAAATAAATGTATGTATATTAAAACTAAATGCGTCTATCAACATTTAATTTATCTTTACAAAAATCTTTTAAAATATCGCAATATTTAAATCTAAAACAATGTTTATACATATTTCTTTCAAGAAATTTTTCAAATACCGCTTTTTTACTTCATAAAATATAATATTCTGAAAATGACGAAAAGCTAAATATCATAATTAGACGAAAATTTAGGAAATGAACTATTTTGAGTCTAATAAATTAAACTTTTAGTTTAAAGATAAGAATTGAATAGCGTGTTTTTCGTTTTTATGCTACGTGTACACTATCTGCACATATAATTTCTCTAAATTTTATAGTAAAGTTATATAGGTCATAATTTGTTGCACCCGACACTTAAGTAAGTTTTACATCCGTTAATATAATTTTTATGTTCGACACTTATGTCGTGTGAATATATAAGATCGATGATGATCCCTTCTTTAAACATACTCTCGTAACATCAAGCGTATCGTTCTTACGTATTGTTCCTAACAAAATAGAAATTATGAAATTTCTCTTTGGAATTTTGGTAATCGTTGTAGCAACGATTATTTCCACTACTTCGGGGGCTCCTGAACCCAGTGCAATCGATGTACGTAATAACAATGGAATGTATACCAATGTGTATCATTAGAAAGTGCCATTGTCGCTAATTTTATATTTTTATAATAACTTTGATTAAATTTATTTTAGCCTAAAGTAATAGAATCATTGCTTGGTTAAATGTATACGAAGTGGAACGTGTCAAAATAATTATAAAATAAGAGGGCTACGCTAATATAATTGAAAAAGCGAATATTTGTCATTCTTGATACAATATGTATAACATAGTATATGTATGTTGCTATCGTGAAATAAACATACATTTACATACATAAATATATATTAATAGTGAGTCAACATTCAAATAAACTTGGAACGTGACTGTAAAATTATATGTGTCACGATCTTTTGTATTCAATATTTATGTGATTTTTTATATATAACAATCGGTGTTATTTACTTACTTCAACATATTCTCACGTAATATCAAAGGGTATCATGCACAGCGCGTATTAGCAAAATGGAGGTTGCGAAATCTTTCTTTAAACTTTGGGTAATGATCGTAACAATGATTACTTTCGTTACTATGGAAAGTGTGGAAGACGAGAAGAAGATTGATGTACGTAATTTGTAATGATTGAACATATATATATATATATATATAATTCTGTGTAACACCAAAAGATTTAATTACGCTATATTTTATATTTATAATATAGTTTTAATATTGCCTCTAAATTTATTTCAGACTAAGGTGATACAAACATTGCAAGGTGGTTAAATATGCAGGAAATACGCAGTGTTTTCATAAAGTATCATTAAATACACACGATAATTACACTAATTAATGGAGCGAATGTTTGACAGTCTTGATGCAACATATGTAGTACAGTATATGCATATTGTAATCATGAAATAATATAATAAATACAAATTAAAAATGAATATATACCAACATTCTCAACACATAACCGGTCACTACTAGAACCTTTTTATTCTTTAATATAACTTATGTTTGGTTAATATAATTCATATCGTCACTTACTACTAGAATAAAATTTGCAATTAAGAATGAACTAAAATATCCCAAGAATGACACTTATATGCGTACTACATAAAGTATACGCATCAGTGTTCTTTATATCCGATATTTTTATAAACCAAAACAAAAGTGTAAAATTATGCAAAGGATAATTTTATGATAATATTTAATACTAATTTACAACATCCAATTAATGATATGTTTCATATATCATTAACTGAAAAAATAATATAATTTTGAAATTTTCGGCAGTGTAGAAAAATATTTAACCTGATTTTTGGGTTTGTGCCGTGTTCATGTCCTAGATTTGTTTCCGACGTTTTGTGAGAAACTGTTTCTGGATGTTCTTCTCCTTGAAGAAATGAACTAAAATGTTCACGAAACGTCAGAAATAAATTCCAGATGGACGTGACATCTGGAAAACAAATCAAATATAATTTTACCTGAAATAAAATTTGTGAAACGAAATATTCTGAAAATGACGCAACATTCGGTATTAAAGATAACGAACATTTAACGACATATTTTTCGCCCTTAAATGTGCACTATCTGCACGCCTAATGATTGTAAAATGATATGAAAAATAAAGTGACATCAGAATTTTTTATATTCGATATTTAGAATTTTTTTATTCGATGACTTTTGTATATGAAAACCGGTGTTATTCGCTCATTCATAACATATTCTTACGTGACACCAAGCGTATTAGCAAAATGGAGATTGCAAAATCAGTCTTTGGAATTTTAGTTATCGTAGCAACGATTACTTCAATTGTTTTGGGGAATCCCGAAGCTAAAGATACATCATTTTTCGTAAGTATTCATTATAATGGAATGCACACTAGCGTTATGTATTATTAGAAGTCACCATTTCATTAGAATTATGATATAAAATAACTATGTTATCGTAACTAATAGTTATTTTCATGATGTGACTTATATGTAATACAGTATGCGTGTATTGCTGTCATGAAATAAATACATATTAAAAGTGAATACCTCTATCAACATTTAATTTATCAAGACAACAACTTTTTTTCCTTTAAATATTGTACATATTTCTTTCAAGAAATTTGAAATATTGCTTTTTTTACTTTATAAAACATAATATTTAAAAAATGATGAATAGCTAAACATCGTTATTAGATGAAAATTTAGAAAATGAACTATTTTGAATCTAATAAATTAAATTTTTAGTTTTGAAATAAAAATCGAATAACGTGTTTCTCGTTTTTATGCTATGCGCACACTATCTGCATATACAACTCTAAATTTGACAGTAGGGTCGTCATGTGTCAAAATTGTTGGCATTCGACACTTATGTAATCTTTATATTTGTCATTAATATAATTTTTACATTCGACACTTATGATAAATATCATTAATTAGAAAAATAATATCATATTAAGATTTTCGGCTTTCGCAAAGAAATATTTAACTTGATTTTCGGGTTTATGCTGTGTCCGTGCCTTGAATTTGTTTCCGACGTTTTGTGGAAAACTGAATTTCTGGATATTCCTCTCCCTGAAGAAATAAACTAAAATGTGCACGAAACGTCAGAAATAAATTTCCGATGGGCGCGATACATATCTGGAAATCAAATCGAATATAATCTTATCTAAAATAAAATTTGTAAAACGAAATATTCTAACAATGACACAACATTAGGTATTAAAGATGACGAATATTTAACATTTAACGACATACTTTTCGCCTTTATACGTACACTATCCGCACGTCTAGTGGTCGTAAAATGACATGAAAAATAAAGTGATACCAGAATTTTTTACATTCGATATTTATGTGACTTTTATGTATAAAAACCGGTGTCATTCGCTCACTCATAACATATTCATTCGCTCACTCGTAATATATTCTCACGTGAGGCCAAGCAAATATTAACAAAATGATGATCGTAAAGTCAGTCACAGGAATTTTGGTAATAGTACGTAGGCGGTCTGAAAAGTTCTCGGTCTAACAATGAAAGAAAATTTTTTTTGCCGTGAAATATGTTTTATTTTTCAATATAATCTCCTGAAACTTCAATACATTTATTCCAACGTTTTTCCAATAATTCAATACCGTTATTAAAATGTGATTCCGGAAGATCTGCAAAATATCCATCCACGGCTGCAATAGCTTCGTCATTTGATGTAAAAACGCTTTCCAGTCAGGAATTTTTTCAGGTTTGGAAACAGATAATAGTCAGGGGGAGCCAAATTTGGTAAATACGCTGGATGTTCAAGCAATTCATACTTTAACTCGTTGAATTTTGCTATTGTCAAAACACTTGTGTGAACACGTGCATTGTCTTGATGGAAAACGATTCTTTTCTTCTTTACAGCAGGTCTTTTCTCGCGAATTTTTGCATTCAATAGATCCAAAAGGTTACAATAATATTCAGAGTTAATCGTTTTATCTTTCTGAAGATAATCGATCAACAAAACACCTTTGTAATCCCAAAAACCTGTTGCCATAACCTTTCCTGCTGATGGAACCGTCTTTGCCTTCTTTGGTGCACGTCCACCGGCTTCGATCCATTGTTTCGACTGTTCTTTTCGCTCTGGTATATAGTGGTGGATCCAAGTTTCATCAACAGTTATGAAACGACGCTTGAAATCCATTTTATTTTGCTTAAAACGATCCAAACACGTTTGAGAAATATGCATTCGAATGCGTTTTTGGTCAATTGTTAGCAAATGCGGCACCCATCTTGCACAAAGCTTTTTCATATGTAATTCTTCATGCAAAATATTTCCAATTCGTTCTTTCGAGATGCCTATGGCATCTCAGCTATTTCACGCATTTTCACTCGCCGATCATCTAACACCATCATATCATGGACTTGTTGAATGTTTTGTGGTGTTTTGTAGCAGTTTTTGGATAATCTTCGCATGGATCATCTTCGAGGCTTGTACGACCAGATTTAAAAAGTGCAGCCCATTTTTTCACAGTGGAAAGTGAAGATGATGCACCCTTATATACTTTTAACAATTTCGGATGAATTTCTGTTGGTGTTAAACCATCCAAAACAAAGAATTTAATCATTGCACGATATTCAATTTTTTCCATTTTAAAAAAGACAGTGACACGTCAATATTAAACTGGTGCTACTACTCGAATGACTTGACAGATCGAAATAAAATTTTACATGGTTTTATATCAGGGATGCCACTTTTCAATACAATTATACAATACCGTTACAGTTTGATATACAATACAGTTGTTACATACAGTTGTTACAATACAGTACAGTTTGATATACAATACAATACAGTTTGACAGTTTCTAATGCCATCTATGTGTCAGGCTGAGAACTTTTCAGACTGTTCTCGTAGCAACGATTACTTTATTTGTTTTGGGGAGTCCTGAAGCTGATCCTCATCCATCAATTGCAGTACGTCATTAATTATAATGAAAAATACACTAGCGTTGTGACTATAAGAAAGTATGATTGTTGCTTATGTCATATTACAGTAGTAACTTTAATTAAATTTATTTTAAGATTATTTTAAGGATCGCATGGCAAAAAAATTAATTTAGATGGTCAAGGAAAAAAGTGCAAGCCACCATGAGAATTATGATATAAGATAATTATCGTAATTAATAGTTATTTGAAATTCATGATGTGACTCATATGTAATATAGTGTGTATTGCTATCATGAAATAAATATATGTTAAAAATGAATATCTATCAACATTTAATCTATCAAGACTACAATTTTCTTCTGTTTAAATATAATTTATGTTTTTGACCTTACAGTTAAAATGAATCTTTAATTGTCTAACTTATTTGTTTTAACTTTTTGCTTGTTGTTTTTAATTATTTCATTTTAATTGTTTAATTTCGTATAATTGTAGTCTTCCATTAGAAATAGAGATTTACAGTTTGGCATTTTTTAAACTGGAAAGATATCGATTAGGATTATAGTTACTGCGTTTTTCGATTTTCGATGTTGAATACCTTGCATCATTTGTTTAAATTTGTTTAAGTTTTCGCAAAATAAGTATTATTTAGTGAATTGATTAAATTGAGTTCGATTACATTTTTAATATTTTTTATTTTATAAACATTTAATTAAACTGAATATTAAAACTGGAAATTTCTTTTTGCATGAGATGATGCCTAAATTCACATTTAAGATAATCGATGGTAGCTGCGTCTACATCCCATAATTTATTTTGAAATATAAATATACATATCTTTTAAGAATATTTTTTTAATTTCGGTTTTTCTTCAACTTGCATAATCTTCCACGTGTATGGCAGAACAACATATTTCTAAAGATAAATGTCATCTGAGATACGTAAAACTTTAGTTTATCAAACCATTTCGTATATTATATATTTTGTGCATATATCTTTCTTTATTTAGAAAGTTGCTTTTGATGAAATTAAACAACAACGAACGGGTATAAAATACGAAAATATTTGCTCACAAATATTTAACAAACATCAGCAATTTATAAAAGGTTCAAAAATAAATATATTCATGATATTCACATGATTGCACATCATATTTTATATGCAATATTCTAAACAGTCTCACGAAAGACTCTCTCTCTCTCTCTTTTATTTTTCTAAATATTAAATAAAATATTAAAGGAAATATATTACACATCATGAATATATCTTTCTCTTTCGAAGCATCAGTAAATGCTGCAACATCAATAACGGCTTTTGCCCTATTGGTCCATACGAATCTCGAAGAAAAGCGTAAACTCGAGCAATAAATGTACGGTTTCATATTGATTCTCGTTCCTTTTTCCGATTCAACTTCAAAGCAATCGTTGCGTTTTGAATCAGGTCGCTGATAAAAATAACTCTCCATTTAATGACTAACGATTTATGGAAAAAAACTAGATCTGGATATTGCATTAATAAAATATATCTAAAACGTAAAACAGTTTGATGTTTTTCATGGACATAAAATTTGCAGTATTTTGATCTACACTTTCGTTATGAAAAATAAAACTTTCGTTATGAAATAAATATGATAAAGCGATATTTTACAGATATGAGAAATAAAAAATTTAATAATGCATATTATATTGTAGATAATATGTAGAATATGCAAAATTCATGCAATGATTTATTCACGTGTTCTTCTAAAAAAAATAGGAATGATACAAGAAATTAAATGAAAAAATAATTTCGGCATGTCCAACTGAATGTATTTCTCAATAGTGCGAAGTAAAATTACGTTCACGATTGTATCTAAATGATATATTGTTTGAACGATAATAAATAGATTTTAATTGCAAATCTAATATTACGGCTAAAGGGCAACTTATCTCTTGAGTAAATATATTTCTTTTAATATTTTGAATGCATTACAGTTTTATTTTTTCATGATTCAGTTGAACGTTTTATAAACGAGAAATCCGCTAATGTCCTATTTTACCGTTAAACGCAACACTCGACGCAATTAGATTCTAGTGCAAGCAAGATTCTAGTGTGTGTGTGATTTTAATTTTAGTGCCAAGAAAAATGTCGTGCAGCACGTGTGCCATTATCGCGCTTCGTCATCGCGCGTCAGGAATTTTATGCGAATACAGAACTGTTATTTAAGTTCGTGATATTCGTGACTTGTTCAGTCCAACCCCGAGCGGAGAACGAAGAAAATATACTCAGCCTGAAACTTGGGAGGAATATCGGCATTATGAAGATTAGTAATTTATTGTTCGCCTTTTTTGCGATTTTTGTGGCCTTAGCCGTAAGTCTGACGTCCGTGGGTGCTTCATCAATGGCTACGGCAACTCGTTGGCGACGTGGTTTACCACCGGTAAGTTGTTAGTTACATGTTTCTAATCGACACATACTCGATTTGTAGCAAAAATCGATTGCACATTGAAACCGATTTGACAAGTTTCTTTAAATGTTTATTTTTACTTTTGTTGAGTCCTATTCTTTCATGTTTACTCGTTTCTCGTAACAAGAGTGCCAGTAGCGTCGAGATTATGCGATAACTTGCGGAAAAATTAATGTTTCATTTTCCGGAGATTTGAAGAAACCCGTGCGAAATGTTGCGTTCTCTACACTGCGGCAACGATTGATCTTTTACGTATATTGAAGTCTGTGCATTTTGCACCATCACACGATAATTTAGAAATATATACGCACAAAATCTTCATTTTCTCTACCGTAAAATTAAAATGTTGCTTATATTTGTATCCAGGGGAGAATAGGAGCAGTGCTTCCTAGAAAGCAGAAGGAAAGATTGAGTAAATTAATAATAGTAAGTATGAATGTAATTATACATCACACACATTTCGATATCTATAATTTTTGTCTTTTGAAACAATGAGATCCGTGATGGTTACGAAAATTCACGATGACGAACGTATTTCGAATTGAATTTAACATTTTTTTTAATTTTTGCTTAAATTTGTATTTGTATATGCGAACAAAAATGCAATTGCTTTGTAGAGTAGCACAAAAGTCCTTTCACACAATTTCTCCGCTATCGTTTCAACAAAGTGATAAAACTACTTATCGCTAAATAATCGTGATTAAAAGATATCACGCTTCGATAGTATTTCTAATTCCGCGAAGAGGCGTTGAAATTCCCAATGTCGTCCGCCGATAACTAATTACACGCACCTGAGGAGATCTAATGAGAAGAAATAACAGGAGGATCGAGAGAGAGATATTTCGCCATGTGGAACGCTACATCGAGTCCAATCACGACCAGTCGCGAAGGGTCAGAGAGTGTGAGGGGCGCGCAAAGCCTCGTTCCTGTGCTCGCAATTAGTGCATACCTTTACGACAGCTATACATATTTATCCGCGGCCGCTGCAAAGGCCCCCTCGACTTTACGATTCAGATATGATTACGTCGCACTGAGTGGGCTTTAATACGTGTAGAATCACGCAAGGTGCATTGCTCGCAATTAGTTGCTCCTCTTTGATTCCGTCGCGGCGATTCACGTCGATGTGAGGCGCGCGAGTGTTTTTTGTGGGTCTCAACGAAGGGGGAGAAAAGTTGAAAAAAAAGGGGAAAGTACGTCCCTCTCCCACGACGCCTCAACTTTCATGAGCTTCGCATCGATGCATTTTTTAGCATATGTCCGTTCGCTGCGCTCCTCTCGACGCTCGCATACGTGTCTCGTGAATCGCGAACGCACGTCATGTTACCACGGCGCGTCGTATTCATTCTACTCGCATGAGTTAACACTGTCCATACGTTATCGATCTTTCCCCACGATCTTAGCCCACACATTCATTCAGCTATATCATTAGAACGCGTCAGTAAACGCGTGTCTTCTCTCGGCGATGGAAAACAATGCCGAGCGAGCGCTCGAATCTGCCCTTTCCAACGGCTCGCGAAACCGCGGCCGTCGCGGCGAAAAATTATATTTTATGCGTCGTAACAGCGCGTTCGATGCTGCGCTATCATCGTCAAGCCATAAATTGTGCGGCGTGTCCGCATTAGTGATAAATGATAATTATAACTTTGTACTGGGCTCTCTCTCTCTCTCTCTCTCTCTCTCTCTCTCTCTCTCTCTATCTCTATCTCTATCTCTCTCTTGAAGTACTGGTTCTAGGTGGACCTTCGCGGCCCACGTACGTCGGTCATCAATGATTTTACCGACCCTTGCCGTTCTCATTGTTGTGACTATGCAGTCTCGGCTCGTCTCAGCTTATGTGACGACAATGCTAATATCGGAAATCTTACTTGGTGATTGTTACGCACCGACTAACCGTTGCATTTCGACGCGATCAGAGATATCGTGAATAGAGATTTATAACGAATATTGTTAATTTTACGGTGATTATTACTTCTCCCAACAGTGATTCGCGTCGCGTCGATTTCTCTCCTTTTCTGATTGAGAGCTCTCTTACTTTTCTCTCAGCTTAAAGATTCCTTTCCTTTAGCATTCATTTTTTCAAGTGACCAGGGTATGAATTTTCTCAGTAGGTCTATAAGATATTTTCGTCCATGACGTCCACACTTTATGCACACTAGAGAATTACGATAAATGAAAATGATAAGGAATATATTGTCGAATGTAACATAATACAATTTTATCTTCAACATCTTCGATAATGAGATTACGATTCCCTTATTTATCTTCGATAATGAATTTTTCTGTTTGCCAGAGGAATGTAGTTTTAATTTATCCGAAGAATTGTATACAATTTATCATTTTATTAAATACATTTTATCGCTGTAAGAATTTTATTCGCGATAGCGCATCGGATAAGTCGGCAAAAATTGCATATATTTCTCGAGAGTAATCGGCAATAATAAAATCAATCGAGTGAATCAATTTTAGTCAGTCTGCAAATCAAAGTTAAGTTCGTCATGAAATATCACCGTCGCAAAATAGCGCCTAAGCGCTTGTCTACGAGAAGGTTGAAGAAAATGCGTACGCTATCTTACGTGTTTCGTACGCAAATTTCCAAGTTCACGCGATTTAACGGCAATCAACTTAAAGAAATTCTCCCTCCCCGATTAATCGTCACGCGTTTATTCATCCCGATATTTTTGTCTCCCTTTCTTCGGTAGCTCTTACCCATCTCTGTCATTTTCTTTAACGCAAAAATAATTTTCGTTATGTTATTTCTTACAGCCGAAGACTACTACTACTGCAAAACCAAAAACAGGATAAGAGCGGTATGGAGGACGACGGGATGCGAATCTCAAGCTTTCGCGATACATAGGAACGATTGCGGCACGACGACGCTGCACGGACGGTTAATATTAATTTAAGGGAATGCATTGTGCGCGAGTAGCGCGGGGAGATTATAGGATTAGTCCACAACTGGTTTGGGTCTGCTTGTTCTGTCTCCTCTTCGGACGTCCGCCTGTGCCGCGCGGTCGGGCGGATTAACGGAGCGCGGAAAAATGAGATTCTCCTCTCGTCGTCCAATGAGATTGCTCTTAAAACGAAATGCCTTTTCTTCTCCGCGCTACGCGACGCGTCACACGGCTGAACTGAAAAAGAGAAAACAATTTCATAGAGCCGCGAAATCTCTCCGTTTCGATCCGTCGCAGCTTCGCGCTCCGTATCTCGAGAGCGATTATATACATAAATGTTATTCTGCGTCATGTTATTCGCGCATACTCGACACTGTTAAACTGTTAAACGTACGACGTAACAAAATGTAATCTTTGCGCGCTGCTCGACAAGTAATTGCGTTAATAAAAGTGGTATCTGGGAAATATCTGACGCGTTGCACAGATTGTCGCTTGTTTGTCGCTCGACTTTTATCGTCGTTTCTCGTCGCACGTCCGTGCGACACGACGCGACATTTCTGAATGTCGTCGAAAATTACAACGACGTTGCGTCGAGCGGACGCGGCGCGACGTGTGTCGCGGGAAATCTCTCCTCCTTGTCAGAGGAGCCTCTCTCTCCACTCCGCAGCCAGCGCGCACCCATTGTACGTAACTTTACCTCCTGTTGACACGCGGTCAGTCGCCGAGCTCCAACATCGACACGGCAGACACCGCGATACGCGGGACTGAAATGTCGGTTTGATCCCAGCGCTTGCTTTCGTCTCGCCGGAGTTGCATTCTGGCATTTCCTCCTTGTAATCGGCCGCATCGGCCTACGACTACATGCCTCATACGACTCGCGCTTCCCGGAGTGCATCTGCATACACCCACGCATACTCCACCCGCTCTTTCCTTCTTTACTTCGCCATTCTGTGCGCGGCGTCTTCGCATCGCTACTTGCGAACGCATGCACGACGAGCGTGCACGACGGCGGATATCAATCAAATGCTCGCTGACAGGTCTTCCGCTTCTGTCGGTTATCGCGCCTGGCGCGAGTGCAGCGCTTGGCTTCGGCGAATCGATAAGGAAATTTATCTCGTCGTTGACTTCAAGCGACAAGAATACTTTGTGACGGGCGGAACATCAGCGATTATTCGTGTGTCTTTTCGCCGGCACCAATTGCGAACCAATTGCGCAATTACCGGGAGACACGCCCTCGAGGGTTACGAGTTGTGCGCCGAAGCACTTTGATCGCAGCACGACGTTCTGATATAACGTTCAAGTATCTGCCGAGCACCGGCCGTTGTCGATAAGCGCTGCATTGTGCGATGCATGAGATGCATTTTCAAATCGTACAGCGGGAACTGCAAGACCGAGATCGATCGTCCTCCGTGTGACTTTGTACGTTCACGTTTCGCGGTTTTAATAGGCACAGAAGGAATCGTAGCAAAATAATTAAATTAATAATTAAATAAAATAAAATAAATTAAATTAATCATAAAATATTAATTAAAATCCCCTTGCAAGTAAACATTCCAATATATGTCGCGTCGTAATTTATCTCCGGCAGATATGAGAGAAGCGCGTCTTCTAGCTCATACATTTTCTCCGAAAGTCGACGAAAGTCCGAAGCAGTCGACGAACTCAAGCTGGATCAAAAGCGCGTTCCGCGCGGCGCGCGGCGCGCTCTCGCTCGCAAAATCCAAGCGACTTTGATCCATCGAAGAAAGTGTAGTCAGCGGAACATCGGAAACGTCGCACTCTGCATAAATGCGCGCGTGAGATGCATCGTGCTCGCCAACGTTATAAATAAATGTATCAGCGACGGTCGCTGCGTCGCGTTGCAGCATATGGGCAATGCTTTATAATTCTATAAAATCGCCACTCACACTGATAACGATCAGATATCCTTATCTCATCGATGCAATTTTTTACGTTGTGTACGTGACACGTATGAAGGCGCACTGATGTGCAACCGTCGTCGTCGATATGTCAATTGTTTCGTAAATCCGTGGTAGCCGCGTTTCTGACAAATCACGAGGCCGCGACAAGACACAAAGGAACGCGCCGTCATCGAATAATCGGCGACAATTATGACTCATCGTCGAGGAACCATTCGTCGAGTTATGCAAATTATCTCGCGATTGAGTCTCATTCTCTCTCGCACGCGTACGAGATATTCCGCGCGCGTTCAGTCGAGTAAATCTCTCCCTTGGGAGAAGAAACCGATCCCGCGGCTGCCGGACTGCCGGCTAAAGTTCACGATTTGCATGCCGACGAGAGAGGATCGATAACGCGCGGTGCGTGCGCGGGGAATCGACGAAGCGTGGGCGGAGAGGGAGCGCAAGAAAAATCGCCTCACCGCGTCGCGTTCTACTGGCCGATCAAAGAGAGCCGATTTGGCGAAACAGCGGGCAGAATTTCAAGGAACAACGCGAGGCGCGGAATACGAGGCCGCCGCGACGCCGGCCGCGGGCAGCCGGCGAGGATGCGCGAGTATCCATGAGCGTCATTGTTATTCCACGGCTCAAGCGTGGGAAGCGAATACCTTCACGCTCTGGCGAACACCCTGGCTGCACAGGCTTCTCCCCTTTCACGACATAATATCGCTCCCCGCGTTTCAGCGCGTTTCGCTCGGTACGCGTATCGTTCGGATGTGGCTTCGCAACAATTACCACACCATCTCTCGCCGCTTCGGCGGGGCTCGAACCCGCGAGATCCAACATGTCGTGTTACCTCGTAGCGCGTTGCGCGGCGACGCTCAGTGAATCGGTTTTCTGCTTCGTCGGATGCACCGACACGATGTGTGAATATTATTTCGTTTCTTTTAAGAAAGGAAGATGAACGCTTCCCACCTTGGGGAGCGTTCCGGAGCTTTGCAAATAACTGTTTCGATATCGGCGAGCTATCGGTCACGGCTGTGCGGTGCGATGCGATTCAACTGGTTTATCTCGAAAGCAACGCTCGTTAAAGCCCGAAGAATTGGATAAGTCGAAATACACGCAAGATAACTTTCGAGTCAGACGTCTGTTGTCCAGGTCGAAAGATTTTCAAGAAACAAGTCTTTGGGTCAATTGCACGTTCGTTAATTTCGGTTGTCTTACTTAATCATCATTTCTCACTCGCTGTCTCGTGAATCAGCCAGACGGCGATTGAGACAAGACGAGACCGAGACAAGATGGTCGGCACGCGCACTCTTCTGGGACTTCCTCGTCGGCACCGTCAACAGCACCGTCGACGCGAATCGACGCGACACCGAGCGTCGTTTATCTCGTCAGGAAAAATTGCACGGACGGACGGACGGATCGATAGACTCGTAAATCAAGATCGGGAGATCCTCCCGAAGGGAAACGCTTCCGTAAAAAAGGGCAAAGTTAACAACAAAGAGTTGAATCGTCATCCTACGAAACGCGGCCGCTATCTCTAATCATCGCTGCCGCGATGATACCTTATCTCGCGAATGATTTTCCCGCGGGTCTTGCACATATATGCAGCTTTCATTTGCGCACCGTGGTAGGTATATTGTAGATACATACTATGAGTCATCGCGTCGCTTCGATCATCACGACCGATGCTATCCGCGGTCGATCGCTTTGCGCTGGGAAAATGGGAGCGCCTGTAATCAGGCCGGTAATAACAATGCACAACGAAATGTGTTGCTACTCGTTCGATCTCACAGACATTTCAATCCTGAGGATTTTAATCCTGAGGATATCTAGTATTAAGAATCGAGAGACAACGCAAGGGTGCCGCATATCCAATAATCCCGGATTTTAATAATACTTTTAATTACGACGCGGCCGGGGATGACGGACGGGGAGTTACGTTGCGTCAAACTAACGGTCGCGCAGTTTTCGCGCTTGAATGCGCGAAAAATGTCGATGTTACGGTAACGTGTGCTCCTTGCAACGTTAACTATAATTCGTAACTGAACTTGAAATATTCCTCTGCGCGTCGGCCGAGAGGCGCGACGTCACGCTTGGTCATCCGTGGAAACGGCTGCTTAGAGTGCCAAGGATTCTTCGGAGAGTTCAGTTTCAAGCTCTAAACGTGTAACGAGAAAATACACCCACTAAATATTCCACGCCCACTTTGACAAAGCGGTCAAATTCAACGGGCTTGCATTTTCCCAGCGTAAGTGATCGGACGGGATATCAGCCATGTTGATCGAAGTGCTCGAATATTAACATTCTGACAATTAATCAAAAGAAGAATATTACAACGTCTGCGATAAGTCCGGAGAAACCATAATGCAATAAATAACGAAACGAACGTCGCAGGCTCAATCGATTTCGCAGAGACTTCAACAGGATTTGAATCTTGAGTATATTTAAATTCTTCGAAAAAATGAAATATGAAACATCTAAATTTGTCAATTTGTATCACGTACATCTAGCGTATAACGATTATGCGAAAATTGATTCGTGCAAACGATGTACGTAAGCCGCTTTTCCTCTTTGTAACGGAGAGTCGTGACAAGGTACCAAGGGCGATGAATCCCTGATAATCCATTTTTCACGTCTTAATCGCGTCGTGAAGGTGATAGCATTGATGGAGACTGTGCTTGCGATAATACAACGCGATAATACACAGTTAGCGCTATATGACGAAAATCGATGATAACGCTGGAAAGTATACCCTGACTTCTCGAGATACAGTGACAGTTTCCGATCCGACGTAAATCAAGCCGGACTAAAGATGGTGAAGCAAAATCTCCCCTACGTGATCATCACCTTAGTGATGACCGAACTCGCCATTGTTTACCCAGGTACCCAATAGGAATTTTTTATAATTTATTTAATCGCTAATTATTTCACAAGTGAGACGATTGTTCTTCAGAATAAAAAGAAACTTTCAATTGTAAACTAGTGAAACTCGCATCGTGGTTATAATAGTCGTTCTTAGTTACTGCATAGGTAATATAATAGGTAGAATCGATAAAATGGAAAACCATATGTAATTAAGTAAGTGAAATTATACAAAACCTTCTTTAATATATGCATATATTCGTTTCGTTTTGATATAATCACATGCACAGGTAATTTCTTTCTATTTTGTTACTTTTATCCTTTTTTCAGGGGAGGCATTGAAATGTTATTCATGTAACTCGATAGAAGATGAATCTTGTATCAAGTCACCAAATAAAGACGTAGAGTGTCCAAATGTATGGACGACTACAACAGAAAGAATTACTACCACTACTGAAGAAGAAGATTGGTCCACAAGTACTACCACCAACAAGCCCACAACCACTACCACCACCGAGCCCACAACCACCACCACCACCGAGCCCACAAACACCACCACCACCGAGCCCACAATCACCACCAAGTCCACAACCACCACCGCCACCAAGTCCACAACCACCACCGCCACCGAGCCCACAACCAACACCACCGAGCCCACAACCAACACCACCGAGCCCACAACCACCACCGCCACCGAGCCCACAACCAACACCACCGAGCCCACAACCAACACCACCGAGCCCACACCCACCACCACCGAGCCCACAACCAACACCACCGAGCCCACAACCACCACCACCGAGCCCACAACCACCACCACCGAGCCCACAACCACCACCACCGAGCCCACAACAACCACCACCACCGAGCCCGCAAACACCACCACCACCGAGCCTACAACCACCACCACCACCGAGCCCACAACCACCACCACCGAGCCCGCAACCACCACCACCACCGAGCCCACAACCACCACCACCGAGCCCGCAACCACCACCACCACCGAGCCTACAACCACCACCACCACCGAGCCCACAACCACCACCACCGAGCCCACAACCACCACCACCGAGCCCACAACCACCACCACCGAGCCCACAACAACCACCACCACCGAGCCTACAACCACCACCACCACCGAGCCCACAACCACCACCACCGAGCCCGCAACCACCACCACCACCGAGCCCACAACCACCACCACCGAGCCCGCAACCACCACCACCACCGAGCCTACAACCACCACCACCACCGAGCCCACAACCACCACCACCGAGCCCACAACCACCACCGCCACCAAGTCCACAACCACCACCGCCACCAAGCCCACAACCACCACCGCCACCAAGCCCACAACCACCACCGCCACCAAGTCCACAATCACCACTAAGAATGATTCAGACAAGGGGGATGAAGGGGAAAAACAGAGTGAAGAAAACAATCAGTTTGCAAGAAAAATTTCATCGGGTAGAAAACGTAAGTCCACGTGAAAAATAATTTATTTGATATTAAACTAAATTTTTAATCGGATTTGCTTTTCTGTTAATTTATGTCACTTTGTACGTTGAAAAAGTAACTTCTCCTTTATAACATTGGCACATATTAATTAAATCAGTTACATAATAATTTAAAGTTGCACAAGTATATATTCAGAATAAAATATGATCGAAAAGTTCTACATGTAAAAATTATTAAAGCTATTACGCTGGCTTATATAAATCTTATTATTAGGGAAAATCTGTGCGAAATATATAATATCTGGGATGTACTCATTGTTTTTTCAGATTTATCGAGCTTTAATAGAGTACGCAGAAGCATACTTTCTGGTAAACCGAGAACGTATGCTGATGAAATAACATCGACTTGTATCACAATTGAAAGCAGTGAGTATCCTTATTGCTCCACAATTCTGTTTTAATATTCTATTGTATTTATTATCATAAAACATCATATCTATTATAAACATAAGAGTTCCAGTTTCTCTTTGAAATAATCTATCTTGTCATTAAAACGACAAGATTGAGTTTGAATCAACTTTCTACTGCAACATGGAAAAAATTAGCAAAGCGACATATCATTAAAATAATCCATGTATAAAAATACGCGGCTCTTTTGCAATAAATCAAGAAATTGCTTCAACAGAGAGAGAGAGAGAGAGAGAGAGAGAGAGAGAGAGAGAGAGAGAGAGAGAGAGAGAGAGAGAGAGAGAGAGAGAGAGAGAGAGAGAGAGAGAGAGAGAGAGAGAGAGAGAGAGAGAGAGAGAGAGAGAGAGAGAGAGAGAATGTACATTACATTTATGTATACATTTATTACTGTACATTTATTACTGTACATTAATGTCTTACTGTTTTACATCTTAGACGCATTCCGCTTGCGTATCAACAAACAAGATAAATATTAATAAATCATATTTTTTTTGTTTAGAAATTGGTGACCACGATGTTATCGTGCGTGGATGTGCTCCTTCCAACTTCCAGTGCGAGGAAAATATGAAGTGTAAAATGTGCACCGAGAATCTTTGTAACAACGCCAATACAGTGTCGATCAGCATGGTAACTTTGGGATACCTGATGCTGTCATGGGCGACTTTGTCCGCTCTTAAAGATTTTTAGTAGCTCTTGAACTTGTAACATTTGATTTAAAAAAAAACATGCACATATCCATTCTTTTATAACTGACAACATTATTTCGGTACGAGTACGGATACGTTAAATAAAATTTTTATAGATATATAAAAGTATGTCTTTTTGAAATTATTAAGCAGATTGGTAAGTCAAAAGTGACGCGAGAATTTACGCGGCCTGTAGCGGTTATTACTGTATATGTAACATGGGAAAAAATGGAGCAAACACTACCCGTGAAAATAAAAACGTAAGATATTATATATTTTACCAATAAAATACGAAATTAAAATAAGCACTTTTCTCATTACGTGCTATAATTTCCCTACAAAATAATCTAGTATATTATATATTTTATTTGTGTGTTTAGCCATCCTGGACACTTAGAAAGAGTGTCCCGATCACACAATTTAGAGAAATTAGAAGCAGCATGCGACGCTATACTTAAGTTACGACGGTAATTATTGTAAAAGAATGGGATTTGATTAATTGCGTTTTAGTTGAAAGGAATACTTGTTGAGAAAGTGTCATCTTGACAACAAGAATGTTACGGGGTTTCAACGTAATTAAAACAACATCCTTCAGTGACAAACATTACGTGCGATCGTTCAATTAAGTTCTTTATTAAAAATGATTACTTCCCATATCTTGAGTGTTACTAGGAAAATAAAATATCGCCCGATCTATGTGTTCACCTTGATCAAGGACTGTTATAACGATTTTAATTAAGTCGCGTAGTATTCTTTCGTCGTGATTACGAAGGTCGCGTGACCACCGGCACGCACGTCAAAGCAGAACGATTTTTTATTACTTAATACCGTTACGTTATTTACTTGTTTAACGTTATTTAATTATTTAACGTTCGCCGTGTAATAATATCAATAATATATTACATTATTCTATACAGTGCTTGTTGCTGTAATATTCACCGCGTGCTTTTATACACCGTGAAGCTTCCGATTGTTAAAATTTAATAGTACGTACTTTCTTTTTTTCTTATCAATTATTAATTTTAAGCTTTCTTTTCTTTCTTATTAATTTTAATTCTTATTAATTTCTTATTAATTTTAAGCGCTCTCGCACCCAATCAATATTTAGACGAGCGTTCAGTCAGTCGACAACGAATACTTTAGAGTCTCTTGTCAAGTCCTCTCACTAATTCTCTATTTGCGCTTCAAGACACCCATAGGACATTTACGACGACGTTACCGGATGCAGTAAACGGAACTGCGTTACGCTCGCGTGGATAATTCCGTGCAGTTGGCAGGGGCGAATTTCGCCGCCAATCCCCGAGTCTCGTGTGCCTCAGCGGATATTGCATTTCGTTCGAGAAACATCACTCGCGGTATTTTCTCAAGCTACGACGGTGATTGTTTCCAAAGAATGAGATTTGATTAATTGCGGCTCAGTCTTGAGAGGAATGTTTGCCGAAAGGGTCTTGTCTCCTGATCGCGCAAGGGATTATTCGCGGTATTACTAGTATATGCTCGCATAGTAGCGATGTCTTTCAGTAAGATAAGTCCCACGAGCGATCGTACAATTAATAGTTATTACTCCCGACGTCACTGAGTCAAACATCACTGAGGTGAATGAATATCAGCTGATGCGCGATCTACGTTAATATTGTCTCATATGTGACAAGTTAATGAAATGTTTACAAATACGGACATATTCATAGAAAATGGACGCACATGAGTTTAGGTGTACGATGAATTTCAGGGTCTCATCCTTACTCGAGGATTGAATGGAATGATTACAAGTAACGCTGCAAGAAGCAAAAGCCGGACGGTATTTGACGACAGACCCAATTCCAAAGATTCTCTCTATCGTTACTCTCTACGGCGTGTTTCAACTTGTGGCATCCGAGAGCGCGCTCCTTCGTCCCTGTGTTATGCAAAACTGGGCCGCGGCCGGCGACTGGGTGTGTGGGAAATTCCGCCGCGATGCACCAGGAAGAGCGCGGACGAGACCTTATTCCTTTCGCGAATCACAATGAGCGAAGAAATTCTCAAGACTACGTGTCCTCCTCAGCGTTTGCGGCGCTCCTCTTATACGCCTCACGATAAAGCGCGGATCTAACTGTAACGTCTTAGACCTGGCTGGCTACGCAACGAAATTGCATAAAAGTAATCCACTTTCATGATGGAACGTTCTCCTCGCGAGATGCTGCCCTGCTCTTACCTCGATACCTTCATTACACTAGCGGGCCGGGGAAAATACTATATGATTCTCGCGGAGAAAAAAGCCGTAAGATTCAGATAAGACGACGAGATGAGATGAGAATTCTCTCGTCGCGAGCGTCTTGACTGACTACCATAAAAATTTAGATCATCATAAAAACGCGCGAGTTTTTACTCGTCGCCTCGAAACGAGAATGGGAATTAAGAATGGTTGTAATATTTCTAGTGCTGGAGGTGTCAGAACCTAACATGTTGACAAATGACCGAAATGTAAAAAAAAAAAGAGAGTAACGGGAGAGGGGGCAACGTAAAGTGATTTACATAATTTATTAATCGTGCGCAAAGACGTCTATCCGGCGAAAACCGTTATCTCGCGTAGCTGAACCGCGATGAACGTTCCTTACGCGCGCGCGCGCGATTTCTGCTTACATTGTTTATAAACTCATATCACGACATATCGCACAGCCATAGACTTTCATCTCCTAGTTCCCACATATTATGCAATATACGGCCAGGGGCAACCAATTTCTCGCCCCTTTCCTTCCCGGTCAGGGGTATTGCGGCGTGCGCATTATTTTCCATTAATAAAGCGGCCGTTGAAAAAGCGCCGCTGCAAGCCCTTCTGCGCGATAATGGGCGAAACTTTCGGCGGCCGCGGCGAGCCTAATTAATCCGGTGTGCCAATAACTTCTCCGCCGCTTTTTCATTCGCTACACTTCGCGAGTTCCCACAGGCACTCTGAACTCGTGCCTCAGCACGAGTGCAGATATCTAGGATGCGACGCACAAAAAATAAGAAACTAGTTCAATCCCGTATCCCACCTGGCATATTTAGAAGAAAGAGCAAACTCACGGTGCGCACACGTCACAGCGATTAAGGACTCTCCAAAAGGTGACGTCCAAAATCGCTCGCCCAAAGAAGCTCGCGCGCATCAGGCGCATTAATCTACCTCTGATTATACTTTCCCGCTGTATATGCATATCGCCAGACGGTCGTTGCACCTTACGCTGGAAATTGATCGTAAACGAAAGTCCATTCGGGACGGATAATTAGTTCCTCGATGCGCGCGTAAACTAATTAGCCGGCACAAGGCGAAGGTAATGTAACCACCGTTGCGTTCCGCTCATTATCTCGCCTTGAAACTCACGGCTACGAGCACTCTCGCTGTGTGTGTGTGTGTGTGTGTGTGTGTATGTGTGACCGAAACTCAAGAATCAGTTTCTACTTAGCTGTGCGACGACATATTAAGCTCGATGTAATCGCGATACGTGGAACACGTCGCGCTTTCGATCTCTTTGACACGCTGATGCGTTAGCCACGGTGTCTGATCGCGATTCAGTCGAGATGTCGGATAAGGTATCCTTTTGTTTCTACACTACTAACAATTCGACAGGAGCGAGAGAGAGAGAGAGAGGGGAGGGGGAGAGAGAGAGAGAGAGAGAGGTTCCATTTTGTTCTCAGTGGAAGCGACGATTCAGCTCGAAACGCCGCCGTACTCTATATCGTCCATCGCTTCTGGTAAGACTCGCATTTCCGCGGCACGACGTCGGCGTCGCGTCGACCCTCGAGCAGATTGCCAAAGGCCCTCCGTGGCCGTATAACGAGATTCGATTACGGCAAACCTCGTAAACTTCCAATATTACGGCTGAGAAAGCAGTGCTCGCTGCCTGTTGGGAGCAGATACCCCCCCGTTTAGCCTCTCGATCACCTCGCTCTTTCCCCCGCCGAGCTTCTTCATTCCTTTTTTCGCCGCTGTCGATGGAAAGAGTCGCGGGGCTTTTTATGTCGCTCGTCCCGGGCTCCTTAATCTGTCCGTGAAGAACGGTCACGGCGCGCGCGCGGCGTCGGGACGTCGATTCTTTCTTATTATTACGACGGGATTTCCGAATCCTTTCGCGAGACGCGCCTGATCGGAGAAACGAATTTCCGATCGAACGTGTCTCGGTCTCGCAGGTCTTCTTCTCTCGGGATAATATCGCCTCCCGTTAAATGTACCGCGTCAGTTTCGCGTCAGGACAAGAACGAGGAGGAGAATCTGTGTCGCGGGAGAACGAGGTACAGAAACGTTGATTGGAACTCGCGAGTGCGCAACGTCTCTGCAAAGTCTCTGCCGAGTCTCTCTTTGTTCACGACGCAGGAGGAAAGAAATTATGACGACGAAGACTACGAGGAGGTTACGAGAGCTCGTTGAGACACGTGTCACTCTCGCACGATCGATTTCCTCCGCGCGTCAGTTGAGAAGCGCTGCTTACCGCCGGTGCTTGCGCACGGTTTGACTCCAATTAGCAAAACCCCGGAGGCTTTACCTACGGTATCGCTCGTACTATATGTTGTGGGCAAACCCTAAACGCAATTAACGCCGACTTGGCAGCAAAGCGTTATCGGCATGCGAACGTAACTCCATCTCGACGCGGTGAATTATTCCGCCAGCTGCGCGCAAACCGAATGCACGGCGACAGCGGCGATTCCGCGGGAGAACCGGCGGAAAAGATTCGGGGCAGATTTACGCGTTGTGTGTGTGTGTATGTGTGTGTGTGGCGTCATTGAAATGAGGCGCGTCGCTTTGATGTTAACGCGAGGCAACGCGCGCGCACGCAGAAAAGCGAGCCTGATAGAAACATATTGAGTTGTCGCTCGGCACTCAACGGTTTACGGCGTTATTACCGCTGGTCCGGCGCTTTCGCGCGGGGAATATTTCATCTTTCAGTTATGCGTTCGCCGCGCGTATATTATGGTCATGCCAGATTAGCCGCGGAGCATCAGAAATTACGACGCGCGTACGCACGTCAAAGGGAAGCGCGTTCGGATTGCGACGAGCGAAGGAGCGAATTTTCCGCCGCGCTCCGCGCTCATACGAGCGGTTATATTTCTGCAGGTTGATGCTCGTGCCTCGCGTTTCACGCGGTGGTCGCAGTGACGGACTGCCCGACGGATTATCGTCCGCGATCTCACGGACGCGTTTCGCGAAGCGAAGCGGCAGAGAAGAAATCGCGGCGTCAGGCGATTCGTCAGAGAAGGCGCGCTGTTTCGCGCGGCGGACACCAAAAGTGTGAGATTCCTCGAAAATCGAGATCTCTGGGTTTCACCGGGATACAAGTACCGTTCGACCTGAAGGATCAACGGAGGATCACGAGATGCTGCATGATACAGGCTATTATTAAAAGAGATTACGAAAGCAGGAAGTTGTTTGTTGTTTCATTTGTTCATTTACTCGTTGGACGTTATTCGATTGTTAATGTCCGCCCATAGCAATATTCGCTCCAAAGTAGTTACACATTTAATTAGTACGTCACTTATATATTGAAATTGAGAGGAAGTCGAAAAAGTGAAATTCAACGTTAAATTCGTCACCGGTTGTTTTTCGTTACGCTAAGAGTAACGTATACTAATGCAAATTCTTTTGCCATGACCTCGTCGCGCGAAACGTGTCACGAATTTTGGCGATGTATGACACACTGACACCGAAAATTTAACGCAACGGAAGGACCCGTTACGTAAGGATAAATACGTGAGAGGTATTACACTTTCCTCGCACGTATTCCCACCGCGATGTGTTGCATTTCCATTCTTCCTGCAATATTACATCCCCGCCGCAATCCCTTTTCCATCTCTCCCTCTCCCTCTCCCTCTCCCTCCCTCTCTCTCTCTCTCTCTCTCTCTATCTTCCATTAGAAAATTTTATTCGCATTATACTTGCTAATTCTGTCATTTCTCGCCCGTTCACCGGAGAATGCGTGTATTTTTCCGCGCGCTATGCATAAGAGAACAGTTAATAGCGGTATATGCAAAATGATAAGGTTAAATGACGTTTTCCGTACTTTTAGCGGCGAGTCTCTCGCGAGTTAAAGAGGACGTCGAGATCCATGTAAGAAAGTTAAACGTTATAACGGAATCAACGCTCAGAGCCCATCTACCGCTGTCAGACTTCGGCCAAAAATTCGTCATCCAATTGTGAGCTATTATTATCGAGCCAGCAAGTCATTGCATGTCCATTCACACAATGTGATTCGTAATGTTTAAGAATATATTCACAGCGATTTATTTGAGCGAGGTAAACACGAGATCGCGAAACTACATCGACGCTGAGGCGACAAATTAAATTGCAACAAATCTATTTAAACGGTCAAAGCACGTATATATCACGTAAGCATAAACCGAAAAGTACAAAATGCAACTGCAATTAATTTATTATAGTAGTCTGACGAAATTCGTTTCTCATTTCTTCCCGATCCGCTCGAATCAAACTCGAAGTGACGCTTTTCATCGCAGACGTATTCTCAACTGGAGGAAAAGTCAATCGATTTTTCAACGTAATCTTTTAAACTTTTCAAAGTAATAAACGAGAAACGACCGTTCAATCACAGGAGCGGGACGCTCCCGGCTTTCGAATGCAATTTGTCCGACGTCGTTGCGACTCTTCTACGTGAAGATATGGACGAGCGGCGTTTACAATCGACGAGGACTGAGGCCCGCCGCTACAATGTTGCGCATCGCTCGTTCGTTTGCTCGCGCGCGCCCTCGGACCGGGAGGTGTCAAGTGCACGGTGCGTCGGACTACAATGTATCAGGCGCGCTGCCAGCGAAGGACCGCGCGGCGCCTTTGAAAACTTTAAACTCTTCGGACGCCTGTATTTCTGCGAAAAATCAACGTACGGACGCGATTCAAGCACCATTTTCCTCGGCATCTTGCGCGGAACACGTTCATATTATTCGCGAGTACTCTTGTCATGACACGCGTTACGTGTACAATTCGATGCGTGATATATCGTCACAGAAAGCTGCCTCCCCTTCCCTCCCCAATTGCATATTTAAAAAATAGAAAACGCTGGAAGTTTAGTCATGTACGAAGTACGAGGTTTCGCACGTACTTTGCTCGAAAAATCTCGACAATGGCTGTCAATACCGAGTCGATATTCAAAACAGATAACAAACGTAAAGTAAACAATTGTAGATAAAAAATAAAAGTATAGATAATTATATATATATATATATATATATACACATATATATATATACATATATATATATGTAAATACTAAAATATTACATGTATATATTAAAAAATTTATTAAAAAATATATATTAAAAAATTTATTAAAAATTCGGCATTTGCTATTGATCGATCGTGATGCGATATGAATCGCAAAAAGATGAAATATTTTTTGTCATCTCACGGAGAGATCGGCAGAGATCTCTCGGAGCCGTCAAACCGTCTATTCATTCAGGCAGCGCGCTCTTTCACTCTTCGCCTGTCATTAGTTGCAGCCACGCGCGACATTCGGTGCCGAGCGTCGCACAAATGCCGGGGGGGGGGGGACCAGCTCGCCCGTGGAAACGATTTTAATTGCGTACGGTAATTAAAGGCGTTATTGTTGCCGAGCATCTGGCTCGGAGCTGCAGTCGGAGAAACAAAGAGACTCACGGCGGCGACGGCGACGCGGCAGCCGCGCGGCGAAAGGATCGAGGCGAGGGGGCGAAAGTACGGATATTTGCGAATTATTCGCCGGGCGACGCGCAAACAACGCGATATTTTATGACCGCTGTGACGTTGACAAATGACGCGCGCGTTTATCGACGAGTAATCTCGCGAGAGACACGCCGACGCGATCGCCCTCAGGCGATCGATTTCGTTGCTTGCGTGCAAACGAGAACGCCGGCTTTTGTCTCGCACTCGACTTTCGGATATCAACCGAGGCTGTCAAAGCGTCCAACGTTGTTCGCGCTACTCAACGAATGCAGTAATCAGCGCTGAGGACGCTGAGAAAGCAGCCGATAATTCGCCGATTAGCGCGACTGTGACTTTCGTTCGTCGTGAGTGAATAAAATCCGCCACGGCGCGGCCGGCGCGGCGGCTCACTCGAGCGAGCTCGCAACTCTGCAACGATGCGCGTCGTCTTCCATCGCGCGCGATGGATCTCTCTGTCTCGCGAATCCCCGCGCAAATCTTGGGTCTTTTAATGCCTGAAATACGAGAGCGCTTAACAGGGCGCGCGTCGAATCCGACACGCGAATAAGCGTGATTTATCGGCGAGGGGGAATCAAACGGCTCGCGGACGCGATTCGACGGCTGCGCGCGCGGTCCCGTGAACGCATGGACGGATTTATGGGCGAAAACGGTATCTTCCGAAAAGGAAGACGGAGCAGGCTGGCGCCCGGCGCATAAATTACGCGCGAGAGACCCACTCGCGCCGTGTTCCTCTTAATCCGCGGCAACGTCAACGTTCTCTCGCGGGTTCCGTCGCGGAGCGAAAGTGCAGTCAGATTCGACGCGTACCTCGCGTTTTCCTCCTCCTTGTCCTCCCCGTCGCTCTTTTAATTTACCTTTCACGAGAGCGAGACACCGAGCGAAGGATACGCCGCGACCGCGGAGTTACGTTGAAAACTTCCCGGACTTCCCAGCCGAGATTACGAACGTCCCGGTCGACAAATGGCCGGGGCCGGTGGCGAAGTTCAACGTATCTTCTGTCCTTTAATCTCGCGTTGTAATATTTCGCGATAGCAGCGGCGGCGTTTCAGAGAGAGAACGAAGCGTTGAGAGCTCGCGGCGCGCTCCGGATTTTCCTGGCACCGATGATCGACAGAAATCTCGGTAGGGGGGGGGGAGGGGGAGGGGGAAGAGAATTAAGGTGAAAAAATCCGTGGTCCACCGCCTGCCGCTGAGACGGAAATTCGAGAGCTCCTGCTGGCGAAAATTGCGAGACGACGAATCGCTGACGTTGGGCCGAACCGTTTCGAACTTTTCACGCGCGCGTGTGTATACGTGAAGCCTGATTAGCGGGCCGCACAAAGCGGACTGAATTAACTGAGGCGTAAGATGGTCCGAGCCGCCCCCTCCCCCTGCCCCAAGCCTATATTGACTTAATTTCTTAGCCTGTGTCAACTGGATCGAGAGGGGACTGGCGCGTCGATGTAAAAACAAACATCGCTCCTTTTACCTTTTTCAGCTCCTAATTGCATCTAATTGCAAAAAATACGTCATTCTCGCGCGCGTGAACTCGTTTGACAGAGAAATAAGAGGAAGAAGAGAAGCGAAACCCCTGCCGGCCCGCCGTCCTCCCCGCGCGGCCGTTTCGTCTAATATAACGAGGGTCGCCGCGGAAGCGGCTTTCATTAGCTCCCATTCACGATTTCCTCGCCGCTCGTTCCAGGAGAAACCGGATAGAAGGAGCTCGCTCGCGTCGGAACCGGTAAGATAAGTTCGCGCCGATATCAGCGTCAAATGACGCGTCCAAAGCGCTGCTCTGTGTCAAGATCTCACCGGTGAGCACGCTGCCGCCTCTTGCCATTTCCGCGCGAGCGACGCTCGGTGTCTCGCGGCTGTACGCGAGAGATGTTGTAAGAGCGAGTTAAGCCGAGCGTCTCGCTTTTCCGAAGATCGCGACGTGCGGAGGAACGGATCCGCGCTCTCTACCCTGCAGTTTGCGTAGTCATGGCGCAGACACGTTGACCTCGATCTGCGAGTGCACAGTACCATCTACCATCTCGAGACCACCACGAGACACAAACGCGCGCGAGGGTTACACGACGGATCAACGAAGGACTTCCTCCTCCGGCCGCGGTCGCGGAAATCTGCCGGACGAAGCGCCGCTAAAGCGTAACCCAAATCCACCGTGAATTCGCGCTCGGCCAAAGCCGTCGTCCGAGCGCGCGGAGGACGGTGGTGATCGCGGCCGGGACCGGGGAACAACCGCGACGCACCTCTCCGCGAGAGAGAGAGAGAGAGAGAGAGAGAGGAGTTCCGCGGGCGCGAGGAAACAGCAGGAATTGACGCGAGTGCCGGCTGATTAGCCCGAGTACCATCCATGCGCGAGTGAGCGCGAGCGAGTGCCCGCGGCGCTCACACACGCACACACACGCACGCACGCTCGCACGCGCAAGTGCACGGGCACCCACGCGAGCACACGTGCACTCAACGCGCGGCGATCGCAGCAGCCTGAGCCTGCGAGCGCGGGAGGTGCGCCGAGCTGGTGCACGCCGAGGAGCCTCAGTCGACCGCCACCCTTCGTGACCGACGGTTCGTTCGTGTCGTTCTCCATCTCGCCAGGCGCAGAGAAAGAGAGGGCAAGAGAGACAGAGAGAGAGAGAGAGAGAGAGAGAGAGAGAGACGAGGGAGGGGGAAAAGAAGGAGGAAGGAGGATCACACACCTGCCGGAGTGTTTATTCTTCAGCGCGCGAGAGCTCCAGCTGAAATACCTGCCGAGAGGAAGAGGCAGAGATTCCGGAGCGTTCCCAAGTGCGTCTCGACATCCGATGCGCGCGAGCCGCGAGCGCAAGGCGGACGGGGTGCGTGTCGCGTGTTAAGGGTGCGTTGGCCGCACGTCTATTCGACCCTCGCAGTGCGAATTACCATGCGCCATCGACGAGTCTGAAGCGGAACAGCCGACGACAAACTCCGAGAGCGAATTCGAAGCAGTCGCCAAGTCATCTTAATTGTGAGTATCAATTGGACTGGAATTATTCGTTCGCGGGGGGCGGGCAGGCGGGAGGGGGGAGGGAGGGAGGGAGTATCTCGAGCCGCGGTCGCGAAAACAGCGTCGGCAGAAATTTGCGGTGGCCCTTTCCTCCTGTGCGGAAGAGTCGAATATGCTTTTAGATCGCGCGCTCGTCGCTCGTGGCTTTCGCGAGTGACGCGAAATGATATCGTGAAACTGTGCGTTTATAATATGGCTTGTCTGCAATTTTCTTTCTCTCTTTTTCACTGAAGGGTATATATTTTTGAGCATGCGTCGTCTGTTGTGTAACGAGCTAGCGGTAACCTGCCTCAGCAGCCAATCTGTCTTCCTCAGCTACGAGGGAAAAAATGACGAGAAATCCTATTCACGTTTTCGGTACGGTACGATAAAAAGAATGATAGAGAGGCAAGGAGCGTTGCATTCGATAAATATTAGTGTGTTTGTTTCATGTGATGGCGGAGATGGCGGTAAATCATCGGTTACTTCCGGGACAACGTTTGTTCTAACCTAATAATTAGAGTCTGTTGCTTCGATCAAGGAGTAGATTTATGCGTTCGCGACGGTACGTGATTCGCATATTATTCGCGGCAAATTCGATGCGGATCTGTGCGCGCGCGCGCGCGCGCGCGCAAAGAGACTGAAGGAGACGAAATCAAATTTCATGTGCCACCGAGAATTCCCCCTTTGTCTCCAGCGTTATCAGTCGCCCGCCTACGTTAAAGTCAAGTTTAGCGCGAGCTCGAAGGGGCAACGTGTCGCATGTCGTCGCGAGCGGAAGAGACGAGTTTCGAAAAGGAGAGCGCGCAATCGTTTCCGGCGAATCCGACCGCGGCAGGATTCCGACTGTCGCGGGCATTAAGAGGAAAACCCGGCCTGTGTGAGTTACGCAGGACATCCGTTGGCGTAGGAAAAGAAATCCGACGGGGCCCGCCGCGAATGAACACTCACCGTGTCGCTTATTGTACCATGAGGATACATAGGAAGCGTCCATTGTAAAACGCGAACAGGCCGTGAATCAGCCATTTACTCACTCGAATTCTTCACTTCTGCGACTCGTCGGGTCTCTTCAGCTCTCGCGCCCGCGCGCTGCTTGGACTCTCGTCTCGTGACGGCACGTCAGACGACAATGCTACTGTGTGCGATCTCGAGCACACGGAGGTACACTCCTCCTCCATCATCGATTGAATTAAAACTTTGTGTGTCGACGCGTTGAAACGCGGCTCTGCGGTTTACACGGCCGGGCGATCCGTCTCACTGAAACAGCGTCAAACTTGGACGTTGTTCATCCTGCGTTCCGAGCTCGGACGCGTTCTCTCTCTCTCTCTCTCTCGTTACTTGAGCGTTTTACCGACACGAAGAAGATTTTGGGGTACTCGCCAACACCTGCGACGTCCTGCGCTCTCCGCCGAATTAGTTCCACCCACTCGGCAGGCAGACCAGCAGGCAGACAGGCAGGCGGCTGCTCGACACTCGAGAGTTTGAGCCACGGAATCGAAGGTATCCGGTCCGCTGAGTTCGTTAGAGACCCGCGTAAAATCTGCATTCGCGTACTTCCCGCTAACGAGGATAACGAAGCGTGCGTTAACGGGGAATTAACGAGCGCCATCGCGCGCGGCTGCACGTGAAGACGTGGACGCGCGTTCGCTCGTTGGTTCGTTCGTTCGTTCGTTCGTTCGTTCATTCATTCGTTCGTTCGTTCGTTCGTTCGTTCGTTCGTTCGTTCGTTCGTTCAGGTGCACATAGGTGCATCAAGTGCTTCGGAGCTTCTTCCGGTGCGGTGAAATGCGATCCTCTTCATCGCGGTGAAACCTCCGACGAGGTAACCTCGCGCGAGGTCGAGGGCTGCTATCGTTGTCCTAAATCGGGTTAAGTACCGACGCGGTTCTCAGGGCGGATGCGCTCCTCTTCATGTTCTCGGTCCATAGCCGAACCGAGTTGTGGAACGCGCAAAGCCCGGAGCGCACTTTTTACACACAGCGCCAGTAGTTATGCCAGACAACGTGAAAAATTACTCGCGACTCGGGACTTTCAAGCGGAACGCGAGGCCGAACGGCCGAGTCCTTCGTGTTTAGAATTTAGGACGGTTTACCGAGCGTGTGCACAAATTTTCACCGCTTTTACGGCAGCACTTGCAATACGCAATGTGCCAGAGACAGTAGCAAGACAATGGCGATTGACGCCTCAGCAGGATAAATCGTTTTTCACAAAATTGCTCAGTCCATTTTTGCGACCGTCAAAACTTTTGCAACGCACCACGAACGAATACGAGTCCTCTCCTAGTCACACCGCGGGCTTCCTTCATTCTTCCCGTTCTACCTCGACTCCGCGAGGATCAAACGATGCGAGAAGCGGGATTATTAATTGCGAGAAATTTGATCGCGTCCAGCGCGTGAGCGCAGCGGACGACATCAATACGCCCGATAATAAATTCCTCATGAAATGTAGCTGCATTCAGATCTCACCTCGGCTGACCCAGTTTCTTAGCCCCGAGGCGCGCGTCGACGCGATCGAAGATTCCCGCCGACGTTAAATCGCAATCGCTCGCTTAAGTCGCGATTACGTTACGCGGCCAAGAGCGGACGTAAAAGCGGCCGTTTCGCGAGGAACGTTGCACTCTCCCGTGTCAAGATCATTACCCCGGCGACCAGGAAGCAGTTTCCTGCGTTACACAGGTGACTGGGTAGAAATGTGGGCACCTTAGCGCGAACAGGACGCCGCTTTGCGCACGGAGGAGAGGGAGAGAAACCGAAACCGGATTTGGTATCGCCGCCCTTTCGCGCGTATCGGCTCTCGTCGTGCTTTCTTCGTCGCTTGTCTTCGTCGCAAGCGCGCGTCTCTCTCAAGAGAGCGGCGTGAGAAAACGGATATCCTGCGGCTCGTCCGGACATCCGTGCGAAACGTCGCACGAGCGCCGCGGCGAAAAGTTTCCCGTGGAAAGTATTTTTCGCGCGAGATCGCTACCGGTCGATCCGTTTACTTTTCGTATCGCGCGCGGGACTCGCCCGGCGATACGCGCTCGGTGCTACGTGTTCTCTTATCTTTGTGGACTCACGAACCCGCACGTGGCGAGAATTTTAGCGGAATAAATTATACGAGGTCTTGCGACACGAGGGAATTGGTGGTGGCTTAAACACCACTTTTATAGAAACAATTTCGACGCAGGAGGAAGATCCGGCGCGATAACTACGACGCTCGGTGGAGTCTCGAGTGTCCCTTCTTTTCAAGTCTTTTCAAGGCTGTTTCGAAACTGGCAAAATAAACGTTCGTCGTTTTCACGTAACGTCGTCGCGCTGCTTTCGAGGCTCACGACGACCTCGCGTCACGCATCGTCGAATTCGCTTTCGACGATGGGCATCGAAGTATGCGAAAATATCGGTGCATTCGCGAGCGTAACGTCGTTATCGTCGTGTACCCCCGCCGTGTACGCTCGCGATTCTCCTCGTAAGCCTCATCACGTGCCACGTATAAATTTCGCAATCGCCCGACGCTTCGAGTCGCATCGTGGACACAACGATACGAGGAGACGATAACGTATCAGAAATAGCGCTGGCCCTGGCAAGAGAGTGGCGCGTCTAATCGCTTTTCGCGACAAGCGACATATATCTCGCGCTTAATCCTACTATCGCGCAAGAATGACTCCTTCTTCTCCCTGCCTCTCCGTCTCCCCTTCGCGAGCGAACGTAACGAACACGAGAATCGCGCGCGCCGCGATCACAAGTCCATTAATTGCATCTCTCCGTTTCGATTCGCGCGCGCCCCGAGAGGCTGGAAATCGAGCGAGCGAGCGAGCGGGCGCTCTTTGCACAGCCGCCGTTTTTCGCTCGTAAATCTTTCCGCGAGCATTTCGCCGCGCGCCTCCGCGTGCGCGCGTTTCGCAACGCGCCACAATTAAGTCGCACGACGCAGGGAAACTCTGGTCGCGACCGCCGAACCACTCGCGCCGACCTGGCGGAAGCAAAGAAGGAGGAAAACGGCGAGAAAGAGAACCTGACAGAGAGTGCAGGGAGAGAGAGAGAGATAATCAATCGGCCGCGTATCCTGAATTGTTAGGCCAATCCGATGCAGCAATTACGACGGTATGGGAGAAACCGTGAGTCCGTTTCCCGACATACAGCCGTAACTCGCGCACGCGAGAAATCGCCGGATGGAAGGGCGGCAGGAGCGAAGGAAACAAAAAAAAAAAGGAGCAGCGTGTGTGGCAATTCTTATTCCCAGCGTGCGCGCGTGTATTGTCCGCTGCGCGCACACACACACAGCGCGGCGCGACCTTATCACGACCGATCGGCGCGCACATTAAAACGCTCGCGTAATCGGAACGTGTCCGTGCGACGACGCGGCGAGTACGTCGCTATAATTAATTCAGCCGCGATTCCCACGACGCGCGCGCGATATTATTCGCGATTTTTAGCTCGCGCTCCCCCGCGGCACCTCCGACGTGGCCGCTTTGCGAAACGCGGATCCGCGGCGCGGCGAACTCGCCCGGCGAATTCGAAGCGGAACCGAGGCGCGCGTCTGGACATTTTCTTCCTCGCTTGTTTTTCACTCCTTTCGTTCGTTGCTTTTTTCCTCTTTTCTGGAGGCGCTCGGAGAGGAGAAAGGGCAGACGGACGAGAGAGATACAAATCGTGATTCCCGGCGTTTGAGGCGGTCTCTGTCGCTGACGTGTGTCCGGGCGCGGCGTGTTAACAAGAGAGCGTTGAAAAATAAAGGAAACACCTGAAATCCACGCCACGCTGCTCCCGCTGCCGCCGCGCATTTCACTTGCAAATAAAAAGCTCATCGAGCGTCAGGATCTGCCGGTTTTTGCAGAGGACTCCTCCGCGCACACGCGCGCGTGCGTTATCGGCGCCGTCGCGATAACGATCGCGGAAGAGTCGCGTTTTCCCGAATTTATTGCCGCGCTCGATCGTACGCGAATCCTCGCCGGCGCTCTCTCCGTATTGGAGCTCTCGCGTGTTTGCATTCGCGATCAGAGTAAAAGAGAGTGAAAAAGGGAGAGATAGAGAGAGAGAGAGAGAGAGAGAGAGAGAGAGAGAGAGAGAGAGAGAGAGAGAGAGAGAGAGAGAGAGAGAGAGAGAGAGAGCGAAAGAGAGATAGGGAGAGAGCGTAAGTCATGACGACCGGCCGCGCGACGATCGATCGAGCCTCTCGATGTACGCGCAGCACAGCGGCGTGGAAAGCCGCGGATTGCGAAAAGGAATGGAAAGACACACACACGCGAGCGAGAGAGCGACACGCGCGCGCGCGCGGAATCGTATCGCCGATAAGCCGCGGCTGTCTTCGACACACATGGAAATTAGATCACGGTGTCACGCAGCGCGCACGCGATTCGCCGCATGCGCGTCCGCGATCGGCGGCGACTCCATCTCGCTCCGGCAGCCGGCGACGGGGATCGTGTTTCGCGAGACTGGCGTCGCGAGAAAAATCGCGAGAAAAATCGCGAGAAAAATCGCGAGAAAAATCGGCGGGAGGCAAGTCCGACGCGGAGCAGCCTGACGTGTGAAAACGCCGCGAGAGAGCTCCCGGGAAAGAGCTGGCTAACAGCCGGAAGAGCCATGCCATGCTCCCCATCGCTCGTCGTGCTGATCGTCGAGAGATCGGATTTAATTTCGAAGATTAACGCGCGCGGAGATCGCGAGGGTAGAGATCGTCGCTCGATCGTCGGAGCGATCAGTCGTCCGCGCGGGAATCATCGCATCCGCGTCGCGCAACCTGCTCGCGCGAAAAACGCGCGGGTACGTGCGAGCGACGCAACGATGATTTCTCGCTGCGATGACTAATCGCTCGGTCAGAGCCAGCCGGCTCTCTGATCGAGCCATCAACGGCGATCGCCGCTTCCGATGTCTCGCGTCGGAGAGCGCGCGCCGCAAAACGCGGAAAGCGGAATCGCGCGTCGTCCATTAACGCGCGCGCCTCGTTCGTTAATACGCCGTCACAGTGATGCTAATTAACGGTAATTAACGATCTGCTCATTCATCGTAGCGGGTTTCCTACCGCCGCGACGATGAAAACTAATTGTACCGCGCGGCTCCCGCTTTTCTTTCGCCTAATTAGCGCGCGCTCGTCGCGGTCACGCGCTGCGCCAAGGGGATGGAAATAATCGGCGAGCCCGCCGATACCGGTAAGCGATACCCTTCGCGATAACCTGGGCACGGGGGACGGGACGATAATCCCCGTAGCGTTAGTTTCAGTCCGCCCGCCCGCCCGCCCGCCCGCGGCCGGCGCGGCACGGCCGATCGCGCTCGGAATTGCGATTGTTTCCCGAGCGTATCCGCGGCAATTGCGTTTAACGTTGCCGGCGCGCTATGGTTACGTGTACACCCCGGGTCCAGTGTGCGCCGTTGGAGCACGAAACGGCAAACATGGGCGCGGCGTGCGCGCTTATCGAGACATTAAGAAATCATGACGCCATAGCCCTGATGCGATGAACAAACGCACGCGCGCGCAACTTCTAACAATGCGCGGTCCTAAGCTAACATTGACAGAGTTTATTGTACTCGCGCGACTAACGTCGTCACAGACGAGAGGTGGACCTCGCGTCGAGCCCAAGTACAATTTCGGCTTCATGTCGATAAGATATCGCGGTGAGTCGAGGAACGCGTCTCGAGATCGAGGAAGGACTGCGAGGACTGCGCGCCGCCGTCGCGCGACTTCCCTCTCATCGCTTCGCGAGCGTCAGCGGGACGCTTGATTGATTGAGGCGTTTGGAGTAGAGGTGCCGATTTTAAATGGATTTAATTGAAGATCGATTAATCGGAGCCTAAAAGATCGTTTTCAAATCGATTTTCTGGAACTGAATCGATGGAAGGATCGATCTGTAAATTCTGAAAATCGCCAACACGATTTTTGCAATTTCTACTAGTAATATAGTCTTCTTTTTATTCTTTTTAATTGTAACATTTGAACTCACTTAATGACTGCACGATGCACATTACGTTGCCTCTAAGCCGATGTCCCATGGGCGAAAATTTTCAGCGGAACGGAACCAATCAGCGCGAACCAATCACAGCCACTGCATATAATAAATAGTATATATTATATACATATGTATATGTATTTTAATAGTAAACGTGATTTCTTATTTAATAACGTTTAAAAACCCTTGATTGATGTCCTTAATCAAACTAATTAAATCCTTAGCATAAAGATTTAACCCTTTAACTGCTGAGATATTAAATGACCAGTATGACTCTCCTTGCTGAGTTATTTTTACAATTATATAGAATATTTTATAATGATAAGAGATGACACTATATGCTCATTCAATTCAAATGCTTCTTACAAACTAAATTAAATGGGTATCACACATTGAAAGTCCAAATCGAGTAAACTCGATCGTAGCAAGATCGCCATTTTTTTCCACACTCGAGTTATCTCGACCGTAGCAGTTAAAGGGTTAAAGATCTTTTTCTATCTTATTGTGACCGCGCACAACACAGAGTACTAAAAGAGTACCATCTGTTTAATTTCTTTAATTCATATTAAACTTTATATGAATTATGAGGTCTACTTTAGAGTGTAGAAATTTGACAGATGTATACTTTAATGAGTAGTTCACTTTACATGCATACCGATTCAAATCGATTTTCTGAAATCGATTCTTTACAAACCGATTTTTTCTTCGTGATTCGAATCGATCTTTAAATCGATCTGTTTGAAAAAAAATCGGCATCTCTAGTTTGGAGGATGAATGTCATCGGTGAGTCTGAAAGGTCCACACGGCGATCATTATTCCGATCGAACGACTGCACGACCGTCTTCCGAACGGAGCCATTGAGCACGGCTGGAGCGTGCTTTAATGCCAGCGGCGCATTTGCATTTTATGCCATCTAAATTAACGACTCCGATCCGGGGACTCCGAAGCTCGAGCTTCAGAACGCGAGCCCGGGGATGGAAAAATGAGACGCGAGGTCTCGTGAGAGGGAATTCTCCTACCCTCCGTGCGATTTTGCGAAATGAGCGGAATTGCGCCGCGCGCCAATTAATCCGAACGCACGCGACTGTTTTATCGGTCACAGTATCGTCTTTTCTTTCCCTCTCGAGTGTTCCGCTCGCGCCTTTCGAGGGCCTCTCTCTCGCGCGCGCCTTTAACCTTGCGCGATAACACTTATCAACGCAATTGCCACTCGGAGCAAGAAGGCGGGCTCGCGTCTGGCAAAAAATATTGCCCATGTCGTAACTCCGGTGGTAATTACCGGGAAACGCCATTACAGTCATTTGCAATTTTAATTACTACCAGACGTGCACGCGCGTCACTGCGCAAATAATAAATTTGTTTATACAGACCGTGTCCCTCGTTCGCCGCCACCGGTCTCTTTCCGCGTCGAGGTCGAGGGGTCGCGCGCGATCGATTGTTTCCCGTGAGACGATCGACGCGTCGAGGATAATACGGCGCGGCGCGGGGGATGGAGCGGAGATAATTGAAAGGGGCAAAAATGAGATAAAACGCGAAGCAACACGTGTAGTACGAGGTAGCTCTCGCTGGGCCTTGCCGGCAGGAATGTACTTTCTTTTCCGCGTTACGACACGTATCGGGCTTTATCGTAAATTCGAGATACCGACGAGAGGAGCGCGAGTACGCGCGGAACCGCGCACGCAGTAACTAGCGCGGGGTGCGATCGACGGCACGGCGTATATTTCATTTTGTCGGAAGGAGATACCGCCCATAGGGCAGCAAATATCGCGGAGCCGCGAGATAACGGGCTAACATTCGAGCCCGTAACAACCACATAAAGTAAACATTTCTCTTCTAACGTCGGATATCGGCGCGACGGCCGACAACGGCTAGCGGGCCGCTGTTTGCCCAACGAATTCGTCTCTTTCTCGTCCTCGGTTAGGGGCGAGGAAAAGGACGAGGAGGGAGGAGGAGAGAAAAAAAGAATCTCGTGGTGTTCTCGCTCTCGGCGAGCCTACTGAGCCGAACCGGCGCACAGTGGGGCCAGATTACATTCTTTGCTTCAAAATTCTCTATAGAGACCTGAATTTCCAACCGATCGTCGATACACCAATGGACGAGGTTGATCCTGAATAAATTCCGAAGAGATCTGTCTTGCCAAAATTGAAAAAAAAATTTTTCTCCAATTACTAGCCCCAAAGGGGGAAAAATTATCGTTAAACGCGAGAAACTTGTGAAATACTCATTATTCGACACTTATTTCTATCTAATAGCGTATTCAGCGGATTGAAACTATGAAACCAATCAACAGACACCTCGAGATTTATCGATCTTGAAGCAGAAACCCATTAACCCAAACCACTCATATGCCCAAAATACAAAAACATCAAATATAGACCCGTTTAGCACAAAACCGAGGGATTTTGAGTCTTGAGGGGACTGGAGAGTCAGATTACTGAAAAATCGTGCTTGTTTTTTGATAATATTTTGTGACGAACCGAATAAATGTGCAAGAATGAAAATTTTTCATATATTTATATAACATATGAAGAGTAGAAAAATTTTGTTTATTAACAAATATTTATATAAATATGCGTCCACTTAAATTTTGAACGCGTTTCTCTTGAAATTTTATTGTTCAACTTTTTGCAGTGATTTCTCCGAAACTGAGTTTCGTATCGATTTGAAATTTTAAAGCAATAATATTTGTTCATCTCGCTCTCAGGTGAACCATGAACAACTCCGTCAAAATATTTCATTTCGAGATATTAATTTTTTTATTGTGAAAGAACTGAAAAATATGAATTTTTACCTAATAATAGCTGCCATTTTGTTCGATTTTGTCTTATAGTGCTTCACCGGATAATGATAAGCCTCCTTAAGATTTTTAGCCAAAATTCGCTCTGATCGGACCACCGAGAGCCGAGATATAACTACAAAAACGACAACTTGAAAAAAAAAGGAGAGTATTATATTTCAGCTATATATATCGTATGTTTATATGAGTATTTGTTAATAACCAAAATTTTCCTACTCTTCACATGTTGTATAAATTTACCTAAAATTTTCATCCTTGCACATTTATTCAGTTCATCGCAAAATATTGTCAAAAGCGAGCACGATTTTTCAGCAATCCTGACCCTCCAGTCCCCTTAAGCCCATCAACCTAGGAAGGAATCTATCAATCCGAGAATTTTTTAGCTCGTGGATGCATGAAGCCGTATATATTAAGAGCCCTAAATAGTCCAAGAACCCAATCTAGCCATAGCTAGACCCAAGACACTGTACTTTAAACGATAAAGTTTTAAGACAAACCCTAAACCCATGAACTCTAAACCGACAATTTTTTCAAAATTTCGGCTAGACAGATCTCTTTGGAATTTATTCAGGATCAACCTCATCATCTATGGTATCGATGATCGGTCGGAAATTCAGGTCTCTAGAGAATTTTCAACCAAAAAATGTCATTTGGCCCCACTGTGCGCCGATCCACTTGACTCTTCTCTACGCAGCTCGATTATACGTGAACTCTCTCGGGCCTATAAATGAAGCTTAATGGACGACGAGTCCGGCTTGCTGTTAATGTTGCCGTCCTCGTTCTCAGACATCGTCGTTGCTCCGGTCGCGCTTTGAAAATTCGAACACTCCGCCGTGTCGACGTGGCTGCGAGTTATTATCCGACTCCGCGCGCGCGCGTGCGCAAGTTCGTGTCGTCCACGGGCGAACAGTGCATGCACATTGTTAAACGCGAGTCTGGCGCAGGTGACTAGTAATCAGATAACATTTAAGTAGGAAATGGAAATCTCGGCCGCGCGCACGTGCTTAAAGGTTAAACGATTCCATCGTCGCTCGTCGCTCTTCGTTCACCCCGCCGTCGCGGGATTCACCGGCGGCAGCGGCGGCGGCGGCGGCGGCGGCGGCGGCGGCGGCGGCGGATCAAAAGTCTACGGACACGCTGTTGCGCGGAGCGGCTCTAACGGCGGGATAATCGAATCCTCGGATAATGGCGGAGCGATTGGCCATTCAACGCGGCTCGGAGCAGTCGGTTTTCCAGGTAACGCGTCAGCGGTGAGACGCATGTGCGAGAGCATGGGCGAGTCACAAACGAGAGGCGCGGAAAAGCGCCGAGCCTCGCGGCGCGCCCGCGAGACCAGCCGAGGGTTTGCGGAAAGAAACAACTAACTCCGTTAGTGTAACCGAATTTTCCGTTGCTCGGGGAGGAGGCAGAGCGAGAAGGCAGCTGCGGCACAGCGGAAGATCGCCGGAAGGAGCTTCCCGCTCATTGTCGGTCGATTGTACTCGATTGTCTCAAGCGGTCTCAACCGATACAGCCGAATGTCCAGAGAACGAGTGTCTTCGATCGCGACAACGGAGATACCGTTTATCGTCAACCCGACTTCTCGTCGGGTTTGCCCATTCAGTCGCACGAGCCGAGGTCCACTTTTGCCGCGCGGACAGGCATTGTCTCCTGAAAAATCGGAAACTGCCCCGCGATTTCCCGGAGAGTCGCGACGCGACGTCGAGGTCCGAATATCGGGACAATATCCCGAGGAACAACTTTGCCAAAGTGTACGAGAGAGCACTCGGCCGTGCAACGAGATGATTCCGGTCAAGTTGGGGAGAATCGTGTCGAGCTTCGATGCGATGACGTTTCGCGAACTCTAAATGTCTACATATTTCTCTCGGGACGATGCACGTCCACTCGAGTGAGCGCCGAGCGCACGGCGCGATCGACGACGAAGAAACGGAGGAAAACTTAGAGCCGGTCGGCCGCGACTCGACGAACTTTGACCGCGTGCCCAACTGCACGTCGCGCGTCATTACCGTCTCGCGTTCCGCTCTCTCAGCGCAGGAGACATCCGAGGATCATCTCGTCCGGAGTCAATTAAGCGGAGTCGCTAACGTGACCGAGCACGATTCGACGCTCGAGTCACCTAGAAGAAAGTCGGATGCGGCGCACGCGTAGAAATCGCCGATCGGACAGGCAAATCTGCCGCTCGTTTTTCTTCTCTCCCGCTTTTTCGCCGCCGTTCTCGCGGGAATGAATGTGAAACCCGAGTCACCGAGGAGATTAGTAGCCGCGAGAGCTCGATATCCACCAGCGCCGCCTGATGAAGCTGATGCGCGAAGAAAGGGAGAAAAAAGGCAGGAAAGGGAGAAAAAAGAGAGGAAGAAAAGGAGAAGGAAGAGACGAAGAGAACTGCGCGGAGAGAACTGTGTCAAGGGGTAAACTCGCGCGCGCGCGCGCAATCGTGCGTGCAGCGCTCGCGAAGCGCTACGCTTCTTCCCCTGCAGGCATGGCGCCTGCAGTGCTTGCGGTCGGAGAGAAATCGAGGATCCAGAACTTCACCGTCTTCGGTCGGTTCATCCGGATTTCCTCTCGCTCGCGGCTCCGAACTCGCGAGACACGTGCCCGAAATCACAGCCGCATCGGCGATTTTATCTGCCGGCCGGCGCTCGATCGGCGCCGCGGCTTTCGTCCGAGCGACGCGATCTGCACCGGAACGCCGAACTACGAACTCTTCCCTGAAGAGTCGTCGCAGGTGCCGAGAATCGCTACTGATCGCTCGAACGGCCGTGCGATTTCTTCGGGATCGTTATCGCGACCTCTCCCCGGGGAATTTCCGTGGGGAATTGCCGTCCGCGACGCGCGGCGTTCACCACGTAGAGATTCGTCCGCGGCACGAGTGCTGCGGAAAGCGCCGGTATACTAATTGGAAAACGACAGGTGGATAGATAGATAGGACACGCAGCTGTGCCAAGAGAAAGAGAAATTGCACGAGCATTTCTTTCCTCCGTTTTCTCTCTCCTCCTTTTTCTCATCTCACGCCCGTGGAAGATCGAGGCAGTACGGTATCGCGGATTCGCGCTGGCGCGTGCAGTTTGAAAAGAGAGCAGGACAGGCGCGGCGAGACGGTGGAGATGTAGCAGCAGCAGCAGTGCGAGCGAAGATAAACAGCGCGCCGAGGAAGAGAGAGAGAGAGAGAGAGAGAGAGAGAAAGAAAACAGGAAGGTTTTACGCGGCGAGGCGAGGGAGATAAGTAACCGCGATGAAAACCGAGTTTGTACCTATTTATCGCTATCAAGCGAGCATAGTGAAACGCTATCAATCCAGTTTAGCCATGGCGCGATAAATTCTCAACAGCCAAGGCGCCCCGGACCGGGCGACTTTCTCGCGGCTGCGGCGGGGGCGACGGGGGGCGGCACCGATTAGTCGATTAATGAATTATGTTAATGCGCGGCTGAAACGACGAAAGTGCACCGTTAATCGCGAGTGAAATTACCGAGGTAGGCGCGCAGGTTCGCTCGTCGACGGCGCTATCTCCGCGAGAAATGGGAGAACGGAAACTCGCAACGCGAGCTTGCATTTTCATCCTCGCACGATCGACGGAGATGGAAAGCTCGCGGGCTATCCTGCGCTATCCTGATTTGGTCCTCGTGCAAGCACATGCGAGCGATCGCGCGAGCGCACCTATCGCCGCGCGATCTTCAGCTGCTTTCCTCGCGTTCCGCGGGCGTGAGAGAAAGAGGGAGCCAGAGAGAGAGAGAGAGAGAGAGAGAGAGAGAGAGAGAGAGAGAGGGGGGGGGAGCGGGAAAGAGAAAGGAGGAGCGTGATGAGGCGAAAGAGACGAACCGGCCGGCCGACGCTTTATAAATTCAGGTGCCGTGACCGGTATGCAAAAATTTACCCAGAAGTAATACGAGGAAGCGGTGGGAGAACGAGGTGGTACCGAAGGCCTCGAGTATGGTCAGTTGGTTCGTTGACCGATCTCCTCCTCTCCTCTCCTCTCCTCTTCTCTCCCTTCGTCACGCACGATTTTCTCTTTCCCTCCCTTTCTCTCTCCTCTTCTTCTTCTCCTTTTCTTCGCCTTCCTCTCTCTCTCTCTCTCTCTCTCTCTCTCTCTCTCTCTCACTCTTTCTCTCGCGTCATGTCGTGGTCCTTTTCCCCTCGGAACATGGGAGCGGACTCGAGACGAACGAAGAAGGATCGCTCCTTGGCCGGAACGCGCCCGTCGCGGTATAACGCGACCGACCGTCGACCACGAAAATCGCGACCGGCCGACCCGGCGAAGCCGAAGCCGAGGAGGTCGCTCACGAGTCCAACTTGCTCGATCACCGAAATGAAGATTTATGCGCGACGTGCGGAGAGATTCGCCTTTCTCTCGATCGAAATCGCCGGCTGTAAATCGCCCGGCTAGTTTCTTTCTTCAGGAAGCGATTTATCGGGCGCGCGCCGTTCATCAGAGGACAGGACGTTCTCTTTGGGGATCATCGTGCACCGACGTATCGGTCGGAGCGATCGCGCGATGAACGAGGAGACATTCATGCTCCAGTGGCTTGTGAAATTAATCCTTCGAGTGTCTCGTTAGTATCGTACCGAGATCGAGCGTAAGGTGGCCCGGAAGAACGAGGACGCTCGACGTGTCGTCGTTGGTTAAGTCGAAGCGCCGTCGAAGGACGAGAAGGCGTTAAGAGACAAATCTGCGGAACGGAAAGTACATAAATCGCCGTTCGCGAGCAATTCCGTTAATTACCAAGTTGCATCTCCCTCGTTGCGGACGCGGGAGAGTCCACTTCCGGTCTGCTCGTTGCCGCGAGAAATCGATAGATGCAGCGACGGTGCGCGCACAAGTCCCAGGACGGGTCGACGAGCTGGCGTCTTTGGCCGTAATTAAACGGGCTTCGTAATTAAGCGCGAAAGTTATCAACCATATCGATTGAGAGAGCGCAAACTTCGATGGGCATCAATCAAACCGTCGCTCGGCGCTTTGCTACGCAACGCTTTCGTTGTTTGCCGGCGTTATGGCAGCCGGCAGTGTTAAAATCGCCACGGTGAAAGTAATCATTGTGGGATCCGTGAGAAAATTGGACAATGCTGCGAGCTGCCGGTAGTTCGATCAATTATGCCTCGAAAACGACGTCGCGTGCGATTGATCTCAGCGTTGATGAAGAGCGCTCGGCGCTCTTTTTCTCCCGTCTCCTCCCGTTTTTGAATATTTCTTCTTCTCTATACGATAATTATTGAATTTTCACGCGAGGAAATTACGATCGTCATCCATCGGCTGACCAACAGCTTCAATTATCCGTTTGATCTCGTCCCTTGTCGGACATTCGTTTTCATTCAACTCGCGCTCGTCACCTGCCGTATCCTCGCAATAAAGCGCGCTCTCTTTATTTCGCGCGGCCCGGCCACGTCGATACATGGCGGCGTGTACAATTATTGAACATTCCCCGCTGCCGTACGTTTGCAATTATTGGAAATAGTGTCGCGTGCGGCGCGGCGCGGCGCGGCGGCACAATGCCGAAGAATGCGGCCGCGATTGCTTTCAACTGTCGCTCCGACTTTGACAACGAAATGCTGGGCCCCATCACTCCCGGCGGCAGAATCGACGCGTCTATTTCGTTACTTTTCGATCGGCAGCCGGATTTAGTTCCCCGGCGCGATGCCTGCCGAGGCTGTTGTAGGTTTCAATTCCATTTAGACACCTCGCGTATACACGTGATATCGCGTTGTGTGTGACGAGCTGCGTGTGAGGCTTCATTCACGTCCGAAGGAAATCGACATTAATGTTCGATAATAACGTCCGTAATGTGAAACATATTAAATGTCGAATATCGGCGGCGCGTCTCGTCACAAATTGCTCGCAACGATGGAACGATAATTAAACGAGAGCGATAAATAAACGAGAGGTCCGGCGCGCTCCGACGCGACGTGGAGATTAATACATTATAATTCGGCGCGTCGTGCGATTCGCGATTCGCGAGAGGCTCTTTCGATCTCGCGGCAGCCCGCTAATACATCACGCGCCGCGCATTTCACACCCGGCTGCGCCTCAACGTGAAAAATTGCGCTCTCCACGGAAATCTCGCGTCTCCGCGCGCCCCCGAGAGCCCGGGGCATTTGTTACGCGCTCCTTTTTGTCCCGGCTTGGTCTTAGAGGAACACGAAAGAGGTCGAGACGCGTCGTCCGGCCGGGCGTAGGTATGCGATTGCACATTTCTCTCGGAATTTCTTTCAAACCCGCCGCCCCTCCGGACTTCGCCCGTCCGCGCTCGCTTCCTCTTTCTCCTCCTCTTCCTTTCTTTCAGCGGCCGCTCACGAACGCGAGACCGCCGCGGAATAATTGCCGGAGTGGAGCCAGCGGAGTGGACGCGCGTGATTAAACGGCGCGAAATTAAACCGGTTTTCGAGAGAGGCGATACCTCCCCGGGAGAGATTCGCGGTCCGATAAATGAAATTAATGAATATCGATTTCAGTGCGCGCGCGCGCGCGACCCGCGAGACTGGCGGAGCGGACGATCGCGTGGCGCCGGCCCTCGCGGGACAACGCACGCGGAAAATCACGCAGGTGTCGAGGCGAGTGAGAGCGAAGGGGAGGACACTCGAGAGAGAGAGAGAGAGAGAGAGAGAGAGGGGGAGAGAGAGAGAGAGAGAGAGAGAGAGAGAGAGAGAGAGAGAGAGAGAGACGATTGCTTTCCTCCTTTCTAACGTTGCGTGAAGAAACCGTGCGTGCGTACGTGCGTGCGTCCGCTTCTTACTATTCAGCCGAGACACCGGGTAGCAGCGGCGTCTCGTTAATCCACGCTCGCTGGCGTAAGCCAACGTCAGCCGTAAGGCCGGTTGTTGCGAGATGGGTAAGACCGAACCCGGTTAACTAAGTTCGCCTTCTCTGTTTATAACGGAGACACAAACAGAAAGGTAGACAGACAGAGAGAGAGAGAGAGAGAGAGACAGACAGAGAGAGAGAGAGAGAGAGAGAGCCACGTACATAGCCTCTACAAGGGGATAACGAAACTCCAAAGTTAGATAACTCAGGCTGTTAACGCAAGTTAGTCATGGAGGAGCTCCGCGATGAGATGCAAACAAACGTAGACAGACGTAATCCGTTAACGGCGGGGCGTTATCGAAGCCCCGGCGGCCCGTGTCGTCGTCGATCCTCCCGCGAAATATGAGTCCGGGCAAGTGGCAGGCGGGCGTGCGTGTTGGACCGTCGATTTTCCGCTTCAATCGCGCGAGAAGCCCCGTCGATTCCCGCTGAAATGGGACGACCGTCTAACGGTACGGCGAAATTGAAAAGTCCGACAACCGGCTGTTGCAACATAGTGATCGCTGCGAGCGAGCGAGCGAGCGAGCGAACGAAAGCGTCCAGTCCAAGCGTTTTCCGCGTCTCGGTCGGCTTGACCGAGACGCCACGCGCGGCGGTGTCTGTCCTCACCTCGACATTCTTCGCATCCTTCAGTCGTGACAGGGTGAATCCCGCGTCGGCCTTCTACCTTCGGCGCGGTTCCTTCTCCTTCTCATTCCGCCTCGCGCATTCTACGCGCGGTAGACGACGCGGACGTTCCCTCGATCGGCCAGACGCACGAAAACAGGTTCACTCCCACTCACCGGCGCTGCTCCACATTCTTATCTCGGCAGGTGAAATTCGGGATACGCGCGATCCGCGCTCGAGCGCTCGCTCTCCATCGCGGCCCGACCGGACCGGCCGCGCCGGGTGGGTGATTCATGAGAGCGATGAGTCGCGGCGAGCTCGCCCGCAAATATTTGGCGTCGACGAATAACTCGCGGATGATCCCGCGATAAATGTGCCACCTCGTCGGGCCAAACTGCCCGAGATATTTTAATCGTTACGTACGCGCGCGCACGCGGGGGGATGCGTCTAAACGCACCGGTTGATGTAAGGAAAGAATGTAACTCACTATTGCGAATTGTTGTCTCACATTACGCGCTGAAGCGCGTTTGTGCCGCGCGTCTCGCTTTAGCAACGTTACGGGAAATATCCGTGGAAATTGAGCGGCTGACGTGAATTCACTAAATTTCCCGCAGCTCGCTTCTTCCTCGCGCGCTCGCTCTCGGACTCGCTGAAAGCTTCTAACCCGGTTCGCGTCTCGTTTCTCGCGGCACAATGGCAGATAGTCGGCTACACTGTCCTCCGTAGCCGAGAAAGCGCGTCGTCTTCCTGTCCGCGGCGGGAGATCCGTCGAGTTCCACTTTCCGCGGGACTTCAAAGAGACGACTTTTTCCCAGGCAATACGCGCGCGCGAGAAAGAAAGAGAGAGAGAGAGAGAGAGAGAGAGAGAGAGAGAACGAGCACGACGCTCTGTTCTCTCTTGAAAGTCGCGCGGTGATGGCCAAAGTTCGCCGACTGCACTCGGCTGAACAAAAAAGCAGGGAGGAAAAGGAAGAGAAGAGTCGCCGCGTAGTAACGGAATAATTAGGTCGTTCGAAAAACGCGGATAAACGCGCTCTTGTAACGAAGCTCGCGCGCGTAGCCGCGCGAGGCCTTCGATCGAGGCCAAGCCCGGGGCGGGGCAGGGCGATGAATCGATGCTTTTAAAAGTCGGAAATTAACGAGCCCGGCGAAAATCGTCACGCACATATCGATGCCGGCCGAACGCGCGTCTCGCGCGATCCGCGCGTAATTACGCGCGCGCGTAATCGCGAGGGGGCACCCCGTCGCGAATTATTCTTCGCGATGCGACTGCGGCAATCCGATTTGCCGCGAAAGCCGTTCTGTTCTCTTTCTCGTGTATGCGTGTGCTCAGCATATGCAGCATCTAGGCGACCAGCGAGAGACGTGAGAAATAAATTGCGCCGGCGCGCGCGCGCGAAAATAAAAGGTATTATCTTTCCTCGTTCTCCGCAAACGAATCGGCGGGAATACGCCTGGCAGGCAACTACGTGCCGTAATGGAATTTTTTACGAGCCGATCTCCGCGAGTCGCGAGCCTCCGGCCCGTGTCACGCCGCCCGGCGAATATCTGGCCGCGCCTGCTCTCCGCGATCAGCGCGGCTCCGCAAGAAGTTGCACTCTCGCTTTATAATACTCGATGTATCACACGTCGTTGCTGCGCGCGCGCGCGCGCGCATGGTATGTGGCGCATATGGCGAACAAAGCCGTGACGCCGTGACGAGGATTTGAAACGTGCCAATAGAGCACTCGGAAATCGAAGTGTGTCGATAAACCGAACGGCGATTCGGGTCGGAGCGACGGTGCTCCGGTTGGAGCGGAGCTTTGCAATTATGTGTCCGTCGGCCATTATCATGGCGCCTTTCCGCCATAAGGCGGGTATGAAACGCCTGGCTATAATCCGCAGCCGGATTGCGTTTTATCCGCCTTTCGTTTCACAATTTCGCGATTTAACACGTCGCCGATTTTTGTCAAGTCATAATGGGCAGGCCGATAGTCACTCGACCGTGCGTTGTACAATTATTATAGTGATCCCGGCGATTAAAGCGCTCCTTGGAGAGTCAAAGGATGTGGTGGTTCTTGGCAAATGTCAAGGATTGAGTTAATGCTAACGACTGATCTTTCTCGATCGTGACATCGCGATTCCACGCGCTGTAGTACGCTTTCAAAACCCGGCCGGGACACTTTTTCCTTCGGAGGACGCAGCGTCCTCGGAATGCAACCGTCGGTGACCCGACGACAGAATTTTCTGAGACTTTCTGGGGGATTCCCGAAAATTCCGTCGAGTATCTACCGCGTTCTCAGCCGCGCCCGCTTTGAGACTGTCAGTGTACACACGGCCGTACTGTCCGTCGGTACTGTCGAAATAAAAGCACGTCGAAGGACGAAGGCTCAGAGTGACGCATAGTGGAAACACTCGACAGGCACACTCGTACATTTTTACGAGACGGACTTAATCGCACGTCGTAAACGCGGCTGACACCTCGAGAAGGAGAGAGAGAAAAAGAGAAATATTTATTGCGTTGTGCGTCTATCGTCGCTTGTTTAAAAGAAGAAAAAAACTGCGATCGCGAAAATGGAACGAAACGGCGCGACGTTATTCGGCAGCGCGAATAAACGACGCGCCGTTTCGTTCCTCGTCCGCAGCGCCGTGACGAAGGTCCTTCTTCCTTTTAGGTAACGTGTCAAGTGTCAAGACCCTGAAACCTCCTTCGAAACAGGAAGATCGAGTGGGAAGGCGAGCTCGAGCAAGGTTGCATCTGCAATTTGTGGCCCGACCGGTTGCAAGCGCGTGTCCGCAAGAAGCGTACTTCTTGATAAATATCACGCCGTTAATGTGCGCAGGCACGACACGGCATTAAAGTTTTTTTCCACGGTCCGCGTACGACGGCGCCGCGCGTGGAGGAAAAATCGCGCGATAACGCGCGAGAGCTCGCGGGAACACGAACGGTCGGACGAATGGTCGAATTATCAGGCGGAAGTCGAGAGAGGAGATTCCACGAAGAGAGGAGACCGCGGCGGGCCGCGAAAGCGGCACAGATTCGAGTCCCGCTTAAAATCGCGCGATATTTCCGAGCAATTGCGATTAAAAATTGCAGCCGATTTTCGCCGGCGAAATTGCTCGTGTGGCGATAGCGCGTTCGGAAGATAAAGAGACAGAGAGGGAGAGGGAGAGGGAGAGAGAGAGAGAGAGAGAGAGAGAGAAAAACGGCGAGACGAGGTCTTCGACCTTGATAGCGTCGGATGTTGACATTGCGGTTCACGTGAATTGCTACGGAAAGTCAGTCGACGTTAACGTACCGGCCTAATGAATCATTAGCGTTCCTATTAGTCCATTAATGTCTCTTAACCTCTGGGGGTCTGTGCCATATCCGGTTGGGTTAACCGCATGAGAGCAGATGATGCTGGGTGCATGTTTGCGTCATAGACACGAGTGTGACGCGCACGGCGAGGCTTCGTGCGCGCCAACTGGCACTCGTACGCGTTTTTCCCTCGGATCCTTCGGCGCTACCGCTCTTGCTTCTTCGTCCACATTTCTGCTTCTTCGGTTTTCTTCTTCCTTTCCCTCGAGATCCCGCGCTCTCACGCGACTTTTACGGTGACATCTTCGTTAATTTCAAATCGAGATAGAGCTGCGACGTAGCGAAGAAAATTTTTCCGAATGCGTGTGTGTGTGTGTGTGCATTTCGTTGCATCGACTCTAATGTATTTTATGTAGAAATATATTATGTATAGCCGAAATATTGAGTATAAATGCATAATTTCTCATTCTTGACATACCTATAGTATATTTAAATGAGTCGTTCAACGTAACAATATCTGCCGTATAACACTCACGAACCTCTTCGTCTCTCCTTTTTCTCACACGCCGTAACTCAGCTAAATACATTCTCAAAGATAATACTGAATATCCTAATTCGGACTCATCAAGAGCGTAACTGGCGTCGCCTTCGGATAATAACGAGCCCAAGCACGGACGCGACGTTGAACAAAACGATCGGACGATCTTTGTTCGTTTGAGCGAGTCCGGACTCAGCCGTGTTTTTGGTCTCTTCGAGTCTCCTCGGCAAGGTGACGTCTGAGGAAAATTTCCGGAGGAACTTTCCGGGTAATTACGGCGGTGCCGTTTTGTTCGCCGGCGATCAACAAGACCGTCGCGTCAGGACCGCTCGTAAAGTTTACGATAACCGTCCCTCACATTTTTGTTATCGCGAGCCATTATCGAGAGCCAGCGCGCGATTCCTATCTTTCGAGAACGCTCTCTCTGTACGCCGACCGGCACCCCATGAAGAATTTCTCGTTCTGTCTCGTTACTGAAAACGAGCGGAATATAACTCGGCCATAAAGTTCCTCGTAATCGAGTCCATCTTCGCGCGATTTATCGCTCATGCATCCGATTTCTCGGCGTCCTCGCGAGCGCGCTTCTTTCCCAGGGATTATTCGCGCGCACGTGTATGTGTTCCGGTGCGTGTACACCTTGGAAATTATCAACGTGGGAAAAATCGCGCGGTCCCTCCCTCTCTCTCTCTCTCTCTCTCTCTCTCTCTCTCTCGTTTATTATGCCGCAAACCTCTCGCTCGAGTCGCTTCGCTGAGCGATCGCTTTTCAGATAAATCAAACTCGATCGAGGAAATAAGCGTGCGCGCAGGCTACACTGATGTGCCAGGCGCTCATAAAATGATCACCCTGAGAGTGCGCATGGATAGATAAAATCCTTAGCAGTCACGTCTGCCACGGTTCGCATTAAGCGACGGGCACTACGAATGGCTCTAATATTCATGCCCATCAGGGACTGAACGGAAGTCTGCGAGTTATTCGGCCTGTAACCTCGGCTTTCGCACGATTCTGAGTCTCCATTAAATAAGATCAAGCACGGCATACCGCCGAACATTATATATATATATATATATATATATATATATGTGTTAGAGATGTGCGAACTATTCGAATTCGAATCGAATCGAATCGAATCTAATGTAATTCGATTCGATTCAAATCCGAATTCCTATGATTCGAATCCGAATATTCGAATATCGATTCGAAAATTTCGAATCGAAGATTCAATTACGAATAAAATATATTAACGTGCATGATATTTACATGCATCAGGTACAAAACGAGCCATCTGGGCCTGTATATTTGAACCCTTAACTTGTAATTAACTCAACTCATAATTAATAACTTAATTATAAATTACTTTAAATATTTAAATATACATTTTACTGTAAGATGATATTACAATATCAATATCCCCTTTCATATTAAAATCTTCCATCATTATGTGCATGTTTAATAGTCATGTTAAATTTTTTAATGATTCGATTCGATTCGAATTCGAATGAAATTTCGTAGATTCGATTCGATTTGAATTCGAATTAAAAAAATGAGATTCGATTCGATTCGATTCGACATAAAAATTCTTGATTCGCACATCTCTAATATATATATATATATATATATATAGATCCTTCTTCGGAGCGCACATTTAGCGCCAAATGCGTCCGTCTGATTCTAAAGGTGAAACAATATTGTACGTGACTATTATACAAGTCAAATGAGCTCTACAATCAAACTGCCGCATTAAACGCCAGCTATGCGCGGTCAGACCACGACACATAATTCCGAGTTCCCCCTTCCATCAAATTGTCAGCCTGTCAAAGTCGAAAAAATGACCAAAATATCGGAACGTATCGAAATATCGTTCTTGTCAAATTGTCGAACTGTTACAATTTGAGCGTAAAAAAAAAATTAAAACTTCAATTATTTCACTCGATTGCTTGAACGTGTGCGTGAGACTAAATTTACCAAAATTACATCTGCCCCAATGTTCACGCGGATATTATTGCACGCTGAGTCACGTTTACTGTCCTGAATTAGCGGCATACATTTAACGCTAATAGTTGCGACGCCTCCAAGGGCTCCAAAGTTTCTGTTATGCAGCTCTCAGTAGTTCTGAGTAGCAGCAGCAACGGCAGCAGCAGTGGCGAACAACTGCACGCGCATCGTAACGCGGGTTTCTCAGCACGCACGTATTATTTATTCTTCTCCTCGGAGAATGATAAGCCACGTTCGTTGAACGTGATCGCTCCGTCCGAACGGCTCGCGTTTCCACACAGGTAAAACTGCGATGCATTGTTACAGCGTCCAACGTGCGATTATTCATCCTCGCCGCCAAGTATTCCGCCGGGCAAAAGAACGAATCGATTATCGCTTTATGAGCATCTCGCGCGCTCAGCGATTAGTCATCGGGGCCCGAATGAGCGCACAAGTCGCGAAGACCTTGACTGATGCGAAACTCGGCATTACCCCGAAGACGCGCTTCGGATAATTCCGCGCGATTTCGCCGATGATTCGGGCGTCGATTACAGCTAAATTCGCACGATTCGTGGCCGCAATTCCCCAATCGCATGGATTTCTCTCGCCGGCCGCGGCGGCCAATCGACCATCGACGACGGCGAGAGCAAGAGACTCGCAAGAATCGAGAATAAGCCAAGCGACGAGAGCCGAGAGACCGACGATAAAATGCACCATCGGGAAACAACAATTGGGCGACCGTCGCGGGTATTGTCGGGTGCCTCGGGATTTAACAACGTAAGCTGAGAGGCCGCAAACGATCGTGAGCAAGAACTTGCTCGTATACGAGACGATGATGTCATGCGGCGGCAAGCTCCGGCAAGCAAGGTCCAACATCTTCGGCTTCCCATCCCTTCCCCCCTTGCCTCCGGCGATAACCTGTTTTAACGCTGGAACTAATCGCCAAGTTCTCAGGTCCGTTCGGCACTGTCTCGCTCTGAGGACGTCCTGTGCCCGGTCGCGAGTCCTTCGGAGCAGGACTATCATCCCTGAGGAAATGCTATCGCGTAATTCGCCCGCGTAATCGCCCATTAATCCCGATATTTCTCCGGAAAGTATCTGGAACCGACCTGTGGAGGCTCTCACGGAATAAAGAACTTGAGTGCTGTTTCCTTTTCCGCTGCGATCCGGCCGCTCTCGAGCTGGATTGTGCCGATAATCCGGATTAATTAATTTTAGATTAAAGACTCGTCAGCGGTTTTTCAAATCGAGACGGGCGACGGACGACGGGAACTCAGTCAGTCACGGTTGCCATTCATTCACGTCGGCGGATCTATGCGTTGTGCAACGTCACGAGTCGGGCGGGTGGGGGGGGGGGTAGGGGGGAGGGAAGGGTACATTAATTACTGCTAAAAATACCGACAAGCATTCGCGTCGCGCGCAATTAGAAGGAGAGAGACGAACGTTTAATCAGCGCATAGCGACTCTTGCGCTCGTCTCGTTTTCTTTCGCACGCACGCTTCCTAATTGGAATGCACGCGCATGCTGCGCTAAAAAACGCGCGTCGCACCGGGGGAAAAATCGGCAAGACGCAGCGACGCTGGCGTGGCGTCGCGTTAATTGAATTCCTCTTCGATCGCGCGCGAATCTCCGCGAGGAGCAAATTGCGCGCGGCTGACGCGCGTCATTATGTCATCATCGTCCGTGCAGGTATTCCTGCGCGCTTAGAATCGACCTGGGGCTCTCTCGACCGGCGGAAGGTGAGACGTGACATCAGACTTTCTGGGAACGAGCGACCGCCTGTTTCCCGTTCGCACGCGGCGCGGCGCGGCGCGAGGAGAGACGGCGAGGTGCGTCGTAAAAATACGAACGAGCGTCGCCGAGGAGGAGCCTCCTCCACGGCCAATTTGCCGGCGTGGAAATCTTTTTTCGTTTCCTTCCGCCGCCTCGAGCGAGCGACACGTCGTCGTAACTGCTTGGGACGAGCAACGGGCGCGTTCGCTCGTTCCAATTAAAGAAACTGCGAACAAGTGATTTACAGGCGGGTGGAGAGAGAAATCGGAGCTGCTGCGAGTTTTAGAATCGCCCGAGCGCGCTCGGCGGCGCTACGACGTTGATTTTCGTCGCTGCGGAGAATTCGATTTCAGCCGGCGTAATCGAAATTTCGGCGTTTACGTTTGATCGCGCAGCTGCCACGAATATTTGCGCGCCACGTACGCGCGAGAGGTGCGAGAGACGAGGCGGAAGGAGGGACGTTAATAATCGCAACAGGTTATCGCACTGTTGCTTTAATCGCACGGGCAATCGCCGCTGTGAGACGAGCTTTATTCATTAGTCGACAGACGAGACGCCGGGCTCTCCGAGAGCGTTGGTGGACGCCTGGCTCGGACGAGACCTCGCCGGGCGTAATTGTCGCGCTGAAATACTCCAACGAGATCTGCGAAGCTCGCTTGCCGCCGCTCGAGAGCGCCGCGGTTACGAGCGCAGCGGCGAGGATTCGTCCCTCGATTCCGTCGGGTCGCATAAATGATCTCTGACACGAGGGACTAAAAATGTGTACTCTATTTGGCGTAATTACGCCGGGGACCCTGACAAAAATTCTCTGGGACCTCGCTGCGCTGTTCACGAAACGTGACGTGAGTGCGATGTTACGTCGCCGTTATTGTCACATCGACGATTTGCCGGCGAAGCGTCGCGCTTTTTATCTTCCAAAGCAATCTGTTTGTCAACAAATATACGCGAGAGGGCGATCCGCCACCGCGTGGCGCATCTTTCTTTCCTAGAGAACTCGTTTCTCGATAAATACGAAAACTATAGGAAAAAGATGCTTCTTGGAAAATCACTTTCCGACGGGGGATCTCCCTCGATTCTTGCTGCACGGCAGTATCGATACGCGGACGACATTCGGTGAACATCGAATCATTCGGAATGCCAGAAATGCTTGAAAACGCAGGCGGTATCTTATCGCCAAAGTCGCGAAATAACAAAACACGTAACTACGCTCTCTTACTTTCCGGTTACATAAGGCGCGATGACGTCAGCCGACCGGTAATTATTCCGCGCAGAGACTGCCTGCTCCGCGATATTGACGCGCACTCGACGTTCATTCATAAACCGGCAAATCTCCTTCGCGCGACGAAGTCGCGCGTTTATGTCGCGCAAATAAAACGAGCGAGAGCTCGTGAGTAAGCGAAATATTTCGCGAGGGGAGGTGCTTTCACGCGCGCGCGCCTGCAACGATGACGTGAATGCACACTTACTCTGGAATCACGGCGAGAGAGTCTCGATCGTCGATGTGCGCCGCGCGCCTTTAATCTCCCGTATATTGTCAGTGTAAATAAAACGTTTGTCGATTTGTTGCCGTAATTCCTCGACACGCAGAGCTCCGATATACAATGGCCGTTATCGTATCGAGTATCGCCGAGTGATGTCGAGATTACGACTGTCTATTTGTTCGTATACGGGCTTGAAAATGCTTCTGACGGCTAGCGTCCGCTAATGGCTCCTAACTGACGTATACCAATAAGGATGACTAACGATGTGAGCAAGTTTGGGGGGGACACGTGGGTGGAATTTAACGACGTTCCGTGTTCGCCGGAGGATGACGAATTTACCGCGGATGGCAACAATCGCGTGTTATCTCCCCAATATATATTACCGCCGTCATTCTTTCGAATCTTTCCTCGCCGATGCAAATATTTGTCACGCAAATACGCGTCCTTGCACACACACACGCACACACAGAGAGAGAGCAATCATCGACAGACAAGCGGCGCGTGCAACTCGCGACCGCGCGCTCGATTTCATCGGCAAATTTCGCGGTCTTCACAGGTGCGACGGGCAGGAGCCTCGTCGACGATTGTTTCCGAAGCGACCGCGAAGGATACCACGCAGTATGCATAAAACATGATACTTCCTCTTAATATGCGGCACGTCAGCGTGTGTGTGTGTGTGTGTGTGTGTGTGTGTGCGCGACAAGATGGCGCGGAAGCGAATTTTTGTGGAATAGCATCTGTTTGTTATTCGGCAGCTGCGTCAAATGACTAAGAGGCTGCGTCGGCGGAAGCGAATCATCAGCTCTGAATTGATAGCGTGCACATTCTCCGAGATATAACGCCACCCACTCCTGCGCCCCTTCTTTCCTTCCTTCGTGTGCAAACTGCGAGTCCCGCGATCTCCGGAGTTACGCGACGAGAGCTGGAATCGTACGGACGAGCGATTTCCAGCGCTCGATTTCTGACGATCGATTATCTGCATTTCTGCAGAATTCGCGCGGTAAACCGCGCTCCATAGAGCGGTCTACGGTTTTTCGGCTTCGAGAAACCTTCGTTTCGCGAAGCATTCGGTTAAATCGCGATCTCGCATAACTGAGGTCCGTCGGGGACGAAAGTACCTGCGACCCACATTCGACGAATGGAATATCGGAAATCATGAAATATCGGCGAATAAACATGTTAATCGACTCTAGCGGAGAAGTTAACGCGTCGCAGGCGACGCCGGAGAAAAGATATCTCTATATAAACGTAATCCGGGGATAAATTACGGCAGTTCGAATGCCTCGAGGTTCGCGTCTCTTTCTCGTTTCCCCTCCCCCTCCCCTCTCCTACTCCTCCTTTTCTCCGGCAAGTTTCCGCGCGAAAACTTCTGCTTCTCTATCTCGCTTATATAGACGGTCCTTCAAGTTCCCTCGTCCGCCAAGTAGAACGCTCTTGCCTGACAAACGCTGCCTAACGAGTTCCTACCGGCTTTGTGTCGCGAGTCGAGTCGCCGCCGTATTGTCGAAGAAAATTGAGTCGAGTTGGCCGATCGTTTCGCGCACGACAATCGGCAATCAAGTCGCTCGCTCGCGTGTTCGCTTGAAAATTGGCTGCCACTTGTAATCGGCGACGGATCGTGGATCGCTATCGTCATTTGTCGCCGGTTACGACTTTCGACGCCGAACTTCTCCAATTAAAACGGCGAAAGTAACGTGCGCGCGCGCGCGCGGGTGCGATCGCTCCGTGATATTTTAATCTTACGTCCACACAAGTGGCACACGCTCTCTTCGGCTCGCATCCCGTTAGATTAGTTTCCGCGCAACTTCAGTCACGTCCAACTTATCCACCGCGACGCGAAGGCTAATTTACATCGTTGGAAAAGTTGAACTAAAATAAAAACGTCGATTGTCCAAAGTTTTCAGGCGCTCGGACGAAGTTCTCGTGTGCGCGCGCGCGCGCGCGCGCGCAGGAAGATCCTCGGGATCGCAGGATTCCGTCAAGATTTCCCGCAAAATATCCGGAGAATCGCGAGCGCGTTACGGAGATGAAACACACGCGTTCATCGCGCGTATGTATTCCTCGAATCATCCGCGCGATGGAGAACTTTGAGAAGATTGAGTGAAGGCGAGATAAAGCACCGCGCCGGCATTGCGGTGCGCAGAGAAGGAGCACTTCCATACATCAAAATCTCGGATGCGTGAGAGGAGGCCTCTCTTTGTTCGTGCCATTTCTCGCGGTCGCGAGCTACGCTCGACGAATATCCGCGATATTAACACCGTCGTGTCCGCAAAAGCGCCGACATCCCCCACGGAGGGAGATTCTCCGGGAGAGTTTAATATAGAAATTTTCTCGTTCATCCATGTCCCCTCCGACGCTCCACCGACACCGCAAGGATTTCATCTCGCCGCAGTCCTTTCGTCCCCTCTACGCATTCTTATAAAATATTTCGTTGCACACCGCGTGCGACGCGCGCGAATTAAAACTAATTATAGTACGTGTCTCGTAACCGCTGACATATATAATATATTCGTGTGTGTACCGCATCTCCCGTTTGACTGTCGCATAATTCGTAATTAAAATTCAGCAGAAATCAATTCGTCGGGCCAAAGCCAAGCGGCGGGTAATTAATCTCGTTACATTAGCGTTCGTTACGCCGTTGCATTACGCTGTCGCACGGATTGCGCGCTATTATGGATCGGCTTTTGCAGTTCAGGCACTGAGAGCGAGTTTCAGCGAGAGAGAGAGAGAGAGAGAGAGAGAGAGAGAGAGAGAGAGAGAGAGAGTATATCTGGCGGTAAATTAGTCGCAGCTATCGGCGACTCATAAACAATTATTTGAAAGGCCGGTGCTCCTCGTTGCGCGCGCCGTTCTAATGCGGAAAAACGACGCAGTCGGCTTCGGCTTTAATCGCAGAAACGTATCCCGCGGATAATGAAAGCGCGCGTTGCATCTTCCGCGATTTCCTTTCTATAGACACACATACATACAGCCGCGGCGTTTTCTCCCCCTGCCCTCCCTTCTCTCTCTCTCTCTCTCTCTCTCTCTCTCTCTCTATCTGTCTGTGGACTTAATCCTCTCTGAATTTTATTCCGGATGCAATATAACCCGGCGTTAATCCCGGCCGCCGCTTTTTGCCTATCCATGTAACTAAGCCGATATACGTGAATCTCCATGAGCGACGTACGTGACTCCGCGCGCGTCTCTATAGAAAATTCCCCGCGAGCATCACCGCGGCGCGTTGGGAAGCGCGATCGATCAAGCAGCCTTGGACACGACGCCGGGAAGATCGAACGGAGGATTGATCGAAAGGAGACAGCAGAGGAAGTTATAAACTCTTCCTCCATCTCGAATTCGCCGGGGAGAACGTGCAAGATACTTCGCGAGGCGCCGCCAATTTTTACTTTCTACAGTGCGGAGCGTTCCTCTCTTTTCGCGGCACGGCGTGTCAGCGCTTTCGCCAATGGAATGTGTTATAACGCGTATAATATGATATTTTCACATCGTAGCACGCGTTCAATTACTCGCGCGAGTTTGACAAACGCGCCGCGAAAAGCATGCGTTTAATAATTCATCGAAGCGCCACTAGCTCTGATAATATTGATCAACGCGGCGAGTCTCGCGCCGTTTAGTGCCCGCGCTACGTAAAATTCCGCGGTGCGGCCAGTCACGATGTCAAATAAATTAGGTAACCAGCGCGACCAAAGAGTGGGTGTGTTTGTTGACGTTTGAGGGCGTTTAGCCGGGCCTCTTTCCGCGAGTTCAGTCGAGGTGAGCTCGTCGAGGGTTTAACGTGCGCAAAAATGGCGCTTGCCCCGTCGCGGAAGCGATATATTATTCGTAGCGCTGCTCTCTCTCCCTCTCTCTCTCTCTCTCTCTCTCTCTCTCTCTCGTCGATTAATTAATATTTGATAATTAATTTACGTACGAATGGTTAATGTCCATTAGACGCGATGATTAATTAAATTACTCGCGAATTGATATTCGGCCATATTTCGGAGTAAACATTAATCTCGCAGCTCGATGTGTTATTCGAACGTGATATTACGTACGTCGACTCGCCCTCTCACGTCCTGCGGGACGGACGCATTCTGCCAGCGTTAACCTGATTTCCCATCGATTTTTCTTCGCGAGCGAGCGAGCGAGCGAGCGAGCGAGCGAACGCACGCACGCACACGGTGCGTCGTAGTCGGCGTGTGTCAGCGGCACGCGCGAGCCGGAGGAACGAACGAACGAACGTAACGACGCGAACCTCCAGTCGCCGATATCGTACACGTGTCACGTGAATAAGCTTTAACTTTTGCTCGAACGGTGACGTGCACACGTGTGTGCGCGCAGCCGATGGAGCGAAATAGGGCTTTCGCGAATTCTGGCGCTGCCACCAGCGTCGTTGCCGCCGCTGCCGCTGTTACTGTTGCTGTTGCATGCAATCATTTCAACGTCTGTCGTGCCGTGACGCGCCGCTGCAACGTAACTCTACGTCCGTTTGAATTATTGCACGCCTGCACAATACGCCTCTCGTCCCGCTCCGCCGGCGTGTGCATTCCGTAAAAGCAACCGCGGCGCGTACCGGCGAATATGCAGATCACGCTCACGCGCTCAGGAATCTACGTGGAGAAACGTCTCCGGGGCGCTTCCCCGGGAGCTCGAGCTACCCCAGCGCCGAAAGACGAAGCCCGATGGAGCCGATCGAAATTGCCCCAATCCGCGTTTCTACATCGCGCGTTTTACGCAAGCGAGTACACGGCGAGTTTTTGCGTCTCACACGACCACCGTGCAATCATCTTCTTTCTCAAGTCCGCTCAACTTACGTCATCCCTCGAATTGTCTCTTCGGCACCCGAATGCATTCCCGATCGATCCTTATCGGGTAAACTAGCACGCATAGACTGTGCGCGCTCCGCAAGGGGCTGTACAGAATAAATCCGGGAAGAACGGCTGTGTGCCGCAGGAATTCGCGATCTTTGTCTAGCTTTGTTCCTAACCGAGGCAGCTACACGAAGACGACATATGCCTGTGGACAGTCGAAGCTGCCCTTTGTACCTCAAACCTCTCATGAGAAGGCGCAGTCTACTTGAGTATGATTTCAACACTCTCGCGGATCTCTTCCAGTCGGCAGTAGCCTCGTCCATTATCACACCAGAGCGATGTTTTCCCTCAGTTGTAGACTTTAACGATCACAAGCCGCAGCCTCTTCTAATCGCCTCTCGCCAGAATCGCGTTCGAGAGTTGCTTTGCGCGCGACGAGCCTAATATATAGGATTATAATACACCGCGCAGCATCGCTCCTCGCACAAACCTGTTTCTTTTCAAATCGCTGCGCTTTCTCCGGGGATGTTCGCGCGCGGATGGGACTTGTAGTCGCGGCCGATCTGAATTCGGCCCGAACGGCCGAAAGGCGCGAGGAGCCCCGGCGAGCGATATTGCATTTCGCGACACGGCAGAGGGCCCGCATAAATCTCCTTATTCATCGTTCGCCTTTTACGCGCGAATCTATCCGATCGCCGGGATGCGCCGGGCTGCCGGAGGAGAGGCGCTCGTCGCGCTCGTCGATTGGATCCGTGGCATATCACGACCGACACGGCGCGCGGCGGCGCGACGGCGTGCGCGCATCTTCGCGTAACAGCGAGCGAGCGCGGCTTCCTCGGCGATTTATGCGCGCCGCGTTAGCCGGCTATTAAGCGGCGGAACGAGTTTCGTGCTTTATACGTGCGTGTCTCCGTCTTTAATTTACAGTTACACTCGGCGGATCGAAGCCGCCGCGCGCGAGTTTCGGCGTCGAACCGGTGCCCGCTTTACGCGCTGCGTCGCTTGCTTCGCCTCTCTCTCTCTCTCTCTCTCTCTCTCTCTCTCCCCCTCCCTCTCTCTCTTCCTCTCTCGCGTCCCATTCTTTCTTTTTTCCTTCTTTCGCCTTTTTCTCGACGATTCCGGCGTCTTGTGGCAGCCGACTGTTTCTACGACGCATACCGGTTACGTAAAGGAAAAAAAGTAGTTACGTTTGTATCGAGCGTTAACGGTAGTTTCCTCGGCCCAGTCGCCGTCGTCGTCGTCGTCGTCGTCGGCCGGCGCGAGCTCTTCGTGAAAGAACTTCATCTCCCGGGCTTTGAGCGGCGCTCGGCGAGGAGACGCGCAAGACGCTCTGGCTTTGTGCGGTGCGTAATGTTTCGCGTAATTTCGCAGCAAGACGAATACAAGAGTCAGATGTTTGCACAAAGAGCCGGGGGATGCCGTTTATCGAGAGACAAAGACAGCGAGGGAGAGAGAAGGAGAGAAAGGTTCCTGCGCGCGCTCCTGCGTCGCTCCCTTCCGTCAGGCACAAACATCAGTCGTAAACGGCGGAGGCGAAATTATGGCCGATTACGCGAGCGGCTTTCAGCATGAATGAGACACGGCGCGCACGCCGTGTTCCCGGCACCCTCCGCGTCCTGAAATCTCTCTCTCGATCATCGACCAGCACGACGTGTAGCACGTGCTGCAATCTGACATTTCCGCGCGCGGCCGCGGACGCACGAGTGCTCGCGGGCGCGATTTCCAACACGTGTAGAGAAAGCGCATAGATTAAGGCACGTACACTTTTTCTTTCAACCTTGCGGACGCGCGCGTGAAGTCCCCCCACCAGGCAGGCACTTCGCGCCGCGCGCGGTCGAAAGTCAAAAAGCCGACGAGCGCGCGTCCGACTTACGCGCGCCCGATTTGTCAAATTGGCAAAATACTGTTCAGAGAGAGTGAGAGTTGTATACACGTTTCTCCCTCTTTTTACGGAGGGGCGCGCCGACTTTCGAAACGACCAGACCGATCGGCGATCTGCTGCTGGGACCGATGGGACCGATCTGCGAATCGACTGCGTGTCACGCGTCGGAATCTTCAAGTTCACCGCAAATATGTCGCGTTTCGAGACGTTACTCGCGTGCGCTAACAATTACAGAGCGATCGCAGAGCAACTGAACCGACGAGTGTGGACGGTTTTCGCAGAACTCCACAAGCGAATCTGCCGGTGCCACTCGGCAGCCGGCGAGAGAGAGCGAGAGAGAGAGAGAGAGAGCGAGAGAGAGAGAGAGGAGGATGATATCCCGTCTACGACTTCGTTACACGGACGATCCGGTCGTAAGGATTCAGCCGAAGCGGCTAAATCGAGCGAAGACCTGCGCCATTGTCTGCCGCGGCGGGAGGCAAATGAATTTCCTGTCGCCATTCATCCACGGACGTTAAGTCCTCGCTCGAAGAGGCCGCTGCTGCGCGCAGGATCGCGTGCGGATGGCAGAATGGGAGCGCAACGACATCGACGACGAGCGTGCTAATCTGCCGGCGGGATCACTCGTGGATTTTTATTTTCCTTCCCACGCGCGCGCGTCCCGAGGAAAGCGACTTTGAATTACTCTCGATTTCTCCACGGCCTCGCGGGTACGCCATCTCGTCGTCCTCGTCGTCTCGTTTGTCTTGGTTGTCCCTCACTCGCGCACATCCGCTCGCCTCGCCTCGCCTCGCCTCGTCGAAGTACTTCAAGGTGCAACCGATGATAATCCCCTTGTCCGGGGAACGCCGGCGCCTTGGAGACGCGTCAGCTTCCATCCAGGATTGCGTGTAGCGCGCTCTCGCGTGTGTCGAGGACTCGAACGCGCGCGGGGCGCTCGTTTTATCGGAGTGCTAGTGCAAAAGTGCCCGGGGTTTATCGATACGCTCGAATATTTGCGAGAGAAAGAGAGGCGGCAGAGAGAGAGAGAGGGAGAGGGAGAGAGAGAGAGAGAGAGAGAGAGAGAGTGAGTGAGTGAGTGAGAGAGAGAGAGAGAGAGAGAGAGAGAGAGAGAGAGAGAGAGAGAGAGAGAGAGCGCAGCCGGCAGCTGTTTGCCGATACGAGCGAACCGATGCGGCATGGAGCCCTGAATAGGTAATAATCGCCGGATAAAATTTGCGTAGTCCGCGCGCGCGCGAACTCGATCGCCGCGTTATTCCGGCATGATGCGCGCGTGTCTGCACGGATCGAATTCTATTGAATAGAGACACACCTCGTTATACGGGCGGGGATGTGTGTAAAAACTCGGCTTTTTCCGCACGCGGTTTTATTCATGAGTCGAGTGGCCGCGGTGCTTCGCGCGAGTGCGGTAAACGCACATAATAAAAAGCTGCCGCGTTGTGCGGCGCGTCGCGCGCGGCGTTGTTTCGCAGGAGCCCGACGGAGCCGCTCGGCGAGGGGAATTAAACGAGCGCTAAGAATTTGCCTTTCATACGTTCTGATATCCTCCGCGACGCGGTCTGTGACACGCCGGGGAAATTTGTTTCACTTAACCCACCGCCGCCGGGTCGTCGTTCATTCTCCCCGCGCCTCGCGTTGTATCGGGCTCGAGAGATAGCGTCGTCTGCTGCCCGTAATTTCGGTGCGCAAACGACTCGGTCGGCTAGAATTTCCAGAGGAGGGTGGAGCTCGAATTCCCTCTTGCCACCCCTCTTCAACCTCAACGTTGCCTGGTTAACGTTTCACAGGCCATTTGACATCGATATTTAACGGAACGATACGAGTTTTTCATCGCGCGGGGCAGACGAGCGACATGTACTTATCGAGGTGAAACGCGTTCTCAAAGGACAGCTCGATATCAGAGCGGATAAGCGAGATACTTTTCAACGAGAGAGAGAGAGAGAGAGAAAGAGAGAGAGAGAGAGAGAGAGAGAGAGAGGGAGGGAAAGAGATCCTCAGGATTTAGGTTGCGCGTGACTTGTTGACGACGTGATTTCGTTTCGAAACGGAGGTCTACCGCGCTATATATGACGCACATAATTGCGATTATAGCAACAGTATGTACTATATACCCAGTTGGGAAATGTCCGACCGGTACTGAGCGATCCCGATGATCGCCATGATAATCGGCGGAAACACGAAGCGGCGGCGGCGGCGGCGGCGGCATTGCCCGCTTTCTCGCTACGTGCTTATTTGACGGCTGTAAATAGTCGCCTTCTGCGATTTTATCGCGGCGAATATGCTCGTTGATTATTAAGCCGCACTTTATTGTTGCGTCATTCGCAGGAACGCGGCACAGAAATTCGCGACTTCATCGATAATGCGTGGAAACTGCACAGTGGATCGTATAACGAAGGGATATGTAATATATACGGTTTGCGCGCGCGCACACACATACACATGTATCTATATATATATATATATATATATATATAAATTCGTTGAAATTATATTGTTATAAAGATGGCGTCGCGTAAATTCTCTGCAGACGCACGTCTACAGCGCGTCTACGCGCGGTGTTCTTTGAGTCGAAAGCACAACAAAAACAAGGTCAGAATCCATCGAGACGGAATTCATTCAGCGTGGCCTAATTATCCTCGCCGAGAGCGGCGCAGTCGCGCAATTTATTAACCTCGCGAGCAACGTACGACGGAAAATAATGTCGTGCGCGGGCTGCTCAGCTCGAGTTACGGCCAGACGTTGCATAAATCAATCGCGCAAGAAACAAACGTGATCAACGACGCGACCAAAGATCAAGGATCAGGATCTGTTCGTAGATCACGATCTCTGCGAGATGAGCGCGGCGAGTGACTAACGAGAAGGACTCGCGCAATCCTTCCGCCGTCAGCTCGATCGAAATGTCCGATGAATTTGCGTGTCTTACGACATACTTCAATGCTTCATCGGGCTTCATCGAGAGACGAAGGAGGGGAGAGAAAGTCGATATCACTATTATCGTCAGCAAGATGCACAACTTCCGCGGCGATTTATGTCAATTTCATCGCGCGAAAGCTTCAGTACGTATATTTCCCAGGCACACGCTCCGGATAGTTAGCCGCGATAACGAGCGAATTTATGCGAGGAATTGAATTTCTTTCACTGACTGCTCGCTCATTGCGATGATTGGTGATAATGAAGTACGCGCGCGATGACTGGGCGAACGTGCGTCTCGATTAAAGTGCGATAAGCCCGGCCTGGCCGAACTCCGTACGACGTCCCCTCGACCTCTCCCCCCCCCCTCCCCATCGGGAGATCGAATATGTAGGAGGTTAACGAGTCGATAAAACCGATGATTAGCAAGTTTATTACTTCCCCAACACTTGACCCGGATTCGAGCGCGAGAAATTTATTCGCCAATGATCCTACGCCGCGAATCATTACTCGCGGAACGGTCGGCGAGCCGCACAGTCGAGGAACGTCGGCGACTGCGAGAAAGTAAATTCCGCGCGCCGCGAGCATTATCGCCTGCCTCTGCACTCGCCCACGGGCTCGTTTCGTCAGTCTCGTTCAAATAGCACAGGTAACCCACGTGACCGTTCTCGATGACAAATACGGGAGCTCGGCGATTCCTTCGGTTGAATTGCTCTATTCGCCACAGCGATCCGATTCGAGTCGTCGAGTCGTCTGACGCGATTTCTGCGCATTTCAGCGCGCTCTCCGAAACTTACTCGTTTGAACCGCGGATCGAAGGCGGACAGTGATTTATATGCGCGAAAGAGCGCTCGACGGCTGTGTGATAAATAGTGCAAATTACACAATAGAGCGTGCAAGTACACGCGTGTTTTACTTTAGCGTCTCTCGGCCGTGTGGTAACGTTATCTTTATAGCGTAGCGCGCCCGCCGGCTGATCCACCGCGCAAAAGTCGATTTTACACGCCGCTGAAGCTCGTTCGTCGATCCTCAAAGATCCCGTCGAAAAAATTCGCTGGCGAAACAAATTCAGCTGCTACGAGAGGCCGTCGTATAATTCATGAATATCGAGATTTACAGCTCGCTCAGCTTGGATCAGGCAATATCCGAGCCGGATGCTGGAGGGAGGGTGGCGCGGTGCAGGGAAGGGGGAGATTAATTCACGAATAATCCTTCGTGAACGATAGCGCGGTCACGAATATCCGAGGACCCCAGCCGGTCACGAGAAAGTGATGCTCGCCGATCCGATAATTGGCTACGAGTATCTGTTCGAGGGCTGAAAATCGGCGCGGCGGAAATCGGCTGTAATTTACACGGAAAACAAACCGATAGCGATTCCCGTGTATTTCGATTGCATTCCCCCCTCCCCCCCCCACGACGCGACGGTGGAGCTCTATCGGCTCGGTTAATCGGTCGCTCGAATACAGAAACCACGCGAGGTGAATTCGCGCAGCAGCGCGAATACGACGGCAGCCCTCGGCGACGAAGAATAATGCACCGAGATCGATATCGGATAACGAATGCTCCCGTTTAACGTTGCTCTTTCGCCGATGCCAATCCTAACGGGAAAGGAGGGATCAAGGAGTCGGCGGACAGTTCATTTCGCGCGTGACTCTTTCTCTCTCTCTCTCTCTCTCTCTCTCTCTCTCTCTCTCTCTCTCTCACCGACTGCTCCCGTCAGGACGACTTATCAGTCGTCAACGATCGAGGCAAAAATATCGCGGCGATAATCAGCCGTCCGGCCGTGAGCTCGACACACGCGCGTTAACTGAGCCGAACAATTGAGACTCGCTCGCGCTATCATCGCGACATCATTTTACGCCCGGCAATTCATTTTCATTCCCAACGAGGAAGAAATCGAGAACTCGAAAACAGCACTTTTGCTTGAGATTCTTGTCGACTGTCGATGCAGACGCAACGGGAAAGCGACGCCCGCTGACTTGATCGACAGCTTGAAAAAATCCTTTGCGTTCTCGTTCATATAATTCAACACATGCGCGTGTTCCTAAACCCTCCTGAACAGCCCGCGACGCATTGCGTCGTCGATCGCGTTACATCGCGAGCGAGCGAGCGAGTCGTTAGAAACTCGCGTCATTGCGCGATGCACGTCTGATTGAACGAAGTCATGCTGGTTCGCGGACAAAGCCGCGGCTGGATCGCGCCGTTGTTGAGGCGCGTTCGTTCGTCATCGTCGTCGTCCCGTGTGATTCACGAGTGATCGAGTAGCCGCGAAACGCAGACGAGAAAGTGAGCGCGCGCGCGCGCGGCCGCCGTCCCCTCGATCTCTCCGCGAATGCGCCCCGTTGATGGAGATGACGCCATTTCTCATTACGGCCCATTCATGTACCCGTAATAATTACGCTACTACGCGAGTAGTCACGCGTCTGGCATTTCTGTCATACCGCGGTGGACAACGAGACCGAGAGACGGACTCGGCGGCCCGGGCTTGTTTTCGCCGCGGACAACGACTACACCTAATTGGCGCGCTAATTATCGCGCGCATACGTGGATCGCGCACACAGCCGTGCGGCTGAGTGCCTCTCTCTTTCTTTCTCTCTCACTCTCTCTTCCTCATCGACACACTGGCTGTAATTAAGGCAATTTATCAATTATTCGAGCTTCCACTCGACACGAAGCTCCGTTAATCCGTTCTCTCTTTCGACGAGTCGCGACAACTTCGTGCCAATTTCGCTTCGACCTAATAGCGAAGCCACGGCATGATGTTACAATTAAAATTAATAACCGTTATTAATCACCGTCACACAGAGCGATCGATGGGACGCGATGTCAATTACCACGCGAGCTCCGACGGAGGGAATCGCGCGACGCCATTTGCATTCATTCGCAATGAACTTGCGAATGTCCTTCGACAGACGTAATCGAGTCTTGCTAATTCGCGTTTACGATTATTATACCATCCATCGGCAACTGTCGAGTCCCGTGAAGAGGCTCGCGCGGATCCGAGCGGGACCGAGCGGCGGGCCGGAATTAAGTCTCATACGCGCGCGCATGTTTAATAATGTGTGCTAAGTGGCGGGTAATTAGCGCACGAGGGAGAGCGCACGAGGGACGCGCGGGAGAGGATAATGCGCGCGTTGCGGCGCACAGAGTTGCGTTAATCTCGGCGCGCGTTGCGCCGTGTCGCATCGCCGCGCGGCGCGACATCCGCGAGACGCGGCTTGAGCTCGGTCAATGTTGCCTTTAATCGCACGGCCGTCCCCGTCACGTAAAATATTAAAACACGAAATGTGTCTCGAGTCCCTGTCGCAGCGCTACCTGTCTACCGGCGGAAACGCTGGACGAGACTTCCGCGAGCGCGCTCACCGTCTCGCGGATGTCTCCGTGCATAAAGCGTATACTTTTTAAATTAAAGCCCGAGCGAAGAATAGCCGCGCACAGTGGGAGAGGGGGGGGGGAATGAGGACGGAGGAAGAGAGGAAAGAAACGCGGGCATAAAAATGCGGGCGAAAACGTCTCGCGAGATATTAAATCGCGGGACGCTGCGCGACTTCTTCTCGGCGGCTTCGGGAGAGACCGCGCGGACTCATTCCGCAAGTTCTAACGACACTGCCGTTGTCGCGACTCGCTAAATATTATATCTGCGCGACGACGATGCCGCGGTAACGACAGCCAAAGTCCAAAGTTGCAGGGCGAGTCTAACGAGAGGCCGCCGCTGCTGCGCGCGACTCTCGATCGGACGCCATTTTTTCGCAGCGGGTCAATTTGCGCGAGTGCGTACGCGGAACGACCGCATGATACACAGCCGGATATTTAGTGGCGCGTTATCTAATCGCCCGAGCAGAGCGAAGCAAGCTTGATAACGCACTTTGTACCTGCGAGACAAACGCGCGCCTCTCTTCTCGCGCTCTATTCACGTCTCTCTCTCTCTCTTTGTTCCTCCCTCTCGAGTCTGTCGCCCGTTCTCGTCGTCGTTGTCGTCGTCGTCGTCGTTACACCTCGCTGTCCGGCAACAGAGCGCAGGGTGCCTCCGCGTATCTATAAGCACGCTAACCGCTGGAAATTGTCGAGTTTCTCGATGCGTCGCACGCGGAATTCACGCCGGTCGTTGCACCGCCCAGCCATGTTTCCGCGCGACGTGGCGCGCGAATGCATCGCGCGTGTACATGTACCGGGAAGGATGTCGCTGTGCACGAGAGGGAGACGCGGCCGGTTGCGGCGGCATAATGCGTGGAATGCACTGGGGACGGGGGAAACAATGCGGGGGAGATAGCGGACGAAATGACGGAAAACAGGCTGAGTGCAGCCGAAAGGGACTGAGGCAACGGCGGCGGCGATGGCGGCGGGCGTCGACAGGCAGCCAGCGAGAAACAGACGCAAGACGGCGAAAGTCTCGTCGATAGATTATTGCGTCGTCGTCGTCGTCGTCGTCGTCGTCGTCGTCGTCGTCGTCGTCGTCGTCGTCGTCGTCGTCGTCGTCGTCGTCGTCGTCGTCGTCGTCGTCGTCGTCGTCGTCGTTTGTACTCGCATTTATTGCGCGCTGTCGCGAGGCTCTCTGTGCCGAGGAACGAGAGAGGAGGCTGCACCACTCTCGCGAACGGAGATCATCACGCAACAGGCATGAGAGATATCCGGGAAGAGAGTGTCATGAGCGGAGAGACGCGTGTTTGCACATCTCGTGTCGAAGTGGCTCTCGCGAAAGCGAGATGCGTCGCCGACGTAAGAACGCCGTGCCGCACCTACGGCAGCATTCCGAAAATGCTGCTGGAGCGTCGGAGCGATCGGAGAGAGAAAGAGAGGGAGATATTTGGGAGCGCGACTTGAGCGCGAGCTGAGAACGGATACCGTCGGGCATTTGTACAAGTGCGTCGGTCGGAAGCGCGTTGAAGTATTATTTATCGAGTAGCTCAGCGAAAGAGAGAGAGAGAGAGAGAGAGAGAGAGAGAGAGAGAGAGAGAGAGAGAGAGAGAGATGTAAGTTTAGCGAAGAGAGAAATTGCAAGTGCAAATTTCGCGCCGTGCCTCCGCGAGATTGCGACAAGCGCGCTGTCGTCTCGTCGAAATCGGAGCAGGATTAAGCGCCTCGATTAAGGGGAGCATCCTGGTGTAAAAGCCTAAAAATAAGGGTGTCTAGCAATTTTTTTTTTTGCGCAATAAAATCATTTTGAAATTTTGGGAGTATATTGTATATTTGAAGTATATACAGTAAAATTTTTTTGGGTACAGAAGTCGCAACATTTTCGAAATATAAAACCGGGTGTCTAAAATTTACGGTGCTGCGTGCAAAATGTGCTCCAAGAGGCAAATAACGCCTCGAATATGCAAGTAAGGCTGCATTCTACAGATCGAAAGTTAGCGATTTAGCGAAAAAATACAATCGATTTTCCCGATCCTCTACACCAGGAGATCCCCCCTTAATCGAGATCTACGATAGAAACGGGCGTCACTTTCTAGCCCTGTTTTTTTTTTCGGTTTTTTAGAGAGGGACGGAGTGAAAATCAATTAAAGCCTGTCCCGTGTCGCAGTTTAATTAATATTTATGGCAACGATATATAGCCGCGACGTATACACGCGCGGCGAACAAAAGTCCGCCGAATTTCCGCGCGGCCTGCGAAAGAAAGCAATCAACTGTATGGCTAATCGAAACAAATGGCCCGCGGAAGAGCGACGCTCTAATCCGGACAGGCCGACAATAGAGCCGAAGGCCTCGGGGTCACCTACTTTTAATTGCGAGCACGTTTCACGCTCGACGGAGCGCGCGCGCGAGTGCTCGCTCTCGCACCGGAGACGCTATAAATTTCCAGTCGGAGCGTTTAGCCCCGTTGCGGCCACCAAACTAATTAGTCCGGCTGTAATTAATCTTTCGTCCTCGACCAGGTGACATTCCTGTCGATCGCCCGGCGACGAACTGTTGCGTTACTCTTCCGAACTGCTTTCTCTCTTCGCCCAAGAGATTGCTCAAGATTCTCTCATGCCGGAGCCTGTTTTTAGACACGGCGGCACGTCGCCGTGATATCGCGGTCTCATATCGCTTTATCGTCCGAACTTTACCGTCACCGAACGAGATTATTTTGAACATCAATCAGTTTGATATCACCCCGTCGTTTCGAATCGTTTCGAAATCGAGCCGCCGCGTTCGAGCCGCAATGCAGTCTTCGCTCGCGCGAGCGACGCGGCTCGCAGTCTCCAACAATCGCAATTACGAGACGGGATTACGGGTCGACTTTCAACGGCCCGTCCGCGGCGACCCGAGCCGCGACGTTGCGACGAGCACGAGTTACAAGCCGCAATTAAGCCGACGTCGTCGCGACGCGTCCTCGAGTTTTCCTTAAGCGCATTCTACGCTGTTTATCGCCTGTTAATGGAACTACACGATAAGAAACACTACCGTCGTCCTACTTTCGAGCGCTCAGTGTCGCAATGGAGCGGACTCCTACGTAACCGCTCGTTCCGCACGAAAAATGCGCGTGAACGCCCATTATATTTCAGCCGGACGAAATTCGTCCACGTCAGCGAGAACAATCGCGGTGGGGAAAGTCCAGGCGACAGTCCAAATTATACAATCATTTAAATAAAAAAAGGAAGCAACTGCTCGCAGCTGCTGTTATATATCGCTACATCAGCGGAGGAACGAAGAGTGCGGAAGGCGAGGTGGAGGGAGGAAGAAATCGCCGTTAAGCGGCGACACGTAGGAAAATCATTGAACCCTGGAGACTCTTACTCGGGAAGAAAGGAAGCGTCTCACAGCGTTCTCCGTGTCTACCGCACCAATTAATCCGCTTGATAATTATTTTCCGTCGAGCGGGTGCGAACGAAGGCGCGCGCGTGCACGCGTTCTTTCGTGAGAATACGCGAGACGGCGTGTGATCGTAATTATCCGCGGTTTATCTACCAGCGAAGCAGAGCGGGCCCTTATCGCGCTTTCGCGGAACAAAGCCGCATCCCTCGCCGCTGCGCTGGACAATGCGCTTCCGGTGTGCATTTCGCGCGCCCGCGCGACCGGCGACAGCGGACAGGCTCGCGTTTCAAATTGTAACGTTACGCCACGCACCGTGATATCGCGCAATGCGCGAACGAGCGAGACCCGTAGACGATAGATGCGGGTCGATTGTGAAAGGGAGAGTACTTCGTGCGTCGCACACACTCAGGCTCGTCTCGCTGCTCGTTCGATTTTGCTTTTCTCTACGCGCCATTTCCCTTCTTGTTCTTCTTTCTCGCCGCGAGAACCGCGAATTTACATAACTGGTCGCTATAAAGGCGCGCGCTGCCGCGCGTCAGTGCTCCCTAAATCGTTCGTCGATTGCGATTTCTCGCAATGCTCTCGAGTACAAGCTTCGCGCGCCGACTCAATTCTCGTCGGCGATCAACGCGATTTACATTGAGATATCACACGCACCACGTAACGTGGCGCTGCGTGAGCGCTCAAATTGTCAGCACTCACCGATCGGCGTCGATTTCTGGCGACGTCCAGCTCCGGGACAGACGAGACGCCCGCCGCCGATCGCCGCGGTTCGATCTGCATCCGTCCTCCTCCCTCTTCAGCATCAGCATCCAGCAGCAGCCGTCGTCCCACGTCGGTGGCTCCTCGCGCACTTTACTTCGTTGCATCGCACTCGCAATCGCGTTTTAACGCACGCGAGCACGGAAAAAGCACGCGGTTGCGATGCTGTGGAAGTACACTCGCGAGTCGCGCGCGACGAATCGCGAACGGAACTCTCCCTGTGGAGCTTGTGAAATCGAGAGATAAATATCTGGGAATTTCGCGGACGTTTCCATGTGAAACACGAGGTTGTCGTCTCGCGAGAATCCTAATTTTTCATAGAAACAGTAGATGTGTGAATGTCGGAAATTCCGCGGTGTAATTTCTCGGATGAAACGACGATATAACGCGTGCGTGAAAATTTGAGAAAATTTCAACAACGGTCAAAGTGGCAATCACGAATTCCACGTATTACGGCGCAAAATTATGAAGGACGGCGCAAACACAGACATGCAAAACCCTACACTGAGAGAACGTGTTTAGCATTTGCTACTGTAACTGTGTGACGAAATAGTTATAGTTAGGATAAGCATTTCTGTATCAAACGCTACTATAATATAGCCGAGAGTAACTCGATGCGTCCGTTGCATTATTATTTTTGGTTAAGGGAGAAAAATATATATCTTTTTCTCTCAGTGTACATGCAAAACTCTACAAACTGGGGTAAATCGCATTGATTTCTTACTATCAATATAAATCTGCCACCTCTTTGTCTTTGTTTCAAGCTCACCGATCTAACAGGAACTCAGGATCGGCCACATTCAGCCGCAGATCTGTAACACAAGAAAACATACGATCGTCGATTAGACACAAGGCTTAATGGTTGAACAAGAAAAGTAAAAAACAATTCAAATTCTTTTGTGACCGTCATTCAATAATTCTTCGATAACGTTCCAGTTTTCGGTCGCAAAAGGTTGAATGCGCAAAAGTACGGTCTAAAGAAAGTCTATAAACCCACCTTCGAGCCGATCCTGCTCGGCCCGAACCGGATCCTCCGGTACAGCTTCTGCATCCGCCGAAAGCTCATCCGTTGCTTAAGCGTCGGCAGATCTGAAACAAAAAGCGAATTTCTTAATTAGCCACTAATTGACAGACACTGACGTGACGTATCGAAGATACGATATAGATACATATTATATAAGATAAGAGGGAGAGAGAGATATATGAGAATTTATTAATTATATGTCATCTGTTTAATGTTTATTTATTTATTTTCTTAATTCTCACACACACCTTAATGCTCGATCAAGAAACTGCCGGCAAAGAATGTCGACTATCGGACTTTTATTTATTCAGCGTGTGTCAATGATTGGCAGTGTAAGTCGCCACGCGACCTTGTGCCCGGCATGACACGCTCGAGAGCACCGTTACACGTTATCCGTTCGTTACTTTAGCGTCCTACATATCGTAATTTCAACATTATTTCACAGCATTTAATTCCTCCTCATCTATTATAACGCGACGTCTCGCTGCCTCGGATAAATTATCTCCGACCGCAATTTTTTCGGAACTTGCCTCGCGTATCAACACCGGCGGCACTGAGAAAGAGAGACGAGTCCTGCTGAATTATACATTATTCCGGTGGTTACAATTAGCGTGATGAATATACCGGCTTGCCGCGGAACATCGTTCCATCCTCGTGTTAATTAACTCGAAAGAACCCGCCGCCCATTTCTACGTTTGACCTACAAAAACGAACAAGTCGGAAAGAGATTTCTATCGGAATTTTTCACATGTCGCTCGAAGGGTCCGGGGGAAGGGAGTAGATCATTTCTCGCGCATTTTTTGATATTTTGTTTCTATTCAATTCGGAGTATAGACCGTGTGTTTGTTTCTCCCTCCGTCACGGTGATTTCATCCGATCGGCCTCTGTCTCGCAGTTACTCCCTAGATTAAAGAGACTTTTATCGTCGCGTGTCGTTGCGTTTTCGCACAACAATCTCAAACGCTCAATACGTAATATTTCCAGCTTATCCGGCCGGGTGTCGAACCGAGCTGAAACATTTATATCGTCTGTCAAATCTATCGGCGAACGAGAGACACGCGAGCGCACGCACCGAGAAAATATAACGTTGCGAATAAAACTCGCCTGGTCGACGGTTCCGTGAGACGTAAAGGAATCGCGCTCCCGCATTCCACCGGGAAGATCGATTTCCGTTGCCGTCCGTCCATACGAGGGTTAATAAGGTCGGATCGACGCAGCGATGCGTCATCGGCGATCGTGAGTAACGCGTGCCGTCAAGTACCGGCGGATCGTTGACACGATCGTGCATCGGACATGTCCCCGTCGTCGTCGTCGTCGTCGTCGTCATTATCAATAAACGAGGGGAGTTCGTGCGACGCAAGACCGTCGTCCTCATCGTTCGCAGTGGAATTTCTCTCTACAACCGGGTACCGCGACTGATAACGCACAGGCAACGAACGTGATTAGCCATCCGAACAGCTCGAAAGGCGCTGATCAAATTAAGGCCGGACTTTTCTCGCGAGCATTAAGTGAATCGCCCCCGCACGCCGTTGGGTGCCCGATTAGCTCTCTCACGGAGCGGTCTCTCTCTCTCTCTCTCTCTCTCTCTTTCCCTTGCGTCATCGCGGTATCGAAGTCGACGACCCAGTTTTTCTCACCTCTGGAGTCACATGTCGGAGGAACGTGAAGGGTCTTCCACCCCTGCGCGAGTCACTGCGAAACTCTCTCTTTTTCTCTCTCTCTCTCTCTCCCTCCCTCTCTCTCTCTCTCTCTCTCTCCATTTACACGTCTCTCTTTTTACCTCTCGCGTGAGATCTCACAGAGTCTCCGGTATCTCGCGGAATGTTCCTGCGTTCGGTTTACGACGCCGGCTCGCTGGAGTTTTGGTTCTATATTGACCCTGCAGACTCCGTCGAGTTTGAAGAGTCAATATAGAATCTATTATATTTGTACGCGCTTTTGTCTTGTGTCTCGATGTTATAATAGATATCCGAAAAGATTCAAAGCTCGCTCGGCTGTTTTAATCGCAGTGTTTCTTATCGTACGAAAGAAATCGTAAATAAAATTGATAAAATAATCAGGGATTTATAAAGTTAATAACACTTGGCGAATAAGTGCCGAAGGGCTTTAGAATAGACTTTAGAATAGAACCTTTCGTTTTGGCTATCTTCTTATTTTTAACAAATTCATCAAACGTAATCAAACATTAAATTCGAAAAGATTCGATATGATAAGTTAATATATGCAATAAATGCTTTCTCACATATACACACGCGTTTAGAAATATATGAAATATATGCCGCTACTCACGTCTCGACGTCCTCGGTCCTGATCCAGATCCTGATTATCCCGTGACTCCAGATATTCAGCAGCACTGACACTCGCGTAAATGCGATTCGATCGGAGAAACACGTGTTAATCAACGCGATGCCGACACGCGAACTCCAATATCTCAAGAGCCGGCGAAATGTTTAAATCAGCCGACGAGAATATCGTAAACCGATACACACATTCCGCGACGCGACGTGGTGTGTGTGCGCCGGCCCGAGACATAATAAACACGATCGCGGAAAGGTACGCGACACACGGAAATACAAAAACAGTCAGCCGACCCGTCAACCGTCCATTATTCTCGGAAGTGAATGAAAGACGCGTGTATGTACACAACGGCCGAGAGATCATAACAATCAACGCTTAGTAAACAGTCGAGACCTTTGAGGCGACCTTCATCAAACTTATCGCGACGGGATGTATCGATAAATAATTTCGCTCGTGGCGAAATCCGGAAATTCCGTCAACTTCTGGTCTAACGTGTAATCTTTAATTAATGGTGCGTTTTTTATCAACTCGCTTTTTCATGCCAGATCATTGAGTCCTTGGCCGCCACGATAACGACCAAGACTGATTTACATAATTCTTTCTTCTCCTCCTCTCTTGAATCTATAAATCCTGTCGACATTTTTAACGCGACAAAAAATTCCAATTCAACAGAAAAATTCATAAAAAAATATAAGGAGATTATGAGAGAGAAGAAACGTTGAGGCAGCGCTTCTTCTATTATTATTACGCAATGTCGAGTTTAGTCTATAGGACAAGAAATGTCCTTCTTAATCTAAATTTAAAAATATTGCATCATGATCGATCGTCGGTTGTAGTATTTCGGTCACACGCACGCGGTCGGCTTAGCGCGATGATGATGCAGAGCGTAAGTAGGTTGAGTTACGCTGTGATTACGACGCTTACGCTTTCGTCCGGCAGGTGTATTTTTCGATGACGATCGAAATTCCTGGGGTAATCGGACGTGCGCATAATAAAAGGGGTCGCGGATATTTATAGAATGACACTATGGGGTGCGCTCTCGCACAATCCAGGCGCTGTACCAGAAATCGATGAGCTTTTGCGCGCGCTCGCAGAAGGGCGGTGATCTCCCTTTCTCTTTCTCTCTCTCTCTCTCTCTCTCTCTCCCTCTCTCTCTCTCTCTCTCTGCTTCTTTGTCCTTCTTTCTCCGTGGTATAATGATGCGTCTATATGCACATTGAATATATCCCGACGGTAAAGATGAGCAAGCGACGGATCCAGATAGTAATAAATCCCTTACGTTTTCGTAGCGTTCGTAGCAGAGAAAGAGCAGCTTACGTTACTCGAGAAGGGTCAAACGGAATTATTATCGGATCATCCAATCCAACTTTTGGAAATCTGTATTTGTCGGAAATTTGCCCACGCTGAATTCTCTTGCGCAGCCATGTGAGAGCAATTCGATATCAACGACCTTTGGAAAATCGATGTCGACGGGACGGATACATCGAAACGTCGAGCGCAAGGGCGCATCGTTCTTCGATCTCTCACGTTTCCCCGTTTCTCTTGCAGGCAACAATGAACGGGCCGGTTTATGCGTCATCTTGTCCCGCATTGCAGTCGAATCTGTCGCTGCACAGCTCGTCCTACTACAGCGAGTACAGCGGCACCACGCGAAGACGGCTATCCTCGACGGGCGAGGCAGACACCTCCGCTACTTCGAGCTACGAGGGTAGCGACAGCTCCGAGAACAGCGACGAGTCCCGCCTCGATCCGGTCAGTCAGATGGAGCGCGAGCAACTCGAGACCTTCTTCCGCGGCTTAAAATCGCAGGTGAGAGAGCGGGCTCTGCGGGAGAGCCGCCTCGAAGAGCCGTCTCGAAGGGATGTTTGGGAGATGCTAATCTCGGCGCGTTTCGCGTTTCTCTCAGGTGTTCGTCTGCGAGTCACTGGCGAATCTGTATCTCGGCAGCGCTTCTCAGACGGAAAGGTGGGAGCTTCGCTTCACCGGGATACCCGTGGTGGTGCTTGATCTCGGAGAGACGCGATCGAGATCCAAGAGGCGGATCCAGATCCTACTGGCGGAACGCGGCACTTGCTTCACCCTTTGGCGCGAGACCATCGACAATCTGTCGTCGTACAAGGTAAAGGCTGTCTCGCGGTTCGCTCTCCCGGGAACGAAGACTCCTTCTCATCGTTCGTCCGACACGCGAGCATATTTCCCGCACGCGAATGGTACTCGTTGCGCGAAAGCTGCGCGAAGCGCAGCGCCCGGTGAGTTAGCATTAGCGCGAATAATTGATATCCAATCTCAAATTACAAATACGAAATTCGAGACGAGTTGCGCTCGCTGCTCGCGGCGCAGGCTACAGTTATAAACAATCCGCGTTCTCGAGCGCGAGCGCGAGCGCTCGCGAGGCTTTCGTTCACCTCGTTAGCTGGCGTTCAACGTACGGCGCGCCGTACGTTGAAAAGCGGCTTCAATTACAACATCGGACATTTAACACCGTTTCAAGTTTCTCGCCGATGCGTGCCGGGCGAGGTAAAGCGTACAGTCGCGTACTCGCGAGTCTCGTCGCGTCTCCTCCTCTCGAGAACGCGCGCGCGCCCTCGACAGCCCTCGACGAGCGACAAGCAGGAAGAGCAGGAAGAGCAGACGAGAAAGACGAACGATCCCGGCGCAAGAGCTCTCTCCGAAACGTATTTGTCGCAGGTGTCGGGGCCGGCCTTCCACACCATGTGTCTCTCCTCGGACCACACTCGCCTGGCAGGGCTCAGCTTCGACAACTCCAAGGCGGCGAACGACCTCTGGCAGCACATAGAGCGCCTGGTGTCCTGCCCGGAGAACATCAGCCTGTCGGTGCCGGGCAAGAAGAAGAAGAAGCCGGTGCAGAAGAAGGTCGTGCTGCCGGCCAAGAGCAACATCAGTCAGCCGTGCCAGTTCCAGCACGTGACCAGCGTGGACGCGGCCGACCGGTCGCGGTACTTTTCGCTGCAGACGCTGGTGCCCGCCCTGAGCGAGCTCGAGAGCTCGTTGGAGGCGAACTTCTGAGACAAGCCCGACGCCTCCAAGCTCTCCTAGGGACGCAGCGCGACGCCCGACTCCCGCCGTCCACCCCGCAAGTAATCACCGCGGCCGGCCGGCCGGCGATCGGCACGGCGGGACGGCACAGGGCTCGAGGTCTCGAGGACTCGATGTCCTGGGAACAGGAGACGAGAGAGCACAACGGCAGGCGAGAAAAGCAAGCGGAAGATTACACCGCGGACTCGATGAGATCGACACCTTTCATCTTCCCGCTGCTCCTCCTCCTCCTCCTCCTCCTCCTCCTCCTCCTCCTCCACCTGCGACGCGCTACTTGTAGAAGAAGATCCTGCAGACGCGTGGGGTGCGGAGGGAGAGGAGATATATCGACGAAGCTTTAACGTACGACGTAGAGGAGACGGAAGGCACACTTGTGTCTCGAGGAGTTCCTCAGGAGCTCCGTCGTAGTTTTACTCGAATTTATCTTCATCTCTTCTCGTGTCTCTTCCGATATAATCATCGTCTAATTAGTTGGTAAGAGTTAAGGGCCGAGCGAGAGTCCTGTCGCTCTCTCGCGCGCGTCACGCCTCAGCGCCGTCCTGAGACGAGGAGCGGCGGGAGGTCGAAAAGCGGAAAGCGGGGGCGAAGGGCCACGAAGGGAGAGACGAAGAGGCGTGAACTCGCTCGCGACATTCGCAGGCGCGGAGGAGGAGACACGTCCTCCTCCGGAAGAATATAATCCGTCAGTGTCGCGCGGTCGCGCGCTGCGAGATTGTCCGCGGGCCAAGACGGGAGTAGCGTTCATCAATCCTCCCTCGGTTCGGCGAGCGCGAGTGTGTGCTCCGTCTCTCCTCCTCTCTCCATCTTTCTTTCTCGAGGAAGAGACGTCCGCGACTGCGACCGTCGACTGCGAGCCGCGGGCGAAACAGAAAGTTACCGCCCGAGGCGGCTCTCTGAGTCACGTCCAGCGTTCTGCTCTCTTCGAGAGTCCTTCGGATCCCCATCGCGTCCATTCGGATAGCCATCGGTGTCGTGAGACTTATTATAAGCGCGAAGAGAGGAAGTTCTGTGCGAAACGTCAAGTCGATACGTCAGTAATTCGCGATAATAGCTCTCGTCTGGAGAAGAAAAAAAAAGAGAAAGAAACGTTGGAGTTCCGTTTGCGAAGGATGCCATTGTGCGGAGAAGACGCTCCTCAAAGAGAGCGTAATACTTCTTCGTCGGAGATTGTTTCGTCATCGTGGTCGTTGCGTCACGTTTGTCCGGGATTTTTACATTTTCGCGCATTGAGCGGGAAAAGAGCGATCGATCCGAGCGACGGGTCGAAAGCCGAAGGCGATGTTGATGAGGCCGTGCGCGATTAAATCCGCGAGTAAATCCGCGCGTCGGCAGGTTCGCTTCGCTCGAAAGCGGGAAATAATAATTGCCGCCGTTTGCTTTCTTACTTCGCACACGGTACGCGTTCCCGTTGGAAGTGTTCAAGTAGGACGGCAGCGATTCTCTTCCCGCCTCTCCGTGTCGCGCTTTGCAATTCGAATCGCGCGCGCGAGATGTAATGTGGGAAAAAGAACGGACGACGAATGACGCCGAAGACGCGCGAGATCTTCAGAGCAAACGACGGGGAGCAGGCGGCTCTCGCAAGTATATCATGCAAATGTATGCGGCCTCGTACCTCGGCGTCGCATCGGCTGTATACACATTGTTGCCGCTCGTTGTGAGGAGAAAAAAAAAAAAAAAAAAAAGGAAAGGCTTTCTCTCCGCGACGGCCGAGGGAAACACGGCAGCTCTCGCAGGCTGCGTAATTAGGAGGCGCGCGCGTTGCCGCGCGCGGTGAAAATGGCACTCTGAGAGCGGCACTTTAAAAGTGCGCAGCACACACGGTGCGCGAACAATCGCGACGTGAATCGCGTCATTACGAGTTACGTTAAAGATTTGATGCTTCAGCTCGGCTGATTCAGCGCGCGAAGAGGCCAATAGAGTACGGAACGCGAAGTACTTATGGAGATGGAGTGGCAATTATCTTTGATTAAAGGAAAAGCTTGGTTCGTTTTGCCTCGCTGTAACTCTGAGAAGCAGAAGGCCGATTTTCAGCCGCTGATTCAGCTTAGCGGAGAAAGATGACGCAATGTGTTTTTAGGTCGACGAGGAGTCGGAATGTTTCCAAGTGTCATCCGCGCGGTTCTCGCGGAATAAGCAGTCGTGCGGAAAGGATGCCGCGAAAGGGATATCGAAGCGGAAATGGCGGAAACGCCAGTTTTCCTTCATGATCAAAGCGCGATTAATTAACGATCCCCCGTCGCGGGGGAGCAAGAGTGCGTGTAGCGATACATCGACAGGCGTCCACGGGGTCGATAAATCAAAGTGCTGCAAAGAAGGTTCATGCGAAGTAAATCGTAAGATTACGAGCGACAGCGCGCGCTGGAAGCGGACATTGTGTGCCAAAGTGTGCAAATCACAGATCGGGGAGAGGAGGGAGATTTGGTATTCTGTCGATGAATCTGTCGGAGACTCGGAAGATCGAAGTGTACCGAGCGCTTCCATCACTAAGAGACTAGGAATTGTCAGTCCACGTCGGAATCCATGCAGGATTTGCATGTATTTGTACGATCGAACCCAAGCGAGTTCAGCAGCGATCCAGTGCGCTCTCGTAACGCTCGCACGTAACGTATCACGATGTTAAATAGATTTAACTAACTAACTAGATAGAATTATAGCCGGATTGTGTGACGTGCATGACGTGTCCAAATGTAGCGAATTCTACTTCCTACCGTTTCGGGTGCCGTTGATGTGTCTCCGTAGATGCGCCGGTAGAACTTCTCGATCTTGTTGTCGGCCGCTCCGTCAAACACGTTGAAACGCGGCGGTTCGTCGTTGACCCTGTCCAAGTGAAGTAACATCCTAGCATCCTTGCCGACTTCTGAAACAAACATAAAGGGAAATGTTCTTCTGTAGATGCGAGCGGAATCTTTGCGTATTGCGTTGATGCAAATGTCGTGTCTTTGGTAGAAAAGGATCGATGATTACATGATTACACATACCGAGAACGATAATATCCAGAATGTAATATTCTTTTTGTACGACGTATAATTGTAAAAGGGGAAAGAGAGGGAATAACACTTTACGATTCTACATATTTTCAATCTACGATTGTCCGCCAAAGTATCGCATCATCCTAGTATTTATCTACCGACCGATATACGATATCGATTGGGTTGTTCTTTTTTTTCCTTTCTCCGTTCGTTATGTTGTTCTGAAAGATGTTCATTTCACTTAGTGTCATTTCGCTTAGACGTAATTAGTCCGTAATCGACGAAAGCGAAGGTGTCTATTTATACCTTCTCCTCGAGAAGCGGCTTCCTCGCTTCTGGAGGGAGTCCTGCGCGAGCAAAAGCCTTGTTGTTTCGCGACGTTCGCTAGAAGACTGGCTTCACCATCCCACGTATAGGCACAGTTAACAATAGGTACCTTTCGTAGCGATAGCGATCATTAGAGCGACTTGTGACTCTATCCTTTAGAAATCATCCACGCGACTCGTTCGACGTCTCTTCGGCATCGTCATCGTCATCGTCATCGCGCCTCGAAACTGCCGTTTCGCTGAGCGTAGGAACAAAGCGCGCGAGTTTCACCTTATCCACGCGAATCAAATCTCTAGCAATTAAGATTATAATTAGCGCGTCAGCGTATCTCTAAGTTAGGCTCGCCCAGGGAGGGAAGGGTGGCAGTTTTTTCTCTCTCGTATTGTCTCCCAGACGGACGTAATACTTTCCAGCGGGATTTTTGTACGTGTATGCACTTTGGTCACGTGAGTCGCAGGTTTCTTTCGGCGGGGAATCCCGGGCGATTATCCTAGGAACTTAAGTAAATAATACACAACTTCGAGTTATAAAGTTAATTTCATTATCTACGACTGTGATATAAATATATTTGTATCGTTACGTTTCGTAACATGTATCCGCATTGATTAATCACTTGGAGGAATAAGTTTATGAATATCGTATGTAATAATAATTATTGTGCTAATAAATAGTAACTTCATGAAACGGAGAAACTGCGAGTTCACCTGTGTGTTCACCCCGGACAAAAAGCACAGAAACACAGTCTTTTTTACAGCCTGCATCATACAGACGAAAGCGGACACGCACTGCGTTTCAGCAACGATTCCAATTATTCCACAGCGCAGGGACTTTTATAATTTTATAATTTTATAATTTTATAATACTAAAGATATATGCGCGTAGAAATAGCTGAGATCAATACGAAAGCGTAATACGAAATTAATAGCATTTCCTGCCACGTTTTCCGTTCCTATTTATGCCTGTGTTACTTTTGGTATTTGTCGAGGAGAATAACAAGTTTTTAAAACTAGACAGATTGCAGTATTGCAGTATAATTGGAATCATCGCGATGAGAGACAGCTCGGACAGTGAGATGCGAGCACATAATTCGTTTCGAGATAATTAATTAGTTGTAACGAAAAAAAGGCAAGGATAAGCTTACGTGCCTTTTTTGGATATTTTATCTCGTTGTGCCGCACGGATTATTCGACAAAATCAAGCAAAACCGAATATACCATTATTCGGTACTACTTGCATTCGGTATGACTCGACATTGCAAGATGGAGGCACAAACCGCTGGAGAAACGGTTCTGCAACACCTCTGCAGAAATCGACCTTATCGGACGACGTTGCGGCGCTCTTTACGTTTCCTCTGTGCCGAAAATTATCCTACGATTTTCGATGCAACAACACCGCTCGCACCGCCGCAACATTTTAACCTTTGCCGATACAAATAAAATCTTTTCCAAAATATTGCCGTGAATGAAGCAGTAACGTCTTGGTACATTCACAGTGAGAGAAGGAGAGAAGATCCCGCAAATGTTTCCGCAGTTCTTCTCCTCGTCGCTCAATTCTCTCGTCGGTCCTATACTTACAAATTCATCTCATAAGTCAGCTTCCCGACTAACTTCCCGACAGCTGTTACATCGCAGCGAGATCAGGAACGGAGGAACGAGACGCCGGCATGATTCCGGGACGCGAGTTAATAATCGCGATTTATAAGAGGATTATTCGCGCTACGCGAAAACCGATCGCCTCCGCGCTTGAACCGGGCCGATAAATCACGGACATATTCATATTAACGATATTTTCTCCATATCGATCCCCGACGGATAAATCACTCCTGCGCTCCTCGAATTTATCACCGCGCACCACCTCGCGCCTCGCCTCACCTGCGCGCAGCTCACCTCGCGTCGCTCTTCAGCCCGCCTCACCGGCGAAATCACGATAGGCATCCGCCGAAGGGTCTCGGTTTTGACGCGCTCGGCACTTCGTACTCGTCACATATAGGAGGCGGCTACCTATGTATCTGGGTGCTCCAGATAGATCCGTCCGATACGAGAGATCGGCCGGTTGTTGAGCCGGACTCCGAATCGAGTAATGAGAGACCCAGTGCCGCCTCCCATGCATCTCCCATGCCCACCCCTTGTTTATGGGAATCATCGGATTTCCATCGGAGATCGCGAGACCGTGGGTGGATCTTGGACGAGCCGAGCGCAAGAGTGGGTGGAGACGACCATATATTTGCTCTCAAGTTAGACACAAGTGAGGGAGCATCCTCGACGAACGCTAGAGACGAACGTTGCCTGAAGAAGGTGCAGCCACTCCAGGTGAACTGAAAGTCTAGGACACATGTGTCTGCGGGTGAAATTATTTGGAGAGGAAAACATTAGGAGAAAAACATTTCGCTCTGCACGATGGAAAACACGACACGGTGCAAGACGGAGAAAAGAATGTAACAAACATAATCCTCGGGCCTGATTTGCGAAAGCGAGCGATCGTGTCGCGACAGGAAGACGACAAGCGCAAAGGGAAGCAGACAATTAGAGAGGAGGTGTCACGCGCGCGCGCGCGAATGGCTCAGATTGTTCGCTTCTCGCGTGCATTATGTCGTATGCACGTGAAATGAGCGACGAATTTCGTTAATGTTGCTAATTCCGAGGATATACGTAGGGCTCGACATCAATGCGCCACGCTGAATATGCACGGGCCGCATTTACATGATGTTTACGCTGATCGCACAGTACGCGGCAATATTCTTAATGTAAGCTCAATTAACGCCGGATAGGACGCGCGCTTTTGCAGGCGCGAGCGCCTAATTTGCGCGCGATCGATGCTCGTATCCATAAATTTCGCTGATAGCTTCCCTTTCGCCGCCTTTCTGCCCGTCCAATTTCCATTATGAAAATAAAAGGCGCGCGCGGCGTGAAAAATCGCGCGGCTGCCTTTCATCTCGCGCGCCGACTCGCAGCCACTCCCATCGTCGAGTTACCGAAAGCGTCCAAAGTCCCTCGCGCGACATTCAAATCGCACGCGAGCAGACTCGGAATCGAATCTACGTACGTATCTACGTACGTGTGTGCACGTAGCGCGGATCCGCCCGGCCGAAGATACGGCTTTCACGTGGCTGCCGCGCCGGCGCGGCCTCGTAAAAGCTCGATGTATGCAGGATTCGATTTTCGCGCTAAGCAGGATACTCGCGGCCGCGGAAAGAAAGCCTCAGCTCGAGCCGTTGCGTTTCGCTTATAGGCGATTTGCAATGCTAAAACCGCCTCGTCCAAGTTCATCGCCGCCTCGCAGTTCGTCGGCGTGAGATGCGAGTTTGGAACGCGACGGCTCGATCGCGCGCCGCGGTGTATCGATTAGCACCTCGCGCCGCGCGCGCTCACGAACAACCGGGACGGCTAATTATTCCCCGGCGAGGCGAGGATTGTATGCTAAAGCCGGTCGTCGCACCCGGAATCGCAAAACGGAATCGCGACACCTTCCTCGTCGTCGTCGTCGTCGTCGTCGTATGTTTCGGCGATGTATTCCGATTCTTTCGTCGCAATCGGAACCTACATACCTAAGCGAGATAAGCAGCTGACAGATCGCGCTACGTGAAACCGCATTAGCATTCTTACCGCGGATGCGACTTGGTCGTTGACGCTCGCGAGCGCGACGTCGCCGTCGGGGAGCGCACAGCGAAAGTAAAGACGCGCTGCGCTAATGAGCGCTCGCTCGTCCCAAGGCGTTCATTCGACGAGATTCGTACGCGACGCGGATACAGATTGTCAATGTGCTTGAGCTACGAGCGGGTCAAAGAGCAGGAAACTTCATTCCCCGGCTAATGCGATAGCCGGAAAATGTTTTCTCTCACTTCTCACGTTTCCTTTTTTTCCTACACTTCACTGTACGAGTAAAATTTTTTATTAGACAATTACGATATTGGACAAAAGCGGCTCGAGTTGCTGCTTTTCCCAGAGGAAAAAGGCGCGAAACATTAATGCCGACCGGCAGAGGCTTTTCGCTGCAAAATGTCCGTCATCTTCAATGACGGGCAGACTCGACAGCGCGTTCGCCATTGAATCAATCGTCGATTCCCAATTCATCGCGGCCAGTCTTTCACGGGCCAACCGCCGTAAATCGCTGGCGAGATTAATCTCGCAGCTCGCCCGATCCGCGTCGGCGATCCTGCGGCTCGCGCTAAGCTTCGCCGTAGATCTCGGCTGAATTTACGAGCCGCGCTCGGTCTCTTCGCCCGCCGGAGAAAAGTCCGTAGCGAGCGCGCGGAATGCACGGCATTTTGTGAAATTTGTCGTCGTCGCGAACGCGCCGCGCCGCGCCGCGCCGCGCCGCGCCGCGCCGCGCGGAATGTGCACGGCCGGGCGCGTAGAGCCCGCGGGTGACGCACGACGCACGCGTGCGGGTCACGCAGTGAGAGAAAACGCGTGACGGCACGCGACGACCCCTTTCCGATTATTTTCTTATTTCGCCTTTACGACACACGCCTCGTCGTCTCGTCGCCGCGAAAAGATTCGCGAAGGATTCGCGAAGGAAATCGCAAAAATCGCGCGAATATTTGCGGATATCCGCGGTGAAAATCCGACTTCCGCTCGCGCACGACATTGTTTCCCCGTTAACATCGCTCGTTATTGAGAAAACGTCAAGTTTCCGCAAGCGTGAACGCGTTATTCCGGACGAAGGTTGATTATTTATTGAAGACGGTATCGAGCCAGAGAGAGAGGGAGAGGGAGAGAGAGAGAGAGAGAGAGAGAGAGAGAGAGAGAGAGAGAGAGAGAGAGAGAGAGAGAGAGAGAGAGAGAGAGAAGGGGAAGGAGAAGGGGAGGAGAGGAGGAGAAAGAGAGAAGGAGAAAATACATCCGGAATGAGGATGTAATTGAAACTTGTATCAGCCTTAATTAAATTCGCAGTTCGGCTAGAGAGTACGGTACATTTTGAAATACTTTCCGGCGCACACGCGAGACCCCGACGGTGACGTCGACGACGACGACGGCGACGATTACTACAAGAGCGACCTTTTCTCGTTAGTGAAACATCGCGAATGTGAGCGAGCCCATGCAACGCCATTGGAAAGCGGTCTTATAACCCTGCCAAACTAAACGCATCGTCGGCTTCGCGTACCTGATATTAATCTCTCCTGCGACCGCAGCAGAAGATTCTTGCAGCGCTGGAGCTGCATAATCTCGTTCGTTCGTTCGTTCGTTCGAGAGAGAGAGAGGATCGACAGTGTACGACACGCAGCGCGATACAGCGATGATAGCCTTCGCTAACTAAATCGAGCGGCATATTAAACGCGACTGAAATATATCGCGCCAAAGATCCGAAGACATCAGCGGTATTTCGGAAACTAATGAAAATTGATACATTGGATGTTGAGCCACGCGAAGACAGACAGACAGACAGACAGACGCCGACGGCGTAGACAGTAACAGTGAGTGCGGGAGGCGAGGGGCGTTTTGACGCTATAATCAGCGCGACATTTCGTTCTCCGAGCAGACTGCTTCATGAATAATCGCTGGCTTTGAAAAATTCAGGCTTTCTCGAAATATTCGCGCCGTGCGTCGCGCACACCAGACGCTCGTGTTCTAATTAGAAACGAGTCGAATCGATTATAACATAACGCGGCCAATCGATCGCCAATCCCGGCTCGAACGACAGCGGTGTGCCGCGTTGAAACTGCGACGTCGGGCTCTAAACCTGATTAATAATCGTTCGCCTGTGTATAGGAGACGAGAGTCGAAAACGGTAGTCTTTCTTTTCGGAGCAACCGGCGCGGGATGATTGAAACTTCAATTTGGAGCGTGCAGTCGCGTTCTATGATCATCATCGGCGTTCCTCTATTCGGCGCGGCGCGCGTGACAGCGCGAATTCATTTTTCAAGCTGGCAGATTGTATCGCGCAGCCTTCGATTATCGATTGCGGCCTCTCTTATGTTTTTTCAATCTCTTTCTCTCTCTCTCTCTCTCTCTCTCTCTCTCTCTCTCTCCCTCCCCCTTTCTATCTACCCGGTTTCGCGCGCCGGTCGAGCTAATAACTCTTGGCGCGATCGCTGTGTCGAGTATTACGTCGTTCGACAGAGATAAGTCGTATCGTTCCTTTTCTCTCCTCCTTGCTCCGTGAAAAAAAAATTTATCCCGGCGAGGTATAAATTCTCTCGATCCTCGGAATCGAGAATTGATTCCGACGAGCGCGCGTGGAGCTTCCGTGCTTGAGTTCTCGCGAGACTCGCGTGCGAATCAAACGAATGATTCCGATCTCGATGATTGGCCGTTCGCAATTCAAAAACGCGCGTCCTTCGCATCCCGCCATTTCATTTATCTATTTTCTTGTTCACAATAAATTTATCAACGTCGTTCGTCGCATATACACAGAGGTGTATATGCGACGCGGTATCGCGCTACATTCACGTAAAATATGGCGCATTACGGTGCGCTCTGTTGAGTGAATAAATCTCGCGATCAATCGTGAGCAATGAGCGATTCTTGCCGCCGACATCGTTTGGACAATAATGTCAGCATGCAAACGCATTAATGTCATACGCGACGGCCAGTCGTAAATCAACGTCGACAAAGGGGCAACGTCCCGGGCGAAGGGGCGGAAAAAAGAGAGGAGCGTGAGGGGGGCAATAATTAAAAGACATCGGCTGAAATCGAGGCGAGACAATATGTGTGTACGGGCATACGGTATACTTTGCCGCGAAAAAAAAATAATACGCTGGCCGGGTGAGTCGGGATGCGGTGAGGCGACCGATGAAAAGAGAAAAGAAAAGAGGAAGGAAAGGACGAGAGAGAGAGAGAGAGAGAGAGAGAGAGCGCCGATATAATTCGTAGGAATCACGAGTCGTAAGCGCGCGATCCTACGAGCGGGCGTTCCGGACGAGGTACTTTGCGACACGAGACGGGTCGCTTCCGCTTTCGGATAAAGTGCATCCGCGCGCCCCGCGAGAAGGATGCGGTATCCGCATTGCCGATGTTAGCCAGGACGCGGCGATGTACGAAAATGCGCGCGGTGCCTTCGTGACACGTTGCAGCTCACAGATTGTACACGGCGTATAACTTTGTAATTTGCCGCGAGACGTGTGTCTCAAAACTAGGTTGCATTATAATTGGATAACCCGCGTTGAAGTATCCTGCGAGGGGGCGGGGGAGGGTAGGGGGGATGGGAGGAAGAGGACTCCGCTGCGCGAAGGATTACGAAACGCGAGTGTGTAATCTCGGCGGATTTGAATACGCAGGCAGTTGCTGGGTCGCGCGGCCCGAAGCGCTTCGCCTTCGCGGGCGTCGATGGCGAATCTGACAGTCTCGTCAACGCGGAAACTTAGATTTTAATTCGCCGAGCATACGCACGCACGAGGATACGCACACGCTCGCTTCCCCCGACGAAGGTATGTACACACGATGGATTAAGGAAGCGACATTCGCTCGAGAATGAAAATTCGCTCACTTCGAGAAGACATTCCCCCTGCCCCGCGACGAAGCGCGCAATTCGCGGCGGAGTCTCGCCGAGAGAGTTTAGGGTCAACGGCATTTTCATGCGGCATGCGGCAGGAAAAGAAGAATCCGCCGGCATTCGCGCGATAGGAAGCGGCCGACGTGCCGGACGCGAGTTCGAGCGGCCGCAAAGGAGGCGACGACGGAGAGTCAACCTGCTTGACTTTCCGTCGATATCGCTACGAGGAATCGGCAAGAGTCGTCAGTGTGTTTCTGGAACTCACGTACCATTCGGTCGACTCGGCCTTCGTTTCTTTTCGCGTCGGTCTAAGCCAGCCAGCCAGCCAGCTCTGTTCCGACGCGACGGGACTCCGCGCGCGCCCCGCGATGCAGCACCGAGGAGGCGCGAACCAAGCGCGTTACACTCGACTTCTCCAGCAGCGCGAGCTCGGACCACGGGGAAATTAGTTTAATCGTCTGCATGACGAGCTTGGACGGCCGCTCGGGACGCATCTCGTCGGCGTTCTTTCTTTAACCTTTGGTGGATCGGAAACCAATTTATTGGCTTTTAACTGCTTTTGCCTTTGGAGGCCCGAAAACCAATTTATCAGGTTTTACCTTACTATTGTGGGATATTTTAATTTATTAATATTCTACTTTTATATGTCATATTCGCTTACGCGTTATACTTTGTATTGTACCAGTTTCGATTTGTAAACAGGGTCGGGCAAACGCTCTCTGTGTGTGGTACGACTGTCGAGCCGATGATACTTATTGTTATACTTGTTGTTATTCAGTTGCGGTGAATGCGATGCACCTCTTCGCGTTGTACCGTGCTTCAAACTGTACTACACCAAGAAAAATTACTAAATGTACGAGGGTAGTCCCGGAAGTACCTGACCTAACAAAGAAAACACAAAAAATTTGGGAAAAAATATCTTTATTTCTCTAGATAGTCTCCTCATAGCTCAATACACTTTTCCCAGCGATGTACGATAGCTTCGATATTCTGTTTATAGTGGGAATCGTCGAGCGCCTCAAAATAGCCATCAAGCCACCTTGGTCCATTGTTTTGACTGTTCCTTCGTCTCAGGTGCGAAGTGATGAACCCATATTTCATCCATGGTTATGAATCGACGCAAAAGCTCGGCTTTATTGCTGCGAAACTTCGCCAAACACTCGATTGAAACATCCTCGCGACGCTGTTTTTGTTCCAATCGCGGCACCCATCTTGCGCACAGCTTTCTCATGTCCAAATTTTCAGTCAATATGCGATGTACAGCACTTTTTGAAATGCCTACCATGTCTGCTAACTCGCGCACTTTCAGTCGACGGTCATCCAATACCATTTTGTGGATTTTCTTCACCATTTCTGGCGTGGTCACCTCATTTGGTCGACCACTGCGATGTTCGTCTTGGCAGCTCGTACGGCTTCGTTTAAACTCTGCCACCCAATAATTTACTGTTGTAAACGAAGGAGCAGAGTCCCCCAGAGTGGACTGAGGTCTTTCAAATGAAAGTATTGTATCACATAACAATGAGCAATTTTTTCCATGTTTACAAATTCACTGAGAGCGTTCACTATTGATGGCTGCCATACAAATACTAAACAACGTAGCGTCGTCAAGCTTCAAACTTAAGCTTTATAAGGTTGGTACTTTCTACCATAGTCATTCTTTACAAACAACAACCGCTATCTATACGTCAGGTCAGGTACTTCTGGGACTACCCTCGTATTGTACTATGTAATGTATTGTACTAATGTATTGTAAAAGCATTAGTCCTGTTATTTTTTCAATTACTTTTTTTATATTTCCGATAAAGTATGGATTTATTGCGAAATAAATTGATGTATATAAATACATATGATGCATTTTGACTGCCTTCTACTTCATAAATTGCGGTATAAAAATTTTTATGCATGTTATTTGTCAAACTTTTTCTCTAAAATGATGTTAAACAATTATTTTAATAATATCTAATAACATTAAGTTGGAAAACTAAAAACAAGGATCCTGATTCTTTTCCGGACCGGAAGCCAATATATTGGTGCGAAAGTGGCGCCATCTTCTTCGTCATTCAACCCAACGATGTTAATAATAAAGTTCTAATACTTAGAATAAAAAAGTCGGAGAAAACAACGGTCCTCTAAAGGTTAAACACCGGCGTCGCGGGTCGATTTGATGACCCTCGTGAAAACGGAGTCGGGACGACAAGGACGGACGGATACGATGACTATACGCTGTTCGTTACAATCTTCTCTGTCCGTAAAGTGAGGCTCGTTGGATAATATCGAACGGAAGGAAGCAGGAGGATCTCATTGTGTACTCGCGCGCGTGTCCGGAGTTGATCAATTTTTCAGATTTTTCCCCTCGCCGCCCGCTGGCTGCGCGTTAAACAGTGCTCCTCGTTTTTCCCCGTTCAGTCCGCGTCGCTGCTCCGGGTTCAAGGAGAGCGCGCATGACTTGTGGGACACGCGTTCTCTCCTCGGGAAAGAATCCCACGCACGAGCGCAGCAGTTCGCCATTCGCGGACGAAGAGATTCGCTGAAAGGGATCGCGACGGGTCGTGTTGCCCGGCTGAGCCCCGGAGGTTCGTCGGATTCATTATCGTGACGTCACCTGCTCGGGCCGTAATAGCCCGTTTTTCCCGCCGACATTTCGATGCTTTCACGGTCGTTCCCTGGACTTAAGTATACGCGCGAGCGAGCGGGCGATACACAACACAGAGACGCTCTCTAGAATTTCACTCCGCGAAAGACCCTCGGCACTTACGTTCCTCGCTTGCTGGCTCTCGGCAGTTACTTGCATCCAGCAATGCGTTACTCATGCACGCACGCACGCATGAGCGAATGCGGGTACACGCACACACACACACGCGCGCGCGTTCAAAAGACGTTTCTCCGTCGGCGCTTTGCGTCGCGAAAAATACGTCGTTACTCGATAAAAGCGCATTAGTCGTGTGTCTCCCGAGGGGCCATTTACTTCTTGAAAGTCCAAATGCCACGAGCTATCCCCTGCGCGCTCTTGTCGTCTCGTTGTCTCTCGTTGCCTTTCTCTCGCTCTCGCGTTTCGAGTGCGCCTCGTCGAACGTCGCGTTTTAAGGTACACTGTGTACTTCGTTAGCCGTCATGCTAAGAGCTGTATTTAGAGATCGAGTGTAACCGTGATCCCTCGCTGCATTTGTCTTTGATGCACCATCACGACGATTACGCGCCAGGAAGAGGGGGGGAGGTCGACAAAGGCATGAAACGTTACGTCGATGCTTCAACCCGGCGTCGGCTTCGGTTCACCGCGCAGCTAAGGGATGGGAAATTGAACTCGGTAATAGGACAGGGCGGAGAACGAGCTTCCCCTCGTCCTTCTCTCTCTCTCTCTCTCTCTCTCTCTCTCTCTCTCTCTCTCCCTCTCTCTCTGTCTTTCAGTCGCTCTCTTCTCTTCTTTTGTCTTTTGCCACCGACCGAAAGCTGCCATGGCCAAAATCCGCGATAGAACAGAAATAATGGTATTTCGAGCGTTTCGAGCGCGGGAGATTAATTGACCGAGCTTCCTTCGCATCACGCGCGATACATTAGAATGAAGTTTCAAGTGAATGCAAACTTCAAATTTCTCCCGGGATTGCGCTTTAATTATATCCCCCGTGGGGCCACTGCATCACCGAGTCCGCGTTGCGTCTGCCTATTGGCGAGCGAGTTATTTGCGCGGTCATTCCGCGATATCTCGCAACTCGACTCGCGAATATACAATTATATGCGTCACGTTAGCCGCGTCGTTTGCGATATCGCGTCGTCGAATCGACATTTTAATCGACGCGATACGCGTACGCGTAAACGTAAACGCGCGTTTCTTTTTCGCGACTGATAGGCGACCGAACTAATTTATTAGCAGGCTCGCGCCGGAATGCACCGCAAAGTGTGCGTCGCCGATCAGGATCGCCCACCGACGACGACGCAAGTTCGCCGCATTCCCAGGTAATAAGTAGTTGGCGTAACGGCGGCGCATAAATAATTAAATTATTAAAGTAAATAATTCGTTCAAGTGTAAGTAGATCTGTTACAGGATGCGCCGCGTTGAGAGCGGCTCGTTAAAGCCCGCGACTTTCGCGCGCGTCGTTTACTCTCGATCGTTGTCAAGTAGAACCGACATTTCCCGCGCCTAACCTCGCGCTTAAACGTTTCTCTCTCTCTCTCTCTCTCTTATTTGCGCCATGTACCATTTTACCAGCCGAAAGGAAAAAGCGCTTTTAGACAGCCGCATGGAATATTTCTCGCGGTCTAATTGGGATCTAAAGTACGTTAAAACTTCATTCCTTTATCCCGCAATAGTTGGAATAGAAATAGAATCCCTGCTTGATATGACTAAAATGTTGGCCAAGAAAGAGGGCAAGTTCTTTTATCTCTGTGCGTCGATTCTAAATAGAGAAGCCCCATGTGTGAGATAAGAAAATAGAATTCTCAATTTATACCGTAAATCGGGTAATCAATTTTGGGGCAAATTTGGCAATTCTCCTGGAAAGCTACGCTACATCTGGGAAAATCGTGAAAAAGTTTTTCGTCTCTTCCATCTCTCGTACGACTGATTGTGTTGCCGTATGCTTGGCGAGGCTTTAATCGACTGCGGAAGACTCGCGCGTACGCGGACGGATCTCGTAACGCAATTCCAACGTCGGCCACGGGCCAAAGTTAGCGCGAACAATGTGGCGGCGGCCACGAGCGACGTGACTAGGAATGCAACGATAAGTCGATAACATCGAAATATCGATATATCGAGAGACAAATATCGAATATTTATCGATATTTTTTGCCTCCGATATAAAATCGATATATCGATATGAATTTTACTGATATCTCGTACTTTTCAGTTACAACTCTATTACGGGGGCCTATTACGGTTCTACGACCGAGATGAAAATTACAAAAGTGAGTGAATTCACTGGAATATGTATTGTGTAATTGGTCGACGTCTAGCGAATTCGCTCATTTTCATAATTTTCACCTGAATCGTTGAACCGTAATAGATCTCCTGCTCCATGTATGCGGCGGTGATCTCCGGCAAACGACTGCGGTTTATTGTATATTCTTTAATAAGAATATGACAATAAATTATATGAAGATAAAAATTTTTAAAAGATCTCTTTAAATTTTTCGTGCATACGTGTTTATATACGCATACCCCTATATGTATAAATTTTTTAAATAAATATCGATATTTTTCAAAATTATCGATATTATCGTTATCGATGGTTCCGAATGACGATAATATCGTTATCGATATTTTGAGAAATCGTTGCATCCCTAGACGTAAGAGCACTTTCTCCCGCTTCGTTGGACCTCATGACGTACTCGAAAAAAGAAGAAGAAACAGAAAATAATGTAACACGCGTCGTCGTTGCGGGCGAGGGGGAGGGAGGGGGGGAGGTTAGCGGTCCCCGCGGGCGGGGAATGGCTGTGATTGATTTTTACGGCGGATGAAAAGCGACAACAGAAGCGCACGGCGGATGAAGACGGAATATCCGACGCAGCTACCGGCGCGCCATTCTTCATTTGCCCCGTTCCACTCTGATTCTCTAATTAATAAATTTCTAATTTGCATAGATAACAAATTGGGTCGGTATAATTTGCGGCTTACCTCGGGGCAATTTGCCGCGTCAGGTCTAATGCGCGCTGAGCACGGTAAACACCGCTCGGCTGATAATCCGTCGCACGCGACGAAGACGAGAGACGACGGACCGACTCGCGGCAGTGGCGGCAGGACGAAGGAACGGCAGGACGAGGATGCAGACGCGAGGAGACGAGAGTGCGTTACCTATTCCGTTTTTGCACGTTCTCGCGCTCGCGCCGCGCCGTTTCGGTTCAGGCCTTCGACCTTCCGCGCAAAGTCCCGGAAAATTATTCAGCTTGCGGCTTCGCCGGACGTTCGCCGGACGTTCGCCGAACGTTCGCCGGACGAAATAATGCCCGGGCATTATCGCGTACGTTCGCCCGGCCGAATCTCAACGTGCTGCGCGGCGCAAAGACGCGGGCCACTTTCCGCGAGTTCCGCGGGTTCCGCGGGTTCCGCTCGTTCAATCTTCTTGAGTGCGAGCGCCGATAGACTCGCGACGAATCTGCGGGATACTCGAGTACGAGATTTGCATGCGAATACGGCGTTCCGCGCAGGATTAAATTCCGCGCGAATTCGCGCGGAAAGAACACTTTCCGGCCGGAAGGTGTGTATCGTCGGGTACGCGCGCGTTTGCGAATATCGCGTTGCCGATCGCGGCGCGTGCGATACGACAAGGTAAAAACGCGGCTCTCGAACGAGTCCGCTGCGGCGGCGGCGGCGGCGGGAGGAGCAGCAGCGGTCGGACTATGTCACCGACGACGACGACAATGACAAGGATGACGACGGGATGTCGGAAATCCAAGAGATCGTGGAGCACGAGGCCGCGCGTGCGAGGGAGAGGCGCGCCGGAAGGCAACCGGATGAAAAGGCTGCGATACGTGACGGCGGATGCGTGGGTTCCCGGTATCTGCCGCGGTGGCGCACGAGGGCACCGATATTGGGTTAGTTTTTGCCGGCGGTTTCTAGTTTCCCGAGTAGTGCAATGAGGTCTGCGCGCGCTTCCCGCAGACGACCTAGCAGATACGTTCCAGATTGAAAGCCGCGCGCGTCGAGCCGCGCCGCTGCTCATCAATTTCACTATTTTAACGGGACAAAGGAGAGGAGCGAGGAGAGATAAGCGGATTCCTCGGATCCGTTCTGTCCGCGTCATCTTCGGCTCTCCCGTCGACGGGGACGACGTATTGTACAATAGCTTATTACACCACGACACGGCCAACTATAACTCTCTCTCCCTCTCTCTCCCTCTCTCTCTCTCTCTCTCTCTCTCTCTCTCTCTCTCTCAGGGGCAGGAGCGAAACCGTTAGCGTCGAACGCCCGACGTGTCGGGCGGGATGTAAGAGATGCGAAACGCACATCCTCGCGCCAGCTGCGGCGGGAGAACGAGAACGAGAGAGGAGAAGAGGGGAGAAGGGCAAGCGGAGAAGACAAGAGGAGAGCCGCGCGCGCTGGTCCTTCGCGAAACGCGAGCCGCTTGTTTGTCCTTTAGCTTCCCGCGCCCCGGAACACGCTTTCGCAAAGTTGTGTCCTTTGCAAGTATCGACAAGCCGACGGGACGCGATTGCAGCGGTTTCCCGACCGCGCGCGTGAAATACGACATGAAATCGGGAGAGGCGGAGGTAATTAACGGTGTCACGGAACAGGTTGCACGTGGGTGACGTCGCCTAGGAAGGCGTTCGTAAAAAAGCTGGGATAGGGCGCGCAGGACAGATGGAACTGCAACAGGATGCATGGCCGGCGCATTCGCTTCGACCGCAAATGGCTGGACGACTTTTTCCGCCCCTCCCTCCCCGCTCCCGCTGCCCCTTCCGGATCGCCTAGAAATAAATATAACGCTCTCTAGATTTAATAGGCTCGATCGATTCTCACGAATCGACGCGGACGGCGCCGTCTCGGCGTTTCCTGTCTCGTCGAATTTAACACTTGACGCGGCAACGCCGTGAAAAGAAAAAGCTCGTCTCGTATGCACGCAATCCGTCGTTTATAAACTCGATAATTCTGGATAGTCTCACGTAGACTGACCGACCTCCGTCACTTGCGACAGAAGAAGTTGCGAGACTTCCGGTGTTCATTTATAACGGTGCCGTATTTCGAATATTTATCCCTAACCATTTCCTTCGACATATTTTCTCACCGGACGCGAACGTGCCGCTGTCCGTAAATTTTGCAATGTTCGGCCTTGCAGATCGACCATTCGCGGCACGTAACGATCGTAGCTGCTCGCGTCGACTCGACAATAGCGACACGCGCATTAGCGGATTAATGACGCGCGCTGGTAAGGCCGGGTCTACAATAGGTGTAGTAAGCTTGTAGCTTTTCGGTCCAAGTTTTACCAATCGCTTCTCATTTCGTTTCTTTTATGTTGTGATTTTTATAATATTTATTATCTCTTGCATACAAAGAGCAATTTGCTTGTACAATTGTTATTGAAACTTCGTCGTCAATGTCAGCAACGTGTTCTTTGTTGTCGGACATTTTGGCCTAACCAGATCGAAACGTACGTGAAAACGTATATATGCGCCTAAATAACTTTTCTTATTGGCTGAGAGAAATCGGCCTTAAGCTTCAATTCCTAACTTCGAGAGTTGGGCAGATCCGAACATTTGAAGTTAGGAATTAAAGCTTAAGGCCGATTTCTCTCAGCCAATAAGAAAAGTTATTTACATGGTACATGTATACGTTTTCACGCACATTTCGATCTGGTTTGGCAAAACGTCCGACAACGAAGAATATGTTGCTGACATTGACGACGAAGTTTTAATAATAATTGTGCAAGCAAATCTCTGTCTGTATGTAAAAGATAATAAATATTATAAAGATTACGACACAAAGGAAATGAAATGGCAAGCGATTGGTGAGGCTTGTTACACCTATCGTAGACCCGGCCTTAACAATAGCGACGCGCGGATTAGCGGATTAATGACGCGCTGGTAAGAGTCGGAAGAGGTCGGGGGACTGAAGAAGAAGCGCGCGCGACTAGTCGCGCAGCGCGTCCGGTTCCCCGGCGGAAAGCCGTCGTGAGCAATAGTGAACTTTTCTCACGTTCGTCTCTCATCGGCTCTTTCGGCTTTCAAAGCGTCCACGCGCAGGCCGATAACGGTATGGTAGTGGCGTACGCCACCGCCGGGTTTAACTTTCATTAAGGTCGGCAAGTGTGACCTTTCCATCCGTTGGTCCCTTATCTACCTGTCGACGCTCCAAAACCGTGACTTTTTCTCACGTCCGACTCCTCATCCCGCTCCGCCTCAACATTCCGGCTCCAAATCGGATACGTCGATGCCGCGAGAGCCGTTTCTTCGCGACTGGCTTTTCGCACGAGCGCGACGAGTTACTACCTGCCGATCGATAGCGAGCGACTGGGTCATGAACGGCGCGTCATACCGATCAATAGGAAATTAGCGGTGACGCGAGCAAAATGGGATAAATCAGGTTTGATGGGCGAAAATCAAGCGAACCGCGCGATTTCGACGGGTCTCGCCTGCCTCGCGCCGTCGAGCCCGTAACAATCGCGGCGGAATAGGCGGAACACACGATTCGATTGTGAAATGATGAATCGTCGCGAAAGGCAATTCTTCGCTCCTCTCACCGACGACGGTCGCAGCGAGAGTCGTCGATCGCGATGGAGTCGCGCTCGAATATGCCATCTCGTCGGATCGATATCGTCGACAGAGCGGTGCGAGCGGGGCGGCGAATTGTATTCCTCGTGTTTTTCACCGCAAAGAAATTTCAGTCCCGGAGGATCCCGGTGGGCCGAGAGCGCCGCGTTCTCAGGCGTGTCCCGCAAATTTTCCCATCAGGTCACTCGGCGAGCGCGCTCGCCGGCGTTCGGGCAGCATGCACAATGTTGCTTTTATACGGGTGACGCGGCCCACATCACGTGAAGGCCGTCGACCCGCAAAAAGGGCGAAACAACTGGCCGGGCCTGATAGCCACAGCAATCAATCTGTTAATATCGACTCGCGGCACCGATTAAGGTACCCAACAACCGCCAAACGCGAATAACCCGCTTGCAAATAATCAACGACGAAAAGGGACCGGCGCGCGAGATTATATTGGCAAATTGCCAAGTACAGGGTGTTCAAAATTCCGGCACGTCTCTCCCCGTGTCCGCGCGATTCGCGGAGTGAAAGGAAATATATCGAGGCGCGATTATTAATTGCCGCGAGACAGAGAGAGAGAGAGAGACGAGCGTGGCACGGCCTCGCCGCGCGATTAATGAGAATCTCGCGCGACCAGACAATATGTGTTTCTCACAAGGAGGGAAAATCGCGCGCTCCTTCCCGACGACGAGGAAATTTCAGGAACGGGCTAGAGATTAGTTTAGACTAGGTCGCGTCGAGGCGAATCAACGCGTTGCGAGAGAAAGAAAGAAAAAAAAGAAGCAAATATTCTGCCCTGGCCGGGTTTGGCGCTACGGGCGAATCAAATGCGTACCTGAGTCGCTCCTGAGTCGCCGCTGCTCCACCAGGTCCGAGGTTCCGGCGCGTCGAAACACCCTGTATAATCGCCAGGCTGGCCGGAAACCTTGTCCCGCGCGGATCCTACCATTTTTCATTGCGCCGAAGGATTTCTTCGCCGAGCGTGTGAAAAATCGCACGCGTGGGCGGCAATATGGCGGGGCATTGTCCTGGCCAAAGCGGGCCGTGTAGCGCTCCTTGCGTCAAAAACGAGCAAGGATCGGCGCTTTTAACGGTCCGAGAGGCGCTTTTAATGGCCCGGCCGATCTTACGTAGGTAGTCCGAGACACGAAGATCGACGACAACACGGCGGGAACGGCGAGGCGAACTCCTTTGCAACATTGTTCACGCTTGACCTCGAAACAAAAAAGAAAAAAGAGAAAAACAACGCGCCGGCACGTAATTTGCTCGCCGGGCAACGAGCTTTTACCGGCGCGGCGCGGCGCGGCGCGGCGCGGCGCGGCGCGGCGCGGGCGGCGCCGCGATGTATGCACTTTCCCTTCCGATTGCTAGCACGATCGGCGGTGATACATTTGCATGAGAATTATCGCGCGGTTATGGCGCGCGTTCTTCAATGGGAACACGAGCGCACTCGGACTCTCGCTCTTTTATAACGTTGAAAAACGGATTTTACAAAGTCGTCGAGAAACGAAAAGGATGCTCGCTCGAAGCGCGGTTATCGAGAGATTCAAGAGAAAGAGAATTGCCGAACTGTCACGGCGAGCTATCTTGACGACATCCGCGATCGCCGCCGGCGAATTGCTTGTGCGTCGTAACGCACGTTTCGCAGTTTTCCAACTTGTGGAAGTTGTGCTTTGCAACACCCGCGAGGCTCCGAGAGGCTCCTCGGCGCTGCACGGATTACCTTGTACAACGTACAAGATTGGACGCGCAGCGCGGACTAAGCTCGGCCATTCTCCACCCGCACTTAGAGTTCGCATTTTGAGCCAAATACGAAAAACGTGAGGAGGGTAAAAAGTACCGTCGCCCGGTGACCTCGAAAGAGTCCTTAATTCGCGCTCTCCTCCGCGGTTCGCCATAATGGCGGACTTTTGCGCGAGGGAACCAGATCCCAAGGCGTGAGCTCGTCGGAAAAAGCCCGTGAGAGATTGCGAGAGGAAGAGGAGGAGGAAGAGATGGAGGAGGAGATGCAGCAGGAGGAGGAGGAGGAGGAGCAGGAGGAGAAGGAGGAGGAGGAGGAGGAGGAGGAGGAGGAGAAGCAGGAGAGAAACGAGATAGCGGTGCTGTCCTCCATGGACTTTTCTCTCATCTGCCTCCCTCCCCCACCAGCCCCTGCCGCTCTTTCTCTCTTTCTTGGCCGTGCCATTTTGCCTCAACTTTGTTTCGCCGGCACTTTCAGTCGGATGCCATGAGACGTCATTTCCGACGGCAACGATACGCGCGCTGCGAGGATTTTAACATGTTGACGGACAAGCATAATGCGCAAAGGTCGAGAGAAAAGCCAGCCCCGTATTCTGTCTTATTCCGCGGTAGAGATATATGCACTACGTATAGATAAATAATCCAAGCTGCGGCAGGAGTATATTCTTTCTCGCGTGTCCGCCTCGGTGAAACCTCGGGAATTTTGAAATTGTCAGTCCGATCCGAGGATATACCGGCTAGGATCATCGACTTGCCGACTTGCATCTCTCTCATACGACGATCGCGGCTATCTCTCTCATCCCGAGTGATACCGTATCTTTTTTCTTCCGCGGGGAAGCTGAAGAGAGCCGGGGCCGAGGGGACGATCGAAACGAGCCGTATTACTCTTTCGCGATATTCTTCGAGTTTGCGACTATACGGTTAACGGCCGCCCGCTTGTCCGAGGATACTTTAGAAATATTAATGCAGGAAAGGAGGAAGGGGTGACGGAGAAGGTGAGATAGCGGTGCACAGTCCTCTGTCCCTTTTTACGGGGAACTTTGTTGCAGGAACATTTTTCTCGTTAATCACGTAATTTTTCAGCCTGACAGGAAACACCCTCTTTCGAAGCTTCATCGATTAATCTCGAGCGGCGGCGACGGCGACGGCGGCTACAGAGGCAGCCACGGCGGCGCGGCTACGTCTGCTTGAATCCCCGGTGTTACTTTAGAAGCGTACGACATCCACGAAGACGACAATTTCACGAATCCTAAACCGCTTACTTCGATGATTAATTTCCCCGCTTACTTACCGGCGACGCGCGAGCGTTTGCCGAGTCGCTTGAATAGCCGTCGTCGTATTACTTCATATTTTATTGACGGTCGCGCTGCTTACAGGACTACTCCCCGGAGGACGAGTCGATATCTCGCGAGGAGGACGACGAGGGTCGTTCGCGTTGTATCGGCCACGAAGTATCGGCTTTCGCTCTTGAGACTTGCCCCGCGCGCGCCCGCGCAAGAGAAAGAGGGAGAGGGAGGGGGGGCGGGAAAGGAGATTATACAGTTTAGGTAGAGGCATTATATGCAGGTAGCGCGGTTGGGTATTACAATTCTACTACGAAAGCGGCTTTGTGCAGGCGTAAGAGTTACGCGGCAGTGGGCCACGCGAGCGGAAGAATCGTTTGACATAATTTTCCGCGGATACGACCCGAGCGGGAAAGCCGCGCGCAATTACACGAAATACCGGTGTCACATCGATCGCGGTTCGTGTCTCAAATGCTTTACTGCGCGATTATGTTTCGTCCCTGTGCCTGTGCGGACGGACTTCTCTCTTCGACTAACAAGAATCGTCGATTCTTACCCGAGGTTTCCACATACAGACGTGTCTATTGAAATATACGAGACTTTCCAACGACTGACACTGACACTGATCGCATAAATTTCGCTCTCCACGCAGACGCGCGTTCTCTCTACATTTCAAACCGCTCTGTGCAAAATCCACGCGGCTCCCGCTGCCTCCCTCCGCATAAATCACTCGATCGAAAATAATCTCGACGGTATCGCAGTTAATTGTAGCAAACGGTAATTTAAACTAGCCATTAACTTGCAATATCGCTCGCTCGAAAATCCGATCGGTCGCGTTGCTCGACGTGAAGAGGGTGCTCGTTGCAAAAAGAAAGAAAAAAGAAGAGGAGAGGAGAGGAAGGAAAAACGAACGAGACAAAGCAGCAGGTGGAAATCCTATTACCGGCGAGAAAAAATGTCGACCGACTCGAGTTTCCTCATTCCGAAAGCGTGACAATAAAAAGCGGACTTATCGATCTTCCTTCGCGGATAAATCGAGCGTCGGTCGCGGCGATCGTCTGACAAATTACGTTGTCGCGGGCAAAAAACGCAAGTACACGGTCCACGCACGCAAACACACGCGCACACGTACGCGCGCGCGCTCTCTCACGTCGGCCATGTATTATTCATTAGAAAAATCACCGTCACCCCCCTGATTTCGATCGGCCGCTGCCGCTCGAAATTTTCTCGCCCGGAGATCGCTCTCGTTTCGAAACGATCGACCGAGTCTACGTCGCCCGCGAACCTAGAACGCGCGATCTGGTCCCGGCCATTAATCGCCGCCAATTACTCTCGTCCGCGAATCATCTATAAAACGTCGGAACGCGCGATGAAGAGAAGGCTCGCGCGCAAGAACGACGGAGAGGAGACGAGTGAAGAGAAGAGGCGACGAGAGGAGAGGAGAGGAGAGGCAGGACGAGGCAAGAGACGGCGGACGGGTAGGCGAGAGAGGTACCGGTGCGGCCCTCCTCCTCCTCCCCCCTTCGTACCCTGGGCCCTTTATCTCGCCGGCTTTTTTCCCGTGGGCCCCGGGCCCCTGTCCTCCGCCAGAGATTTATGCTACCGACATTGAAACTAAATTACGCTATAAATTAACCTTAAATTCGTGCTTTCGATGCGTCCCGATCTACCCGCCTTCCGCGCGTCCCCGGACGCACTCAGCCGGACCTGGGTTCGTTCGCCGTCGACCTCGGCGACATTTCTGATCCTCGCCTGCCTGCCTGCCTTCCTCCCCCTCGCTCCTCGCCGCTCCCGCTAGCCGCGTCCGTTAGTTCGCTCTCGCGCAAGTGTAATTAAATGACGGACGGACGAACAATGAAACATTTGTTTAGACCGACGGGGTGACAGCCTCCGAGCTCCTCGTTGATCCTCGCACGTGATCGTGATTGGCGTTTTCAGGCTCGTGCATCCTCGACGGCAGACTCACGGTCGATTCAGGACATCGTCCTGCGCCTGCCTCTCGCGCGTTGCTTCTATGCGCATTTATTTATCTTTATTAGAGACGAAGGCTCTCTCTCTCTTTCTCTCTCTCTCTCTCTCTCTCTCTCTCTCTCTCTCTCTCTCGCCTGTCGGTATTGGGAGAGGGTCGTACATTTCATTCGCTATCGATTCGAACGTTCCCATCTTGCATTCGCTTGTCCATCCAGCCGGGATTATAATCTAAAGGGGAGGGGGGGAGGGAGCGATTTTTATTCTCGGCGACGAGGTCGCAGGTAAATACGTCTGCTCCTTGGCGAGCAACGGAGCAAAGCGCGCGTCCGGATTTGAACCCGCAATCAAGTTGCACGGGACTGGACGCGGGCACGTGTAACCAATTCGTCACGTAATAGCGGCCGGCCGATTTGTATCAAAGAGGCCCACTTTGATATGAAACTCGCGTGAAATGGCGCGATCGAGTGATCCGGCGTCGTAAATCAGGCAGGCGCGCGGCAGCTAATAATCGGCGGAATTTACGGGACCGCAAACATTGCGCGCGCGCGCGTGCGTGCGAAACTGCAAGCGCAATCAGTCCGCGCACGGGAAATTTGTCATTCGCGCGTGTGCGTGTGCGTGCGTGTAGCCAGTTTGGCCGCGTCGATTAAGGATAATCGGAACAAACGAGCGCGACGCGCGAGTTTATACAGGCCGCGTGACGCTTTGTCGCGCAAAAGACCTGCCCGTATTAATTACCGATTACCGTTCAATCGTGTTTGCTCAGCATATCTCGATCTCTCCGTCTCGACCCGTCGCGCGATCCTCGCTCCTGCATCCTTTTTTTTTGCGCGGGCGCACCGCGCGACTACGGCGCGGATTAGAAAGCGCAACGGCGGCGCACGCCGGACGAAGGAGAGGAACACGCGTGTGCCCTGTCGCGGCCATAATTGATAACGATCGCGCGCACTTACGCGTCCGCAACGGAGGCCGCCGAGGCGGAAGGCCGCGAGGGTGAAACGGCTTCCGCGCGCTCTCGCGAAGCGAAGCGCGGCGACACACAGGAGATCCGACGATTTGTTACGATTTTAATGGTCGCTTTTAAACAGCGCTTTTAACGAGCCTGCTCGATGCACTCGCGTCGGCGTCGCGCGAAATTTATGATCTTCCGCGGTACCGTAAGATCGTTATCGGTATAACTTCATCGTCGTCAACGGCCGACCCTGAACGCGTCTCGTGCGCTTGTCTATGCCTCGGCTCCCTTTGACGGCTGCATCCCGTTAGAATCGCGGAGCGTCAAAGTCCCGACGTAATTTACGACTGCTGCGTGCGCGCGCGCGCGCGCGTGTGTGTGTGTGTATACGCACACCAGACCCGCTCGATGAGCATATAATGGGGGATGACAACGATAGTTGTGCGCTGATCGCTCGCAACAATGGGTTGGCAAGATTATTACATTTTAATAATTACACAACAGTCGTGTCGATAACGCCTTGATAACGCGATTAGGTCGCTCTCTTCTTTTCCTCCTCGTGCACCGCCGTTGTCTTCTTTCGAGATTGAGAGGTAGAGGAGCGCACGGATGGACCAAAGGCGGGTCGGGAGACGCCTCGGCTCGATAATAAGATACTTTATTAATAAAACAGAAGAATCAACAGAACGCGTGACCGTCAGGTACAATTTATCATACGTAAACTTAATGCGCGCGCGCGCGCGCGCGCGGTCAGGCGACGCGCGTGCGAACGTAACGCCGAGTGCGTAAAATGTGATTGCGCGATGCGGCGATGCTCCATCTCTATCGCCTCTCTCTTTCTCTGTTTTTTTTTTTCTTTTTCTCTGCTCTCTCTGCCGCCTCTTTTTCTCCCTCACATCGCCGGGTACGTAGAATTGATTTATATATAAATACGTATGCGTATAATATATGTTTATATGCATTATACGTATAATATATATCTATGTATATATCTCATGTGTATGCGTGAGTATATTTATATAGTATATTGCCGTGTGGATGCGCGCGTAACACTGCGAGTGTCGCGACTACACGCCTAATTACGATCGCTACGAGCAAGTAGGGGGGGGGGGGGATCGTGATGCGGTCGGTGATCTGTGTGTTAGTACGTACGCGATATGTTTGGTAACTGGTAGAGTGTAAGACTAGTGTTAATGTAAGTTTCACATCGGCGCGCCTATAAGTGGAAGTGGATGTGTGCGGGCGATTCGCCTTACAGAGAGCGTTGCGGAAGCACGCGAATCGAGGACCGTCCGTCCGCTTCGCGAGTCCGCGGAACGACGGATACGACGGGCAGATGGGCAGAGCCGCGTCGATCTCACCTCGATAAATCGCGAACAAACACTCGCGGATGCTCCTTCGCGTCTCGCGAACGTCGTTCGACATAGCGAGATCCGCGAGGCCCGGGGAGCGTGTCGGAAATTGGACTGCCACGGCAGACGGCTACGTGAGAACAACGATATTCGGGAGATTCCGGTGCTGTCGATCGGTGTTGCGGTAAACGTAAGTAGTAAGTCCTATGGGACGCGGCAATGTATGCGATAAATGAGCAGATCGTAATGGATAAACCGGAGATTCGATTGAGAACGGAAAGCCTCGAGAGTCGAGCATCGAGCGGCAGATTGGTGTAAACTTAGGCGTGACACGAATCCTCCTCTCGCGAGCGCATCTTCGTGTGTCGATACAAGTCGAGAAACGAGCACAATCGCGCGCAAAATGAAGAGAAAACAAACACACACAAAGGCTGCTCTTTTGCTTTAATCTTTACCGCATTTGAGACTTTCCGTTTCTTCGACCTACATCTAGCGCAATAAATACGACACTAAAGAAAAGTCTACTCTTAACATTCAACTTCATAAATTACATCTACAACCATCATACGTGCGTAGGACATCTCAGAAGACGCCGGAAGCCCTACTTTGCGAGCGGTATGTAATAAATATATGAATTCGCCTCGTCATAGCGGCGTATCGATCGGGAAATTTTAGCAAGTTGTACTTCGCAAGTGTACATGTAATACGGTGATGTTGCGTCTCGAGTTGAAATTTTGGCTCCTCACATTAATCCCGCAAATATTGGCCAACTTGAAGGATCAATAGAGAACCTCCAAGTGTAACACTATTGTCCTACCGTGATGCTGCAAATGCTCGTAAATTGCTGTTCTTCCTACGCTAAAGAAGCAATTATTCAAAAGTTATTTAATATTTGATTACCTCAACATTCTACTCGCACTTAACCTTTATCCAAAAGGTAAGCTGTAATAAGATAAATAAATAAATAAGGATAAATAAATAAAGATAAATAAATATAGTATAAATAAAAAAATATAAATAATATATAATATTCAGCAAAAACCTTGCTCAACTACAGTCTGCGCATAATGTGATGGGATGAGCTCGCCTAAAATGGCATCCCGTCGAAGATCCAATCAATCACCGTCTGAATCAATCGACAATTTTGTCGCAACACCGCGCGCGGGAATGTAATGCTGGACAATATTATAATTTACGCCTCCACTGTCCAGTATCACGCACCGCGCGCCGTTTCTCGTCGCCGAGAAACTGTCATTTGATTGAAACATTCTCGGTGAGATTCCATTTTAGAGGAACCTATCGCCAATTTCTTCTTTTATTAATAATGTGAAATTTCACATAATTATCTACGAAACAGGCTTTTCCGCTCAGTTTGATAAAATCTACCTGCGTACGACATGCGCGACAACTCAGACAACTCTCCGTACGTACCTCAAGATTCTCTAGTCGTTCAAGTTTGACGAAGTTTGCAGAGTTAATAAGCGAACCCAAATTTCAAACTCGGATTCGTTCCCGTTCTGTTAATATCACGAGAAATTGATTTCACCGAAAGACCGATGTTAATCAAGACGCAAAATTGCGGAACCGTTTCCGGGTGGAAGATTTTGCAAGATCGCAACGAATGGCACCGATTCTTTTTCGGCAAGCCGAAAGCTTGCGAGCTTTAGCTGAAGCGCAAGCCAGCCTGAAATTCGCCGAGGAGAGCTCGCGACTTCTGAGACATCCTGTACTTCTCCCGCACTCAACTATGTCGTACAATAAATAATATTGTTTTATGCGTATAGCACGTAAGCTTCGCGTCTGCGTCACGATCAAACGATCGTCCGGACCGGTCCGCCGCGCAGATCCGAGACGGGATAAATAAAATCGCTCGGCGACAACCGTGACCGAGAGTTCGTTCGATACTTGAGTCGCGAAGGAAAGCGCACGGGCGATTCGAGTGACGTCGTGACGAGTGCACGAGTGAAACGCACCGAATATGCACCGATGATTCACCCGCGATAACTATCGCCGCGGACGCGACGAACGGGTCGTGCAGCGCGATCCGAATCGCCGAGCGATCGCTTAGTCCGCGCAGACACGCGTGTAACACGTATATATAATTACGCCTTTTGCATATTCACGTATATACGTACGTAATGTTATGTATACTGGCACATATGAAATTGGCGCGCTTTTCTCATCGTGGATGAAAGCGTGGCAGGACACGGAGAACCGCCTGGTTGAGCCTCTATTATGGTGGCAGCGAGAGAGTATCTGTTTTTTTTTCTCTTTTTCTTTTTTTCTTCACGATATCTTTTTTTCATAGGATATACTCTCACAGAATATTTTTCCTCCTATTTTTCTCTTCTCTCTTTTTTTTTCTTCTTCTTTTTTTTTTTTTACCACCGCCAATGACAATCATTGATCTCGAATGTGAACACAATGAAAACAATAAATGTGGGCGCGACGATCACACCGAGATTACCGCTACGAAAGTGATCTTTCCATGCGTGCGACCGCGAGAGACTACGAGATGGCCACAAATTCGCGTGCACGCGAGCACACGTGGGCGACACGTGTGACGCGATTTTATCCGGGGGGGATGCGGGGATTTGTTCATCTCGCGACAAAGGTCCACGTCAGATCTCGCCGGGACGATCTCATCGCGTGGATTTGCGTGCGCGCAAATTCGCGACCAGTCCGCATCGATGCGTCACGAGACGCAGAGTCTGAAAAGTACCAAGAAGTGTCGTTCATTGCGCCGCTAATTGTCTCGGATCTCTCGCCTCGATCTGCCGCACGATTCTAGTCTCGTTGCCGATCGAACTGTCGCGAGTGACCGTTCAGGGCACGCAGGGCACGTACGGATACGTGTAATAAATTAAATTAAACGAGAGAACAACCTACATTAAGCGAAATAAATAATGAACGATCTGCGGATTAAATTATTCATGATAATAATAAAATATGCATCGATGTAACGATCATAATAATGGTACGTAAATGAGCGTGACCAAGCACATCGGGTCGTGTGTCTCGATGTAGCAAATAAATTATTGACACGACAAACATGTCTCCCGGTTTTCATGCGCACTTCGCGGCGCTTTTAAGCTGGTTGATCTACAGCGGACGTCGCCGTATCGCTCGGAGGGGGTTTGTCCGCGATGGATGGGAGCGCGATGTGTGTGCGTAAAAATAAAAGCGGAATAAAAACGGAAATGTACATAAAGAGCAGGCACTCAGAGTATCACGGAACGATGAGGGCGGAACGAAAAATCGATGAAGCGAGACCGCGTAAAATTCGGCGCGCCTCGTTCGCCGTTCGCGCGTGTTAAACGTGTTTACGCTCTCGTCTCCCAGGTAGCTCTCACGTTGGAAAAAGTTGCGTGAGAGATCAGGCCACGGGGACTTTTTCCATGCCCAACTCGCGCCGACCACCGGCGGCCTGTGTGTGACTTTCGGCTGTCGATTTTCACCCAACGACTCGCAGAGCGTGGGCCGCGCGTAGCAACGAATAAGTCGATTTCATCCCTAAGTAGCTTTTTCACCCCTACTGACGGAGAACGCGGCGTCGGCTGCCGCGTTCAGCCGCGCCGTCGCGACGCAGGGGAGCCCGCGCGCGCAGGTGTCGTCGTCGTCCTCCTACCACGATCCGCCCGCCGAGAGAAGCTTGGTCCTTCTAGGAGAACTGCTGTCGCAAAACGGCGGATCCTTCTTAATTGATCTCAACGCTCGTGACCGAGTTGGCGCGACGCTCGTCCTCCGTCACCGTGTCGCTCGAGGGCGACACGGTGAAACCTTCCAAGCCGCTCTCGACGAGGCTCATGAGGCTGTCGTGTTGCGGCGAGAACGCGCGCTTCTCGGCACGGGCTTTCTCCTCTAGCTTCCTCTTCTCGGCGGCCGGGTCGACGGCGCCGTTTTTCGTGTTTTGCCAAATCAGCTGCTCCAACTTGGACAGCTGTCGCTCCGTCATGTTTTCCACGACTTCGTTGTTCTCGAACGGCAAGATATGCTTCTTCACCGTGGGCCGGTAAGTCTTCACCTTCGAGTGACCTTGAATTATATGATACATCGGGCCGCTGATCGGCTTGTCCGGCTGTTTGTAGTGCGAGAAGATCGGGTCGGTGGTCAGGCTGGGGGCGGTCGTGGTTCGCGGAGGGGTAATCGACGAGGACGCGAACGTCGGGCTGCTCTTGGAGGTCTCCTCAGTGCTGAGGATCTTCACCAATGGCGTCTGACTGGGGGGTCTCGTGCTCTCCTGGTGGTCGGTATCCACGGTGGACGTGTAGTATTCCACGGTCGACGAAACCATGGTCGGCGTGAAGGGTACCGAGGTGGTCATTGAATTTATGATCGTCGCGAGCAATCGGGAGGGTCGATGGTCGGCCGACTGCTCGGACTCGGACTCGGACTCGGTAGTCTGCATACTCATGGTTGACGTCGGCGGCGGGCTGGTGAACGTCACGGGGAACGGCTGTGGAGGTCTCTGGTGAGTTTCCATGCTCGGCGGAGGTCCCATCATGGTCTTCATGGGTGGCGGGTGCATGTGCGCCATAGGAGGCGACATGTGGGACATCGATGAAGGCGGTTGGGAGCCTGGATGCATGCTACCGAGGAAGTGCATCGTGGCGTAATTCGGCCTGGCTTGAGAGTGCATCATGGATTGAGAGCTCGCTTGCGGAAGTACGAACATGTGCATAGGGTTGCTCACGTGCCTGGGGGGCTGAATCGGGGCGGAAGGTGGATGCAGCGACTGATGAGGCAGCTGAGAGGGTGGTAGCATTTTGTTCAGTATAGTTGAGGTGGCGGAGGGGCGAGTCTCGGTGATCGGTGAGCTCGTCACCGCGTTCCTCGTCAGTTGTGCTTGCGTTTTCGGCGCCTGATTCGTCGTCTTCGTCATCTCAGACGTGATGGGATTGCCCAATGCATTGTTGAGCGTCGTTGGCGGGTCGGACGAACTCGAGGAGAGGTTCTTGTCCACGTAGTTGGTCGGCATCACCACAGTGACGGGACCTTTCTTCGCCTTGTGTGTTTCCAGGTTCGCCATAGTGGACGGCGAGTTGGCCAAGACGATGTGCATCTTTTGCGTCTCGGTCACGGCTTCCTCCGCCTGCTCTTGCTCCTCTTCTTGGCCGGTGGAGTCCGTAATAGTGGTGGACGAGACAGTGGAGCTCTGCGCGACGCTCTCCGACGTCGAGGACGTCGCATCGGTGTTGATTTCCTTCTGACCCACCACGACCTCCTCGTTCTCGTTGTTGTTACCGTCCACGATGATGTTCGCGTTCTGCCCGATGATGACCTCATGATTGCTCGACGCCGCCGCCGCCGCGTGGTAATCAGCTTCGTAATGGTCTCTGGGATAATCCGAGGTCTGCCATGTGACCTGGCTGACGTCCGGGAAGCCGGTGGACGACGAAGAGGTGGGTCCGTTATTGCCGAGCCACCCGCCGGTCAGAGTTTGCGTGGACTGATAGATCAGGTTGGACTTCTCGAAGGATACGGACGGCGCGGTGGTCGCCTCGTACCTCGACCTCGTGCTTTGCGACGCGGTCGGTGTATAGACGCTCTTGACGGTCTCCGCTTGGGATACCGCGACAGCCTTGTTCGGCAACGTCTTCGAAGTGGAGTACGGCTTTGACGAGGGCACAGAAGAGTAGTGTCCGTAATCCTTGGAGGGCGTTCCGTGATACTGAGCGGCGTCCTGCAGGAGTGGTCCCTCCTCCGTTTGCGTGCTGAACGGCTGAGATGTATCCGCGTAACCGATTACCTTATCCTTGGACAAGCCGACGTTGTAGCTAGTGGACGTCTCGGCTTTCTGGATCATCGGCGGCGGCATCATCATGGTGTACGGCTTCATCTTCTGATTGTAGTACGAACTGGGGTAGTAGCTCGGCGGTAATCGGTTCTGATTCCTGTAGTCCATCAAACCGTTCCTGAAGCTGGTGTTACGCACGACCTTGGGCGGCTCAGCGCCGCTGCTGCCAGTGAACTCGTTCCTGTACGGCGCATCTTGGCTGGTTCGTGTGAACTTCGGGCTATCCATGAACTGGAAGTACTGTTCGGGTATCTTCGGGCTGGTCTTCTTCGCGGTGACGCCCAGCACGAGAATGTCGCGCTTCGACGAGGGTTCGGTGGTGTGCGAGTTCAGCCAGTACTGCACCCTGTCGAGAACGGGCGGCACATAGTCGAAGGTCGGGTTGTTCTTGAGCGGGTCGCCGCGGCCCAGCGGCGTCCACTCGTCGTAGTCTATCCGGGGCGAGAACACCCGCGACCGGCTGAAGTTCTGGCCTGCGAACAGAAATTTCGAGGGGTCGTCGTGACCGATTAAAGCCGGCGGGATTCATCGCGGGTCAACGACGGCGAGAAACTCCGGCCTCGGGTCACAGGGCGCGCAGGTGACGCGAGGAGGACCGCGGCGATAGAGAGAGAGTCGCGTCAATTGCGACTCGAATCGGCGAGTAAAACGAGAACTTGATACATTGAATAATGTGGCCCGTCGTCGTGATTAATTGTTCTTAATTTCGTTATAACGCTCGCTCGCTCGCGCTTACGCGTCCCGATTGATTTATCCTTTACCGGCATCACTAGCGTCACGATTCTCTAGGCTGCGCGAATTTATGGGTCGCTGCGTGTATACACGCGAGAGATGCCGCGAGGTGCGCCGCGGTGCGCCGACGATTCGATGAGAGAGAATCGACGGACGCGCTCTCGCGCGCGCTCGCGCGCGCTCGCGGATAGTCGTCGTATAAATTCACACGTCCCGTGAATACGCGATATCTCGCGTAACAGCGAGCGCGTCTACGTGGCCGTACTTTCGTTTAACGTCATCGTCAAGCCAGGCTCTACATGGCGAAGCAGCACTCGATACCGCCCCGTTGTGCGATACGTATGCCGCCTCTCATCGCCCGGTGATCTCGCCACGGAGAACGGCCGTAAAATTCGCGCGCGGACGATGCTTTCAATCTGCGCTATCTGAAATTACCTGTTCCTCGGGAACGTTCAATGTTAAACCGTCGAAGACATCAGATTAGTAAATTTCTCTTTTCGCGTGCTGCTGGCGGCGCGTACCCGCCTGTCCCGTTTAAAGATACGAAGGGACGTTTCTCCACACACACACACACACACACGCACATGCACACGCACACGCACACACAGACGTCGTTTCACGATTCGATTGCAATCGCGAGGAATCGAGCGGAACAATTGGGTGCAAATTTTCGGAAGCAATTTCTATCGAGGTCTCTGCGAGCAGCGAACGTCTCTCTCATCTGTCACGGCGCGAGATATCCCCGAGAATAACCCCGCCGAAAAACGTCCGACGAACGCGCCACGTTAATTTTCCCAACGTTCGCTTGCGCGACGCGAAGCAACGGCACCCAAGATGATAACGTTAAGTAGTCCACCCCGTATCCCCACATCCGCTGCCCCGTGCGTTGCGACAAGACGGAGGAGGATCCTGTTACGAAGTTGCAATTCACGTCGTGTCGTATCTCGGCGGGGTTACAGCGACGTGGCGGGCACGAACCCATCCCCGCGGAATGAGCGCGCGCACATGAGGAGAGCTCTAGCAGGAGCGAGGGAACGAGGGGGAAGCGAGTCTCTCGCTTAACGAAATCCGAAGAGCAGGTAGAAGCGTCTCTCCTTTTCCGAAAGGGGGGCCACGCGGTTCATTAACCCTCCGATAAGCGGAATATCTGACTAGTTTCAATTTCACAGCTCAAGTTTCCAATTCCTCAGCGGGGACGGAGGCAAGCGAAGCGATATTTTCATCACACATCCGTGCATCGTGGAAACATTATACATATCTTGGACACTTTGTCATTTTTCCATTTTGAATAGACTCGAGTGGTGGCGAAAGTTTATTAATTGGGAACGGGTTAACGCGGGTAATCGCTCGTCGATCCGAATTCTATTGAAATTATGTTAACGCGTAGTAAACCGGGGGGATGATCCGGTGGTCCTGATCCGGTGGATCCGATATCGGGGCGGAAATCGAGAAAGATATTCGCCCGGCGCGTCATTACACGCGGAACATTAATAACCTCCCGCGATCTCTCAAGAATATTCGCAGCCGTGATTTCTCTTAGCTCGGTAGCGTGTCTGCGTATACGTTGCGCGTTTTATAATTAAATTTACGAGAAGAATCGACGCCAGAAAGACGCGCCTACCGGAGGGTTAAGTGAGACACATCGCTCACGGTCACGGTACACTACGCCTATAACGATCGGTTATCATCACGAGAGCGTGATTGCCGTTCGCACAGCACAGCGAGCGTTCTCGCCGAGCTGATCCGCCTTCGTGCGCGATTTATGAGAATAACGTCGCGAGCGGATAATTCTCGCGCGCGGAGACTTTCTCGGGTTTCCCATCGAGTGATTTTCCGGAATTTTCCTGCGTCCTTCGCGAGACGTCCGCGCACGCTCGTCGGTCGTCGCGGCTGCACGGGTCGCCGTGCAGGAACGAGCGAAAAGGCCCGTCCGCGAACGCGGATTCGCGCAGCCCCGCGGAACAACATGTGTCGAGAGAAATCGAGCGGTCGTCGTGCCGAACGTGCTGAACGCGGTCGCTCTGATATATCAGGAACACGCGGAATGACGTCGTTCACATTAGCCACGTGATTTGTCGGTTTCTCGCTGCGTGTGCTTGACATAGGCAGCGCTGCGCGCCGCGCGAAGCCGAGCGTTCGCGCGCTCGCGCGCGCAAGTGGTTGTTGGGCCGTAAAACAATATAATGACGAACTTTTCGTCTAATTCCCAGTCTCGTGAAGCTGAGCGCGTAATGTTACCGTAATTGGCCGCGGCCGTTCGCGGACGTTACTCGCGGACGTGTTACGCACGACGACGCGACGGAAGATTTCAAGCTTATACGTGGACGCGGATACCCAAGAAGACACTCCACTTCACTTACTCGCGTTCGCGCGTGTACGCCCAATATCTCATGAGAAAACGTCCCGATAATGGCCGCTCGAGAGTACACGTTTTCTCTCTGCCGGCATTATCGAGGCAATCGACGTTTCTATCTCTACCGCGGCCGAGCGCGCCGCCGTAAACGCGGTAGACGTCAGGCATTAAAGCACCCGGTGCCGCAGGTGCAGCGTAGCTATGCGCTGCGCCGCGCCGCGCCGCGCCGCGCCGCGGCGATACATAATGCTGACGGAAGTGCCACTGACATCTCGAGAGCCAGAAAGCTCCGACGGAGAGAAATCTCGCAGTCTCGTAATCGAGACGGATGTAGCAGCAGCGTCCCGGCAACTTTTGAAACGGCTGCGAAAATCCCCGCGCACCCCGCCGGAGTGGTGGCGGTTAGCGGGCGCGACATGTGCATTTTATGCGAACCTTCGACAGCTCTAATTCAAGGAGCAAGAATACGCGAGTCGAGACGGGCGCGGAAATTGACCCGCGAATACGATAGAAAAGCGTCCAGCGCAGTGTCACCGCCAGTTTTCCACGATAGCTCGTCCTGATTTTACGACAAGGAACGACAAGGAGTGGCGGGATTTTCAAAATATACATAAGCGAACAAATAACGAATGATTCAGAGATCACCGCTTGATGAATCCACATTAATGTTTGACAAAATTCGCGCTGGAGCGCCGAACGCTTCGCTCCGTATGATACGCGGTATGCTCGCTCGAGCCACGAAGTGTAATGTCCTACGGAAACTACTTCGACCCCCGTGCGACGTTATCCAATCTCGGAATGATGATGATGACAACGATGACAAGGACGAAGGGAGCGCGCGGGACGACGATCAACAACGTCGTCACCGTTAATCACAACCTCGCGCCTCGTCGGGGGAGTCGGAGGAGTATCACCGCGCTGTGTTATTTCGCCGCGGCGTCCGGTGCCTCATTACGACGTACGAACGACGAGCGTTGCGTCGTCGGGACGACGACGACGACGATGCCGACGATGTCTGAATGTTCCGCGCGGTAGCGACGGCAGCCTGCAGCCGCCGGCGGCCGAGTCATGTCGCATAAATACACGTGTCACGCCTCGGCGAATATACGCGCGCGCGACACGGCATGGTCAGATCTCTTCCGCCTCGTGCACGCCCTCCTCCTCCGTCTTTCTCTCACTCTCTCGTATTACCGGCCTGCATAATGCACAGTCGGATATCTGCGACCTCCGCAGTTTTGCGCGGGCATATTTCAAACGGGGGACAGGTGACGGCCTAAGTAATTTCTCGGGCTATATTACGGGCGAGGATTTTCGATCGGATCTCCGCCGGAAAGCGTAAACTAGACGCGCGAGAGTCTCTCGATTCTTCCTCCGCTGATTCTTCGTCTTGTCGCCGTTACGGCGGATGCGTGACGCCAAATTATCGTAGCCTTGCTCGGTCGAATTCTGTTTCGCCGAGTCGTAGGGTCGTCTCTAGGGTTTGCCCCTGTGTGCGAGCGACTCTTTTGCGCTCCCTCTTTTGCGTGGCGGTGGCAGCAGCTCCGATACATTGTTGTTTTTTAAATAATTGATGAATAACTTGTCGATAAATATACCTGACCTAACCGTCGCGTGACTCTTAATATCCCAGAATATCCACAGACTGCGCGTGATGGAAACTTAAGCGATAGATGTTGGAAATTTATAAATCGTAATTAGTTTAGCAAAAGTAATATCTTTATCAATATTGAGGAATCGCAGTTGTATGACTCTCGACTCGAATTTATCGAGCGATGTGTGATCGTCACTGTCCCGGAATAGCCACGGAATTGCGTAATACGAGCAAACGACAGGTATCTAAAATTCACGCGAAAGCATTCGTACTCTGTCAGCCCCCGCGGCAATTTCTTCGAGTTTCACATGTCCGACATGGCGCTGTGAAAAGCGAGAGACCACCTCGAGGCTCGGCGGGTCTTAAGCGCGGCGCGGTAGGCTATTTTCTAGAGAAATGCACCGCCAGTCGACAAGCGAGCAAAGATTCATTAAGGTTAAGAGCGTTGCCGGTCGTGCCGCGGTAATGGACTCGCGCAGCCGGGCTATCTTCCGAGATTTATAGTCGCGGCTCGCATTGCCCGCCGAAAAATACGCATCGGCACATCGCGCAGTGAATCATAGAAAATGGACATCCCCACCGGCCCGTATTTCCGCTGCGATCGTCCCTGTTTCTGCCTGCATATCGCCCGCACGCGCGCGCGCGAAATCTCGCGTTCCCTTTAATCAGCGGGAGAGCACGCGCGCGTAGTCGCGTGTCCTAAAATTTCCGCGACAATCGCGGAAAAGCGGCTCTTCTCGGCGTCACGTCGCTTCGGCGAGAGCACTCCGAAGAATACAGATGACGGGCACAAGGGCGGGGCAGCGGGGCAGCGGGGCGGTCGAGGGGTGAACTAAAAGAAAAGTTCAGCAATGCGAGAATGCACATGTAAGCGCGAGAGAGCTAAAAGCGACGCGAGTTATTCTCTGCCGTGGACTTTTATGCGCCGGGCTCACGCGTCATTGTTGGAAAATGAAGTGACGCGCGCGCTCGCGCTACATCCGCCACCGACTTCGGTTCGCGGGCGTGAATGCGACAGCTGGGCGAGAGCGAGCCCGGTGAGATAAAATGTCGGCGATTGTTACGGGGTTGCTGTTTCCTCTTATTATGCAAATGATCATTGCGCGAGTGCGCGAGGAAGAAGGCGCCGAAAGGCGGCGAGATGCAAAGCGGGAGATGAGGTAACGCGCGAATGTAACAAACCGAGCGCGAGCGCGGTGATATAAACGTGGGCCAGGAGAGCGAAATTTAAAATTTCACGAGAGAGAGAGAGAGAGAGAGAGAGAGAGAGAGAGAGAGACGTGCACGCGTGTGCCGAGCGCGCGGGACGAGCATCAATTTCGCTCGATGATTTACATAAAACCATTCGAATTTAATTATCGGATACGTTACAAGCTCTACATTAATATCGCATCGCCCGACGTGTTGCCCGCGTTGTTTGCCGCGCGTTTCATTCGCGCGATATCACACACGCGCTCGGGCATTTACACGGCACTTTTGCGTGAACGATCGGAGATTCGCTCGCTGGAAATTCACCGATCTAAGCCGCGCGATTGCTCGCCAGCCCGTTGTCTCCGCACGTAATTGCGTAAAATCTCCCGACGTCTAAGCGCAGCGTGAGAAAGAAAAGGAGGGAGAGAGGGAGAGAGAGAGAGAGAGAGAGAGAGAGAGAGAGAGAGAGAGATAAAGAGAAAAAGAGAAGAGTGGCAAAATCTCTCCCGGCACTTCGAACAAAGCGTGAGAAGCGAGCATAACGAGAGAGCTGCGGCACGAATGCATAAAGCCACCAAAAGCGTTATTATACTTTCGCCTGTGTGCGTGCATTTATGTCGCGGCTGCGCGTGGGATTATTTTCCCGCTCGTTTGTTCGTATTACGCTTATGCGACACATATTCTCGCGGTCGTGCCGCTTGTTTCGCTGGGAAGTGGTACAATGCCGAATGAAATCGAGCGTACAAAATGTACGCGCGCGTGGTCGTATCTTCTCCCTTTTAATTCCCCCGCCGCCGCCGCGGCCGCAGAGAGAAGCGTGCCATATGTTGCAGCCTATTAGAATCGACAACGCTATTCTACGCTCGCCGCAATTGCGCGCCGAGTGATATATATATATATATTATCGGGCTCGCTTATCGAATACACGCGCGCGTGCGCACACGCGCGAGCGATATTACGCGACATAATGGCCGGGACTTTTAGCAGAAATTGCGAGGAACACGAGCGCGCTGTATACGCGGAAAATCCGCAAACATGATGATTTTTCGCTGTATTTATATTGATGAGCGGTGGCGGCGGACGCGCGCGGCTCTCAGCCCTTTATCGAAGCTGAATGAGGCAAATCACACATGAGCGACAACCTTTACGCGCGGTTATCGAGTATTTTACTTTTGAAAGCTCACAATTAGCGTGCCGGGGCGCATGTGAATTTTCCGTCTCGGTTGGCTGATCGTGCACGGCTGAGCGCGCAAGCGCGGCCGCTGCCTTCCGCGCTCTCCCGTCTCTTCTCTCTGTTCCGAGATTTTCTCCCCAATATCTCGGCAGCCCGGAAGAAATTCCCGGATTTCGTGGGAAGTCTTGCGCGAGCTGCACGAGAGAGAAACGACCGGGCGTCAATTATACGGAAGCGAACTCGGGCGCCGAACAATGGGCGCCGCATTTGTCCAGGTGAGGCTGGAAAAAGCGCAGTCGGGAGGATTAATCATGTTCCTCGCGGATTTTGCCGCGGGTCAACGAGCGCGATGCGCGAAACAGAGGGAACACGGCGGGGGCACAGCCGTTCGCAGCCGCATTCGACGACGACGGCGACGACGACGGGGGAATGCAAAGGTTAAGGGGGAACGTTAAATGCAAAGTTGGCCATTGTGAGCGCGCGCGATAAAAGCGCGGCGCGCTTATTTTCTCGCACTTTTGTGTCAGGCGTCGTTTGAAAGTAGAACAACGCTCGGCGAGGCGCGGGACGGGGCGGGACGCGAGACGAGACGAGGCGAGGCGAGAAATCCGCTAGGACGCTGCCGTCGCTTCCCGACGCGCGTTCTTCCGACGTGTCGCGAATTAAAAATTGTAATTTATGTTATTTATGTGGACGACGTACTTCTCTCTCGCTCTCTCTCTCTCTCTCTCTCTCTCGCTCTCTCTCCCTCTCTCGCTCTCTTTCTCTCGGCGAGCCTCGCGATGGTCCGCGCGGTAATTCGATTATCCTAGCTAACCACGCCCTCGCACGAGCGATCGATCCCTAAATTTGATACTCAAATATTCTGGTACTTGCACTTTGGAGGCGAAATTTCGAAATCACATCAAACATCAAACGTATCTGCGTAAAGTGGAGAGAATATAGAGACCTGTGTGTGTGTGTGTGTGTGTGTGTGTGTGTGTGTAGAGGATTTCTGTGAAGGATTTCTACATTTTCAAAAGAGTAAGTCTGCAGAAATATAAAATCACGAGAATGCGAACTTTTAGAATTAATTATACAAACGAGCCAGGACGATGTTTAGAGAAGAACTTGTCCGTAAAATAATGTTTCAAGTTTACTTGCGCAACGCTTGTTGTTGCGTAAAAAGTTGTTTACGTATACCGGCAAAGACTTTTATCGCCACGTAGATTTACCACGTTAATCGCGTTTCGCCCGACTCTCTAATTGGACTTGTTGCATTATGCAACTTACGGAACTTGCTAGCCCGCTTACGTAATGCTGTTAAAAGAGCACGTTTTTATTCGTCTGGAAATGTTCCACCTTGTACTCGTGAAGGTGAATGAATCGCGTTTTCAGGCGGAGAGGCCCGATCTCGTCGTGCCGCTTGCGAGCGGCGAGAGCGCTTGCGAATTAATCGAACGCACGTCCCGGCGCGCTTACATGCGTGAGTGCACGCGTATCATCGGCGCGCGAGTGTCTTTTAGCAGTGAGTAGAGTGACCCACTGACCCGCCCCACTGATACGCACGCATGAAAGACGCGTGCACATGTGCACGCGCGTGACGCGCGACTAATTTTGATCAAGGTTGACACCGAGATTATTAGTGCCATTCGACAGCTAATTTGGAAACGACAGTCGACGGTTGCGATCGAGTCGATACGCGCGTCTCGTTTGCCTATCAAATGAGATCTCACCGCGGTGCGGCGCGGCACAACACACACATACACACACACACACACACACACAGGGACGTCTCTCCATCTCTCTCTCTCTCTCTCTCTCTCCCTCTCTCTCTCTCTCTCTCTCTCTCTCTCTCTCTCTCTCTCTCTCTCTCTCTCTCTCCGCCTCCTTCTGCCTCCCATTACACATATTGACTTTCTCCCATATCCATGTGGAGATAAATGTCTCGTACGGGCAAATGGGCGAAACAATAAATAAATCGACGGGACCGGTGGGTCTCTCTCGGAGGCGCACACAGCCCGACAAGTTGGATGAAATTCCGACGACAGTTTGATCTTACGTTCGCCGACTTTGTCGGACGTGATCCTACCGCAATGCGTCGGAAACGGAGGAGGACGGGGTGGGAGTGGTCACTGTCGCCGTCGGATGCCGAAGAATCGAGAGCATTAATGACGCTCAAGAGTCGAGGAGCTTTTTACGGGTGGATCGCCGGACGTTCCCCGACAAATCGATCGATCGACGTTTCTTTTTCGGCAGAGGCGCGCGCGCGACCAACTGACCCGGACACGATAATGTGTCTTCAATTAACTTGGCTCGCGCCAAGTCGCCACCTAGCTTCCAATTTCCACTTGGAAAAGTGGGAAATCGAATTCTCAGCGGGACGTCGGACGCAGCGTCGCGTCGCGTCTCGTCGCGACGCAAAGTCGTGCTCTTCGAGACGTGCCAGTCCGGATCTTTTACCCGCAGCTTCCTTGCCCGCAATACGACGATCGAAGTACCCGCAGAGCCAGAGCTCTCGCCGGCTCTTGCACCGTGCTCACACACGTCGTGTGAATTCGGACGCGATCCGATAGATACGCTTGTACCGCGCAAAAAATAGCGAGGCCGCCGGGAAGAAGTGAATACGGTCGACTGCGTTCCGCAGAAAAATCGCAAATAATTCTTGAGGGTCATTTGGACGAGAAGAAGTTGTTGAAGTGAACTTCACGTATACCTCATAGTGCGCACATCGACGTAAATTAATGGTACCTTGACCAGCGCGCTCGTTATTTTCTTCGGAACGTGTCTCTCGGCCACTCTTTCGAAAGGAACTTCCGAAAGATCTCCGTCTCTTTTAATCTCCGATACTTTCGTTTTTCAATTTCTCCTTTATTATACGCGCGATATTCCTAGTTCGAATTCGAATGTCAAAAACTCGATTTTTCTTTTATTAAAAGACCACGTGGAGGGGTAGCGGCGACGTGACTGCGCGTCTCCTCGTGACTTGCTACCTCGCGCTGCCATCTAGCCGAAACGAGACGGTAAATCTTTTATCGAGGACTCGAGTTCTCGCGCGACTGAATTTTTCACGAAAGTCTGCAAAAGTAATGACGTGAAAGACGGGCGACGCCGCCACATTAGACACGTGCGGTCCCTCGGCCTCCTCGAGCCCTAATTCACTCGCTGGGAAATATTCCGCGGGACACATCTAGCGATTACGTCACGTGTGTGCAGAGCGGCACACGGGACGGTGGATGGTCGGCTGGGTGGGTGAGTGGATGGATGGAGAGGCTTACCGGTTTTATTCTCAAAGAACGACGGCACGCTCTGGCAAGACGAGCAGCACAAAAGTCCCGCCAGCAGCAGCCACCTGGACAGCCCGGTCGATCTATTCGGCATCGTCTGAAACAGCGAAAAAGCGAATTGAATCGGCCATCGTTGCCGGGGGGGAGGGGGGAGAGGGAGGAGAGTTGAGAGGGAAGGGCGTAATCATATCGCGGCAGCTTTCTGACTCGTCGAACGTGCAATTTCGGCAACAGAGATTTGAATGTCGATTCCCCCCTCCCCCCGCTCCCCTCGTTCTCCGCTTCGCTCGCCGATCAACGTAATGGCGGAAATTATCCCCGATAGAGGAAGAACGCGAAAGAAATCGGAGAGACGTCGCGAGACGTCTCATCGTCGATACTGATTACGCGTTTTCTTTCTTGTTCCTTTTTTTCTCCCTCTTCTTCTTTTTCGTGTGTGTTTCGGCGCGATCCCTATTCCTAATAAATTAACCGTGTGGGAATACCGCGGAGCGTATTTACGATACGACGTGCTACATCGGCTCTCCGTGAATCGATCCCGATGGCGCTGCCAGCCGACCGGCGAATTTAATACACGTCGACGAACAGATCGCGGAAGTCGATTTATGGAGCGTTTTTATGCCGCGGAGAGAACCGTGACACTTTTATTCCGAGGGACAAATAAATCTTACGCATTCGACGTTAAAAAGCGCGTGTCGTTATTCATCGGTGAGTTTTTTGCTTATCGAGGCGAAACGAAGCAAACACGATCGCGGCCGCGCAAACCATCACCGAGCACCGTTCCGAGCTCGTCGTCGTCGGAAAGCTGCGGCGCGCGGCCGCGATCGCGGAAACGTAATTAATTCGACCTAACCGGCCGTCCACTGTGCGCAGTTGACCGCATCGCGATCGATGCGCGACGCGGGGTGACGCTCGATAATAATTGCGATCGTGTAAATACGCGCATGCGGAGCGCAATGTCCGGCCGATAAATGTCGGAATAAAATCCGCGGATATTGCACTGCTGCGGTTAGACGCAGTAATAACGCGGGACGAAAGATCGACTCCTCTTGGAATAACAACCGAGCGCCGGCTGATATCTCGCACGCTGATATGCGCAACATGAGAATTAATATCGAGCGCCGAGGGGAATCGTAATTGAAATCAGCGCGAACACGCGCGTGCCGCGATTGTCATCTTTATCGACAATCCATCTGTCGGAAGCGAAGGCTCCGTCTCTCCCCGCGCTCTCTCCGTCGTCCTTTTATCGCGCGACTCTCCCGCTCTGCCGCGCGGCGTAAAGAGCGCGAGACGCGCGTCCAAATGAATATATCCGACACATTTACATCCAAATCCTCTCGAGCTTCCTGCGCGCATCACTCTCACCGTAAGCCGTGTGCCGAGCTCGTGTGCCAAAGAGCACTGTCAGCGTTGCCAAGTCCCTGCTCCTTTTTGCAACCTCTCTCCCCTCCGCCCCGTTTTTCTCTCTTTTTCGTTGCCAATGCTGTCGGCGTTTACGTGGAAGTGCATTATGAAATGTTTTCCGTGCGCAGCAAAGCCGCGCCTGTATTATTTAATACGTACGATGCTTCTTTTTTCGCCTCGCCGAGCATACCTTCCCTTCAAGTTACCCGACGTTCGCTCCGCGGAAAAAAAGGACGGGATTCATGCGGATCGGCGCGACGAACAACGCGGATAGTTCCGTCAACGCACGCGAAGAGCGTCGTGTGCGAGATACGAGTGGTGTGACAAGAGCGGTCACACAGCGAATAACACGGTCGACGATACCTTGTGACAAAACATAAAACCGGGCGGGGATCGCGCCGCAGTATAACTCGACGTGACTGCATTTCCCGACTAGCGGCCAACTTTGCCCGGCCATTCGCGACGTCGTGTAATGCGCGAGCGAGGACCGATGTGTCTCTCTTACGACACCGGGGGAGACTCTCTCTCTCTCTCTCTCGATGTGTCTTGTGCGTAAAGTGAGTCGTAAATACCGTTGTTAACTGATCTCTTCAGTGGCTGTTCGCCACCCGAGAGAAAAAGGGGGAAGGAAGAGAGAGAGAGAGAGAGAGAGAGAGAGAGAGAGAGAGAGAGAGAGAGAGGAGAGATCGCGAGGAATAATTTGGACGGATCGTGACCTGCCCCAATCGACCGATCGGGGAACCTGCGTCAAAGCTGCGTTCCCACGACCGCGAAAGTGCGAATGCGTACAGCAGCCGCCGCGCGCGCGCGAATCCCGTTTCTCGCGCGGATCGATCTCGACGCCCCAGAGAGAATTCCGAACGAAAGGCGGCGAGCCGAGGCCCGAAGTTATCGTGAAAGGAAATCCGATTAAAGTGCGACTCGACGGATGATCTCACCGCGAGATCAATCGTCGGTCCGTCGCGTAATATCAAAGTCACACATTTCCGACCGAGCGATATAAATGTCTCGGCTGAAAACGAGACAAGTTTTCAAGCGACAACGAAACGTCGCGAGGATTCGAACTTGCTCGCGCGCGCGGGGAACGAAACTACGAGGAACTCAACAGAGTTCCTCGTAGTTTCGTTCCCCGCTTTCGTCGCGAGTTTCGGCGCAGAGTTTCTAAGTAAACAGCCCGTCAACCATCTTGCAGCAAGCCGGGGCGCGAGCGGCCGACGTGCCTCCGCAAAGAGGCGGAGAGTCTCGTACGAGATCGAGGACAGCTCCCAGGGTCTAGACGGGTCTGCGGCGTTCATCGATCGACGCTCGAATTCGATCGTGCCTGCTAACGATCACGTCGAGAAAGTCCTTGAGAAGCGGCTGCCGACCGGCGCGGCGGCTGTTGGCTCACTGTCGCTAACCGCGAAAATTACACATTCGCACACAGCGAGAGGACTCGCGGCTTTGAGCGGACGGGAAACGAGCGAAAGATCTCGTACTCTTGTACGAGTCGCTGAAAGAGCCGGCTCAAAAGGAAGTATACGGTATTAGCCTGAACGGCGCTACGCTATAGCGGCGTCATACATATAGAGCGACAGTTTAGATATTCCGCGCGTCAAGTACCGCGCGCGGAGACACGGCGGATAAGACGGCGGCCTCACACGTGTAGTAGCAGCATGGCATCCGTTCGAAGGCGCGCATACTAATGGGTTAATAAGCTGCTATCTTTAGCCTCGTGGGGACCACGAGGCATGTCTGCGAGTCGTAATCTAGGAGTAATGCACTCGCAACGGGGAAAGTAGGATATCCTGCGCAGACTGCGCAGAGCTGCAGTCCTGCAGTCGTCATGAACTGGCTGGATCGCGCGCGCGCGCGTTGCCACGTGGAGCGCACGATGGGGACGATGACGATCCACCATGCGAGGAAGCCGGTTCTTTTCCCCTCGACGTAGCCGCCGCTCGCACGGCGGCGGTCCCTCGTCTCGCCGAGAAACACCGAGCGCGAATTATAAATTCGTCCGTGGCGAATCGCGCGTGCGACATAAATCGCTTAGCATTAATCGCGCGGTAATAACGACCGCGGGCTATGCACCGCAAAAACTGACCGGGCAAAAACGACCTCACCTCGCGCGACTCCGGCGTGTATCCGCGCGCAACGTCGTGCGTCGCGCACACTCACGCGGTGTCCCGAAATCACCGGGTAGCCAAGGCGAGGAGCTGCCGGCTAAATTATCGTTCCGCGATTCGCGGACACCGCGCGCGCACGCGGTGTCGTTTCGAAATCAGGAGGCGTTCTCTCCGCGGGAGAGCCGATCTCCCGGCGGCGGCGCGTTTCACCGCGTATAAATTTCAGCTTGCGAAAATTCCAGCTGAATTTATCCGTCGGCGCAATTTACGAGACTCGCCACGGCCATCACGGCCGTGCGGCCCGGCTGTCGCACGCGTACGTTTGCGTACACCTACTTAAGAGGCCGAGGCGAGCCGGGGAAACGCGCGCGACGAAAGGAAAGATTGAGAAGGGAAAGAAAGAGAAAGAGAAAGAGACAGACAGACAGACAGAGAGAGAGAGAGAGAGAGAGAGAGAGAGAGAGAGAGAGAGAGAGAGAGAGAGAGAGAGAGAGAGAGAGAGAGAGAAAGGAAGGGAGGGAGACGGAGAAAATTTGCGAGCGCGTCGCGGACGTGTCTGTGCTCATTGATTTGATCGTCGATGAAACGGTTTGAGATCGCAGATTACGCGCCCGGGATAGCCAAGATCGCCGAGCGCGCGAACGTCATCGGCGTCTTGCGAGCTCGCGCGATCGACAATGATACTTTCACCCGCGTCAGGTGCGAATGATTCGGCTCGCTCACGAGACTCATTAGCGAATCATTTCCGTCGATAGTTGGCGCCTTATGCGTTCTTAACTCTCGAGTGCTATCCCCGTCTGATCCAGTGGTTCTCAGAAAGCGCCTGAGATCAAACTGCGCAACTGGGAGTAACCAGCGCATTACCGGATTTCTAGCGAACCGAGGAGGATCTACGCCGGAGGTGGACGGAATACGTCAACGGGCTAATATTTGGCATACTTTTTTTCGCAACGTACAATAGAACACGAGTCAGCGAGTAGTGTGACATCTGAAGAAAGTAGCACTCCGAACGATAAGAGTTATTCGACCGCCGAGACACTCCGACAGGGTCGTCGAAAGCCTGCTAGGTCCGGTTAAGGGCTAAAACATCGGTAGATGCAGAGAAATTAGGGAAATTAGGCCACGGCAAAGGGTTACGTGCTGTTGCGCAGGGTCGGAGTTTGCTGAAAGTCGCTCTCGTCGTATTTGCGCGTGGAATCGCGGCATAACGAGACACACGTGGTAACGGTAGACGCTGCTCCGGGCGCTGATCTCCTCTCTCGAACGAGATTCCCAGAAAGAAAGAGCGATAGAGAAAGAGAGACAGGACGGAGAGAGAGAGAGAGAGAGAGAGAGAGAGAGAGGGGGGGGGGGGAAGAGGGAGGGAGAAAGAGAGAAGGAAGAAGGGAGTGAGAAGGAGAAAACACACGGGCGAATGGGCAAAGAGGACCACTTTGTACGGTGCCGCTTCTAGAAGCCGCGACATCCGACCTTGAAGATCGAATCAGGATCGAGCGCATCACGATAACCCGAATGATCCTTGATGTTTTCCTACCCACCGGACGTCTCGGGGTTCAATCGCACCGACGAAAGAATTTCCGACGGGCCGGGATTAGGGTTAGAGTTTATAATGAGGAAAGTTTCGAGAATGATGCTATTAAATTATGCTAAATTATGTTAATTCCATCTAATCTGTGCACGTTGAACGAGGGCCTTAAAAGGAGATGCATGTGAGGCGGAAGGTATGCGCTTGATGCACCATAATTAATTATAGTGCGTAACAAAAATACAAAACGTCGACTACTGAGTTTTAACTACTACTGAGTTTTAACATTACAAAAGAATCGGGATTTTTCTGCTCACGACGAGGGAACAGCCCGTTCACCCTCGTAATACTTAAGGTTAATATCTCGACCCTACTTATTTTTTTTATCGATATATATCCACGTGTTTGTGCGTCGGTAAAAAATAAGTAGTATTCGAGTCGTATCAGAGAGATCGGAACTCGATGTCTCGTGTATTTCTGTGACACATCATTACGAGCTATGATTAATTGTCGTCGTGTCGCGTCATTAGCATATTTTTGAAGCACAAGCCCTCGTCGGAACAAGTCCCTAGATATTTTATGAGATATCTATGTCTAAGTGAAATTTATCTGCATCGGGCTTATATCTATCGCCGCATGTATTTTCTCTTAAGTTTCCCACTCGAAGCTTATAGATTAAACGAAATTAACATAAAAGCACCATTCTCGAAACTTTTCTCATTACGGACTCTAACCAAATCTCGACCTCTTCGCTTGTCGGCGCGATTGACCCTAAGAAGTTCAGTGGATAGGAAAATCCTGAGATCGCCCGTATCTCTATAATACGTACATTTCCATCCATGTTCATCTCCGTATGTGTGTGCGCGTATGTATGTGTGTGTGTGTGTGTGTGTATACTTTATAAATATGCATGCAGTGAAAATCTACGTAGCTAATTACACACGCGTGTCCGTGGGGTAACGAGATCTATCTCGAGACACGAGCGTCCGTGCGCGCGTACGTCGAATGATCCGCTCTGAAGGCAGCTCTGAAGGATCGTTTAATTAATAATTAATGAGTATGCGCGATCACGTTCTCCTGATCGTTGTATTAGACGGGAGTTCGACGGAAGAAAGTCAAAGGACATCGGGGATATAGGTTCCTGATGACCGCGCAATTAACGTTAATTGAGCAAGTCAGCGCGCGGCCCCCGATACAATATTTAAATACACAAGAAATGGAGCATACACACTGCGCGAGAAACGTCGCGTCGTTTAATTATCGGAAAACGATGACCCGCTGTATCATCTGACAATTCTATATATTATGAAACAGGATTTAATTTACTTGTCCGACCAAAATGTGCCATAGGACTGTCCGGAGTCGACTCGCTTATTCGATAACCAAACTTTACCGGTTCTATTTTATTATTTACGTATTTTTGTCCGTTGTTGCAAAATATCGCGAAGTATGTCGCCGATTATCCAATATTCTCTACTTCTCCCTCCCTTCCTCTCTCTCTCTCTCTCTCTCTCTCTCTCTCTCTGTCTCCCTTTCTTTCTCTCGCAGGTTAAATTCAGCTCCACTCGAAACGCCGAGTTTTTAAGAAGCGCCGCAATTCCACTTTAAACTTATTAAACCCCCGGCGCGAAATCCGGCCATGAATTCCGAGCACGGCGGAATAGTTTCAGCCCCCAAATTCCATAATGTTCCGTATCCTTGCGGGGTCGCGAACGAGCCGGAATCTAAAATCCGGTCTACGGCTGTTCATTTTTCACTTCATCCGCCAAATACGCGTGCCTCCGGCGGTGGCTTTGCGATCCGCGCGTTCGTTTGAGGGCCGATTTATGCTCGAATAGGAGGCCGCGGTGAGTCAGAGGGAAAAACGGCGTCGGAAGGAAGAGGAGTAATCGACGACGGGGGAGCAAAAGCAGACGCGCACGAAAGGTCGGGGCATCGTGAACCTCACGATTAGGACGCGAGGATCAATTAGAAGGACTGCTCGCAAGAGATTAACGTGCCGTTGAGGTCACACGGGCGTTACCGTCGGCGTTTCCAGTATGCAAATACGGCGGCTGAACGCCACGTACGCTTTTCCGTCCGAAAGAATCTCGCGCGCCGGTACTTTCTCGAGAAACGAATTCACCCGGGCGGCGCGGCGGACGGTTTGAAAACGAATGAGCCGGGCGAATAAAGAGCGAGACGCGGCGTCTCGGTAATTAGCGGACAATCAGGAAGGAAAGCGCGACTCGCCTCGAGATAATTAACAAACTGAGATGCAAGTGTAACACGAGAGCGTCACGCTGTAGCCGTTCTCCGCCAGAGAGAAAGAGATTCGGTAAGAAACTTGGACGACACGTAAAATGTCCGCGATCGTCGGACATGTGTGTTTGGCGACGGTGCTAATTGCGACCACTGATTGGCCGGCCGTTAAATAAACGGCCGATGCGAATCGCGCGTGCTCTGACACAGATCGTTATGGGAATTGGCACGCGTAAATCGCACATTATTCCCGGGCTCTCTGCCTCTGTCTCGTCGGCGCGGCGGGTAAAAGTTCCGAGACGAGTAGGCGGCGATCGCGAGAGGAGCGTTCACACGACTCTCCTCTCCCACAGCGGCACACGCGCGCACAATGTGTATAATTATCGTTTGCATCGTTAGAAAAGTATGACGGGCGCGATCATCGAGCGCTACGTCCCCCCTCGAGGCCGCCTTGTCGCACGTTGATTACACCTCTAATGCACGAATTATACGTTCCCCGAGCGAGGGGAAGGATTTGTTAATAATGACAAGTTGTAACGGCTCCAACATAGGAATTATACCAAGGTGCGCAAAAAATTCCGGGTCAACGAAATATCTCGGAAAGTGTAAGTCTCATAAAGAAAAAGAAATACACCTGATGTACGCTGTTTGTATGTTCCCCCCGAGGAAGGGTGCAGGCGTTTTAGTCGAACGCGAGAATTCGCCGCAATTAATAACAGCAACGACTTGTAAATCACGTCTCGTTAGAATTTATTCCGCGTACAAGGCCGTACTCATAAATATCAGTTAACGCCAACTACGGCTTAACCGATGTTCCGCCTGTCTCCGAAAACACAAGAGAGCGCAGGACGAGATAAAGGACGAATTAAACTTTAACTAATGTTTACAGAATAGCCCGCATAGATCGTTACGTCGTTATCTCGTAGCGCCCGCTATTATCCTACTATGCCAACGTAGTCCTTCTTCTCCTTCTCCTTCTCCTCCTCCTCCTCCTCCTCGACCTCCTGGTCCCTGGCGTGGTTGCGCAAGGGTCGCGCAATTAACCGAATCGAGTTTCCTATCCTTACGGGAAATAGAGAGAGAGGAGAGAGGAGAGAGAGAGAGAGAGAGAGAGAGAGAGAGAGAGAGAGAGAGAGAGAGAGAGAGAGAGAGAGAGAGAGAGAGAGAGAGAGAGAGAGAGAGATAGCGAGGGCGGATATTCGCCAAAGCCTCACCTGGCCGATGTGAAGTGGTCGTCGAAGTTGCGAGTAAGCGGAAATTCCGGAAGTCCGGGGTCACACAAGCGGACACCACCTGCCCCTGGTTCAGGGGGACATGAGAGCGGACACGAGAAGCCACGTCCTGTTAGGCAGTCGCGCGTGTGCGAATGTAACAGAGAAGCCGTGCGCGGAAGAAGGATTCGGCGACCACTAATTTCAAGTGCGGCGGCGAAGCAATTATCGGCTCTTCAACGAGACCCGTGCGCGCTCAGGTGTGACGGCCGTTCACGAGATCCATTCAGGTAGTTTCTCGCCTTACCGCCGGCCGAACGCGACCGTGACTAATTCCCTTAAGGGGTTACGCACACCTTTCGCCTCACCTCGCCTCGCCTCGCCTCGCCTCGGTTCACCTCGTCTTGTCTTGCCACCGCCTCGCCTCGCCTCGTCTCACCTCACCTCGGCCCGGCTCGCGAAACGAATGCGAATGTACGTCTTCATGTTTCCACGGGGCCGGCCGACGTGTTTCCTTCCCTCCCTCCCTCCCTCTCTCTCTCTCTCTCTCTCCCTCTCTCTCTCTCTCTCTCTCTCTCTTTCTCTTTCTAACTTTCTTTCTTTCGTGCAATCATACGTCATAAAGAGCGCGAGGGGCAACAGACGAGCATGAGATTGAGTTAGCGACGTTAGTGACGTTGGCCGGAAAACCGCGGATCCGTCTCAACCCTCGACATCCGTCTCGGGGACGTCACGTCCGAGATGTCCTTTGCTACACGCTCGATCGAGGCCATTCCCTTTCTAATGCGCTTTTTATGGGCGATTTAAGAGGTATCGAGATACACTGGCCGCGTGCTAAGTGGACGATCGTTTCTCTTGTGACTAAAGAAAACAAATTACCGTCATAAAACGGAAGAAAAAACTGAGCACTTATTCCCGATAGAAGACGCGCGAGTGTTGTAAAAACCGTCGGGTGGACCATAAAGTCCTGGAGAAGTCAATTAGAAAAGAAAATGAAAAGAAAAAGAAACTTTATTGTTTTTGTTAGAGAATGATCCGCCGACGTGAGAACTGAAGGAATTCTCGTTTCGGTCCGTCGTGAGAGTGAATTTCGATCGCTGCGTGTTAATCTCTTGAGGTGTTAATCTGATCCCTTTTCTTAATTATTTTCATAAATATCGCGTCCCATGGCCTTTCTCACGCGAGAGTTCGTCAAGAGCAAAGAGATACTTTATTCTGTAGCGGTACACGGGTTTAGTATTTTCTTGCGAGAGCTACTTTAGCTGAACGTTTAATTTCCGCGAAAATTACCATACGCGCTAATTCGTTTAAGAGGATCAACAAACTCATTATTTTATCGCGAGTACGCGGGTGACGTTAGTCACACAATGCGGATAATTCGAGAGGGGAATGCTCGAGAAGTTTAATTCTATCTGTTAACGAGAATTTGTGCCGGTTCGGAGAGGTCGAAAACACGAATGCACTTTGAGGATAAAGAGGCGAACAGAGAAAGAGGAGAAAGAGAGAGAGAGAGAGAGACAGAGAGAGAGAGAGAGACAGAGAGAGAGAGAGAGAGAGAGAGAGAGAGAGAGAGAGAGAGAGAGAGAGAGAGAGAGAGAGAACAGGAACGAGAGAAGGGGAGAGAACATAGCGGGAGCGGATTCGAGCCGAAATACGGATCAAACGCGCAAGTGCGAGAAAGCATAAATGCGGCCGGTGCAAGCGCATTTGGTTGAATTCTGCGGCGACGGAGCTCGGTAATTGGCACTTGGAGGCGGAAAAATAAATCACCCGTCTTCGCTCCCGATGAACCGAATGTAGATCCCCGCACGCGCCGGGGCCTCGCCGGGGGCTCCGACGGCGACTTTGGCGCTAATTACGCCGATAAATATCAATCTCGCGATAACGAAAACGCAGGAGAGCGAGCGAGGTCGCGGCCGCGACTTTTCTCGACGGGCTCGCCGGCGGCGAGGCGAGGCGAGGCGAGGCGAGGCGAGGCGCGACGGGACGGGGCGCGACGTTTCCGCCGTTCCAATCAACGAAAGTCGAACGAACGGATGGTAAGTGATGGTTTCCGACGAAAATCCCCGCGGAGGAAGAATGATTTACGATCGATGCGCTTCGGCAAGGAAAGTCAACCCGGGGGAGCCGCGGGTCGGCTTAATGCACCGGGGCGAAAGCAGTGGGAAGAGCTTTAATTATACACGACGTTTCTGAATTAAGGCCGCTCGGCTTTATGATGTCGTATACGCGAGGCGTTTTACATAATAGCTCCCTCGCGGGGTGGCAAATAATGTGCCGAGGAGGCGGCGAGTCGGTGCAGAAACTATGAGAACCATGAGAACGTCGGAGTACATCGCGCGCTCGCCGGCGCGGCCGGCCAGCGTCCGCTTTCACGCTCAAGACGAGAGAGCTTGAACGCGGATCGACTTTATCACTATTATCGCGTGGCACGGATCGTTGTGCGGATTTTGTTACTTGGCGGAGAAGAACTTTCCGCATGATATCGGGCTCGCGCTGTGTTCGCGCGGTACGCGGAATAATAATTTCGCACGGCGGTCACGCTTCTGGTCCCGTGGCAGGACACGGTGTCTCCCAGTCGAATAGCCGAATAGGACGATGGCCCGCGCGCTTCATTCGTCTCGGCGCAACTCTCGAGACAATATTCGAAGGAATGGGGATAAATCTCTCGTGTAATGCGGCGTGCGAGAGCGCGCCACGGCGCCAGATTCATCGAGCGAGTGATTTGCGATCGAGAAGTTGAAACGGATTGCGATAACGCAAGTTACGCCGAGGATTTACGAGCTCTATTCCGGGCGAACGTGCCAGGATCGAATTTGGAACTGGGCGGAAGTTCGCGTGCGAACGGCTCCGAGATCGAGGCGGGCCCCCGAGACAGCGTGGCCCCATGGTTTCACTTCATCTTTTCCTCTCTTTCTCTCGGTCTCTCGCTCTCGCTCGCACTCGCTCTTTCCTTTTCTCTCGTGTGGACCACACAGAGTCGAAAGTGCGTGTCTCACACACACACACGTACACGCATCAGCGAGAGACCGAGGCCGGTCCGCGTGTTCGCGTGCACGTACACGTACACGTACACGTACACGACAGCGGCCGAATCCTACGTCGATGGGAATTAATGCGAGACGATCGCGACGGCGCGGGCGACTGCGGTGGCGGGCGCGCAAGGCACGTCACGAATTTCCGGCTGACGAAATCCCCGGGCACGGTGAATGAAATGAAAGTGGTTTTCCTTCGCGCATCGATCTCCGATTCTTGGCCCGTGTTGCTCCCGACGGCACTGACGAATAATCCCGACCAGCGAATTGATGCCGGCCTCTCCCGTGGGGCATCCGAGGATCCAGATTAAGAGAGCGCAATTGCATGAGTTCGAAACGAAGGCGCCTCAAAGGGAGGGAGGAAGAGAGAGAGAAAGAGAGAGAGAGAGAGAGAGAGAGAGAAAAAGACGCAATTCCCAGATTATTTCACATATTAACCCTGGACTATTCGGATCCTATTTAATGGCGCGCTAATACTCCGCAGAGAGAAATTCCAAGTTTCGCGATCGGAAATACAATTTAGCGCGCGTTCTTCTCGGCGGAAGTACAGAATTCTTCATTGAATCGTATCGACTAATTGCTCACACATTGCCGACACGAACTCGTCGCCAAAGGCGCCACCACACTCGCGACGACAATAATTCAAGCTCACACACGGACGTGTTTTTTTACTTACAGAGGAGCGAGAGACTCGGGATTAATAAAATCCCCGGAGGACCTCAATTTGCGTGTGTGACGAGATTACCGTTGACATCCGAAATATTCGCGACATTTCGCGTCACACTTTGTTAATCGTGCAAAACGCGCGCGCGGCCCGACGCGGGGGAAACTGACAGGCTTTCCATGCATTAATGCATCAGTAAAATATGTAACGCCGCACGGTGATATTACGAAAACATCAGCCGGGGCTAGCGCGTCGCGACATCAGCTGTCCGTTATGAAAGAGAGCGTTTTGTTACTTTTTTCCTGTTGCGCGCGAGCGCGAAAAATATTTGCATTTTCGTCTGTTTGACAATCCCCGTGACGTCTGTCGCGATGATGGCGCGCCGCCGCGTGTCGAGAGGTGTCGAGAGAGTATTGCGGATCCAAATTATTCACGCGCACTACGCCGATGAATAATAATAATACGACAGCGCGGCGACGACGGATGTTCGCGATGATTATTCGCGAGGTGTATCGTCCGACTCAAGCATCACTTTTTCGCATCTTGCGAGAGCGAGAGAGAGAAAGGGAGAGAGAGAGAGAGAGCGAAAGAGAAGTATGCTTAATTACATTTACACTCCGTATCGCCGTATTTGTCCACGAAACACCCGGACGCGAGCAAAATCAAACGCGTACTTTAATCCAGAACGTCCATAGCATTCACTCCCTTTTTTGCCGCGCGGCCGCTCTACCTCCGCGGTTAATATAATCGGCCCGGTATTTTTTACTTCTCGACCCTTCCTCCTCAGCGTCCGCGCAATCCTTCTGTTTTATTCCGTAGTGGCGGCTCTAACATTGAATTCACGAGAGAGAGAGAGAGAGAGAGAGAGAGAGAGAGAGAGAGAGAGAGAGAGAGAGAGAGAGAGAAGAGCGCTCGGCTCCGCTTCATGCCGTGCGCTCTACGGCCCCTCCCGCGCCCCCCCTCCAGCAAATTTAATGACTCCGCGGATAATCGTGAGACTACTTACGGGCGAAAAGTGGCCATTTACTTGCGGGAGGATATAACAGGATTCGCCTTTAATTCCCTCGCCACATTCCGAGCCGCGCTTAACGCCGGCGACCGTGTGACCCGTTTACCGCGAGGTAAAACGCGGGGGCCAAGCTTTTATCGCTAATTTTCGCGATACGCTTTCCAGGTCCGCGAGCCTGCGACGGGACGAAAGGGCGATAATTAATCGCGATTCAACGGAATAATTTAACGGGGCCGTTAGCGCTGCTAATTTTTTCCCTTCTGGAGCGGTTGTTCGCCGGAGGAAGAGAGCGCGATATTCCGATTTTACCCGCCGGGAGATCCGCCGGGTGAGCTTTTCTTTCCTTGCGGAAGCTCCTTTCCCGTTTGTACGCGCGATTAACTTTCGCGGAGGGATTTCTGCTGAAACTCGCGCGAATCGTCGCTCGCGACGGCGGGGCGCGCGAGCGTTTAAAATGCAAACTTCCGCCTCTCCGCCGTTAGCGACGGAAAAGCGCGCCCGCATCTGAAAAGAAGACCGCGCGGTGATACGTTGCGCGGAGCTGCCGGACCAGTGGGCACGGAAAAGCGCGGAAGTGCGGCCCTCCGTTCGACTTTATCGAATTGAATTCGTTTATCCACCTTGCTCGCGCTCGCGTCGTCCGTGAACGCGCAATCTAGTCGCTCGGGTGCGGATCGCCGCGCGCGCGCAAGAGATTTCGCGATTTCGCTTCAAACGACGACGTTAAGTGACACCACGGCGAAATACGAACCACCAAGGAGCTCACACACGACCGTGTGTGTAATCCTATGTCCGCGTAATCTCGCGTGATTCCTTCGAATGTCCACTCTCGGAGCGGATTTTTACCAGAATCTTGCAGAAATCGAAGCGAGGGAGCGACTGAGGGGGCGAGAAAGAGAAAATCTAGCCCGATGAAATCGTTGCGCTTTTCAAAGCACCCACCTATTCTCTAATACACATTATACCTCGCGCAAACACTCTTCTGTCCGTACACGTCGAGACGAGTCGCCCCCGGCGAACGGGCGCAAAAATGCAACCGGCCTATATTAGCTACGAAGGCGTATCACGTATGCAGGCCGCTGGGCCCGGGCCCACCTCGCCTCTCCTCTCCTCGCGTGCGATGAAATTTTCATCGTGCCGAGGCCCGGCTTACGGGATACGCGCGCTCATGCGAAACCGTACCGATCCACAGTCCCACGAATCTTTCACGCTGGGGCCGGCGCGAGCAACAAAAGTCCGCAAAAGCGAGAAAAAGTTGTCGGTCCTGCGCGAGCTGAGGCCCCGCACCGGCGGGACGTCGGGATGAGGCCCGCGGTCCGATCGACGAGAGATCGATTCTTTCGGCTCGCCGGCGTGATTGGACGATACGAGGTAAGAAAGTAAGGCATGATGGAGATCGAGGGAAGTCGTAGCGAGCGAGCGAGCGTTATTCTCTATCAGCGGCGAGAAATCTCCGAAAAATCCTTGCGTTATCCTTTCGACCGGCTGTTTGTACGAGTAAGCAGATTTCAGGCGCGATGGAAATATAAATTTCAATATTGGAGATTCGAAAGTGTACAGCGCACATCACTCACACACACACACACACACTCTCTCTCTCTCTCTCTCTCTCTCTCTCTCTCTCTCTCTCTCTCTCTCTCTCTCTTTTGTAAGGTGTATCTCGAGAACGAAAATATGAATGGGAAAGTGCGGAGAGCGCACAATGGCGCTCGAACAACGTGTATTTCGAGCTAACCAATTACAAACCAGCGAAGCCGGACAGATACCAGTTATTGATACACAATGTAACCGGCAATACTCAAACAATCGCTTTAGTGAAACATCATACGGCGCAGTTTGCTGCCGAGTTATTCGATTCGGCTAGGTCTTGTTTCAATCGTATCAATATTTCACCGCGTGCAAGCGTTTATCGAATTTTAAACGTTTCGGGATCAAACCATCAGCCGCTGTGTTTTGCTGTAGCGCGAAAAGAAAGATCACGATTAAATTAATAGGAAAACGATGCGATGGTGGAAAAAGAATTGAAACAGCTGAGGGCGATATTCGATTGCACATTCACGATGAATGATCGCATGCTAAGCGACGGACCAGACGAGGTCGTTTGACATTTGCGACGAGATCGACGAGATTGTTTTATACTCGGCGATAAAGACGAGGACAGTCAAACGATAATAGTTCCAACTGACATGCAACGTTGGAAATCTCGTGAACGTGAGAAAAGCCAAGAGCTCAGAATCGCTGGATAAATTTTTATTATTTCGATAGAGAAAAAAGAGAAAGGGGGGGAGGGGTGGAGAAAATATCGTGACACTCGATTCGTTAAATATCCGTCCATGTCGGACGATTTCAGCGAGCCGAGTTCGCGCAAACAGCACACGTGTGTGTATGTGTGAGTGCAAATTTAATCCTTGAAAATACGAACGTGAAAAACGCGCGCAGGATATAAACGCTATTTACGAGTACGAGATTTTAATGCAATTTCATTGGCGAGTGCCTAACGAGATTAAAAGCAAGAGGGAAAGAGAGAAAGAGAGGGAAAAAAGGGAGAAGCCGTTCTCATCGCATCCAACGGCACTCCGCGAAATGGATCGCGAAAGCGTGCGCGATACGGTAAAACGGCGCGAGCGCGCGGGGGGAAAAAGAAACCGCTCCGCCACGACGTAATAACGCAACGTTTTCCGCTAATCGCGTTTCATCTAGTTTGCGCTGTTAAGGCAAGGCGCATAGTGTAACACTCGGAGTATACGTTCATTCGCGAAAATTGGAAGATATCGCGCTGGCGAAGGGAAGGGAGGGGGAGGGTACATGATACACACACGCGCACGATGCAGATCCGCGCAATTCGCCCGCGTGTGTTTATCGTCGCGAATTAAATTATACCGTTAATGATGTACCGTTAATGAGCCGACGAAGGAAAGAATATATCTCTCGCGGCGCAATAACGCCGCGAGAGAATCGTCGAACGGCGATTCATTGCAGTTCGATGCGCGAGGATTTCCTGTGCTTCTGTCGGAATCGTGTCCCGAATAGGGGTCAAGATTTACATGTTCTCGCTCCTTCCACACACGGCGACGAGGATTTCTCCGGTTCTTTTCTAGGTGGTCCGCCGTCTGATTGAAGGAATGACGAAAGTTATGGGCTCCCGTGAGCGGCATCGCCGGCGCTCGCAGAAATAAATTCCGCACGCCCAGTCCCGGCGATTCCGCCGGGCCGCTGCGCGCCGGTAAACTCGAGACTCGGGTCGCCCGATCGCTAATTAAGTTATTCCTTTGCACGACTTTAATTGCAATACCCGGCTTTTCAGCAGAATTTCGTTATCAGACGAAACGCGACGAATACTTCTGTGGAAGTGTCGGAATCACGGCACGGTTCCGTGAAAAACGGTGAAGGTCACGCGAGAATCGCAACGAAAATGTATGCGCATCGAAAACGTATAATGGGATATAATAATATCCTCTCTCGGTATATTGCATTTTAATTATTGACTTCTGTTCCGCATGCTACGAAAGCCACACTCGCGGTAATACATGGGATCGTAATTAATTAGTATTGATATTAATTAATATATTACGCAGTAAATTTCTCTCTAATTAACGGGAATAAAATTTATGAATATTACAAGCATTTGTATCCCTAATTTGCTTTATCTCATCTTTGTGCTTTTAATGAGAATGGAGGACAAATAAAATTGTAATAAACGTTAATGTCGGTTAACGTCTAATGGTAATACATAAAACAGCATGAATTTACATTTATATGAAGTAATGATTAATTCCATTTTCTCCATTATATACACACACGCACATGAATAATAATCGTTACATTATAACGTCACATTATCGTGCGGTTTTTCCCGCGTATCGGAAAAGTAAAAAAGGAAGAAAATTAAAAAATGCAGGAGAGCACCGCACTGCTGCGACAAAAATGTCGCCGAATGAATCATTAATTTGTGGATTAACGGATTTCCAGTTTTCATATTTCGGGGGCGAAAAAAAAAAGAATTTCAAAATGCCTCCATCATATCCACTATACACGTATACACATAAAAGTATCGATCGTGTTGTTAAATATTTCGATATCAACTGGCGACCACGCTTCACCGGCTCGAATCGTCGGAATGCGTTGTTAATAATTGCTGTGTGCTGCGGAATCGGCATATGGCGCCGTCGCTGACCGATAATAGTAACAAACGAATCCATCGCACATCTACGCGATGGCGCGGCATTAAAATCATGTCGCTATGGAGCTTCTTGTCAGCTCATCCCTTTGACGTGTAAATTCAAACTGACGTAGCGTTACGATGTAGCGCCGTGCGCGCGCGCGCGCGTCATCAATGTGAATTATTGGTGAAGCTCCGGCCGATTGCCGGTATGGAATTTAAATCTTGTACGTGCGTAACACTCGCCTTCGTAATTTCGCCGCTGTTCCGCACAATCGGGCTTATTGTTTCGGCCGGCGAATTGCATCGTTATGCGCGACCATCCGTGGACAGACGGCATTAATGTAGAGTTCGCTTAGCATGTGCCGGCGATGTGTGTATGCATGCGTATATACTCCGGTCGCACAACGCTATACATATTTACACGCAGCATCAAATATTGTTTATGCAAGCAACACGCGTAAAAGTGATCGACGCTGCGTCGCCCGGTGTGCGTTATGGAATAATAGATACGAAAGTGTCGACGGGTCGTTTACGCGCGTCACGATTTCGCATGTTTTAACGTGCTTAGCAACTGTAGGACTGGTTTGAAATGAAACGTTATCGTTGAGGGATCAAAATATCCCGTAGGCACAATTCTCTAAATCGGTCGATATCGGTCAGAAATGATGGGGGAGGAGGGGAAACTTGACCTCTCGAGCAACTTGCCGACTCTGACGACCTTTTTCCAGCGACGAATTACATATTTTTAATAATATTTTTAATAATAAAGACGATTTATCATTTCTTTAGCGAGCAATACGCGATTAATTTCCGTGCAAAGGCGGAGGACCCAAGGTGGGCAAGGTTCTTTCGCGCATCGCGGGAGCAATCGATAGTTCGTGTCGCGCGGCGTCGTGACAACCGCGAATGTCTTCTTCAGACGTACTTATCGATGCTTAGACGCGGTATACAGGCACCTTAAGCATTTTTACGGACCGCGTCCACGACATCCGAACCGTTAGAATCTATTACCTACTTACTTCGTGTGACAGATAATCGCGCCGCGCGCGGTTTAAAGCGCGTCGCGTAAACGCGCGTCCGCGATTAAACGGTAATGCAGACGTCGAGCGCGCAGGTCGAGAAACCGACAAAGTAAAAGTCTCCCGCTTATACGCGGTCAAGTCGCGCGGCTCGCGCGCGTGTCGCAAGATAATGGTCCGTGATAAGAAATACGTTAATTGGCACGGGCACACGCGACACGTATATTCACATGTATTCCCCCCCCCCACCCCTCCATATACGCATACCCGTATCTTTCTATATTTTACCGCTTTGCACGAATTCTGCGCGACGACGATTAGGATAGTTAATCCGATAACGACTCTCAAAGTCGGCTAATTCGCTCGTGTTTACTACCTCGCTCGAACTTCATCTCCCGTCTAATGCTTAATTAACCAATTAACATCGTAATTCTCCCCGTTTCCAGTCTGCCGCGCTCGCAAGCTGCATTACACCCGATCGCTGTACTTAGCCGGGGACGGCGGCGGATGAGTGATAGTTAGCAAATATTGAGGGGACTAGCTTGCACGTAATACGGCGGGAAGTTCGCGAGATAATTAAGTGCCCGGGCACTTAAGGGGATAATTTAACGTCACCTTAACGAGTGAAGGATCGATGGCCCGTAATGAAGAAGCCGCGCACGGCTCATCCTGCCGCGCGCGAAAATTGAGGGGCGAGGCGTTAACCGAAAATTGGGGGATATCAGGCGCGGGGAAACTTAATTCGCGCGCGGTTATCACCGCCTGACCACTCTCGGCGATTTCGCCTCCACGTCGACAAATCCCGCGCGGCATAGTCGCGCGGTGTCTTCGCTTCGCAACCTTTGCCACGGCTCGGTTACATAGTCAACCGAAAAGCAATTCGTTGAACCAAATGTTTGCGCGAAAGATTTGCCGTCGGCAGATTTCGGGCGGGGAATTATTATGAGAATTAAATGAGGGAGGAGGCGAGGTGAACGAACGAGAATGCAAACGGCCGTTTCATACCTCGAAGCCAGCTAAAGCCAGCTCCGATCCGGACCGTGTGAGAGCAAGTCAAGAGTGCGGAATATAAATACAATCTCAACAAACTTCGTCGAGGCTCCAAACTGAGTTTGAAGTATTGAAATTTCATTATACCAGCAACGCCCGGAGACATAATCAAATTTCCCGATAGCAAACATTCCGTTTCGAGCCGCGCACTCACCACGGGGAAATTTTCAAAGGTCCGTGCTCCCCGATCAAAAAACGCATGATATCAATACGGATCTCCGCGTGTCGTTAATTTTTTGGCAGTAAAATTACCCGGGTATCGATCGAAGCGTCTAGTGTGCGCGAAGCGCACACAACGCAGAGGACTCTTATCGGGAAATTTCTCTCCGGTGGCCGGGTGTGTCTGCGAGAGAGGACTCACGCCGTAAATAATGCAAGGACAACGTGTCCTCTCATTTCTGTTGACACGCCCGGCCTACTGCGCCCCGAGAATCGATTTGCTCTCCCGACGACCTCTCGACCCGTCTCTGTACCGATATTCTCAAAAGGTCTTCGGAGTGGCCGATATCATCCGGCAGGTAACAACTAGAATTATGTGTTCGCCTGCCGGGTACGCTAATTGGATCGACAAATAGGGCATGGGCCGAGGATAACGTATCGCCTTTCGACGACGAGTCGCGACGTTCCTACGCGAACTTCCAAATCGATTTGGTGTGTGTGTGTGTGTGTGTGTGTGTGTGTGTATGTGTGAAGAGCTAGCTGCTCGAGAGTTTCTTTCAACCGCGGTTCTCTCGCGGAACATCTGCTCGTTAAAGAGCGATATCTGCTGCGGAAATACGCTGCGCATCGTACATCGCGGCGCGGAGACGAGCATCTTTTGAGAGCGTGTCGTTCTTCTCTCTCACTTGTTAATTTCAAATCACGCGCGGCCGGCTCTCTCGTCCGGTGCTTTTCATTGATCGACTCTGACGAGACTTCCTGACAAGGAATTCCTGCTACAGCGAATTCGAGCTATTCGTCATTGTCGATTATCAGCGCGCACCGCATCCCGCTGCAAGACTCGAAGGGGAAAAACGTTACGGCTTTCATAAATTCTCTGTGGTTTGCAATTTCGTTTAATCCCGCAGCGTGGCACAGTCGCAAACATAATCCCGGTACGCGGATGGCAAAATCCCTAGAAAAATTCGCGACAGCGGTCGCTTTTTGCAACAACCGACTATCCGTTCCTATCCGTTGCGACGCTAAAAAATGGAAAAGCGAGTTGGAGAGTTGCGTCCCGACTTGCGGGTAATAAAATATAATGGCACTTTTATTGCCGGCATCGTCGCGCGTGGAGCACTTACGTCACTCGGATTCAACCGTAGTGGCTGAGAGTTAAACTTGTTTTGTTCCGTGCTCGCCCTGCAGTTATCTCCCTACCAGTAAGACATTTTTTATCCCGATCCCCCGTTTCGCGCCACGGTGAAATAGGTCACTCCCTCGTGCCGGATAAAATTTTCAGCGTGCCCGTCGAACTTGCCCATAATTTCCCGTCCTGTGGCCGTTTTACGCGATATTACGGAAGCTAAGGCTGTCGCGAGCGAGGCGAATCGAGCGACCAACACGGCTCCTTGACATCAGACACGGAATTAAGTATCCTGTTTCTCTATTTCTGGGTTACGAGTACACAAATATTTAATGCAGCGTAGCCACGCCGCGCGAGTGTATGTACCTCCGTTATATAAATTGCATCTCCGTGTGTCGAAAATTTTTCATACCCCTTTCGTCTCTCTCTCTCTCTCTCTTTTTCTCTCTCTCTCTCTCTCGCTCTCTCTCTCTCTCTCGTTCTCTCTCTCTCGGCTCCTTGCGTCGCCAGATATGTACGCTCAACACCGAAGTATTCTTTTCCCTCGCGAAAGCTTTAGAACTAGCTATTTTTCAGTTTTGACACGGAAGGATAGCTCTCGGCTTGCTCTTATATAGAATACATTGATTTATCGATATTCCATGCGCGAGACGATGAAGCGCGACGGGCGGAGGATTCGCATGCGCATCTTTCAGGAGGAAGAATTACCAGGGCAAATAGCTCCCCGGTTTGTAACTCGCAAGTAACAACTCGTGTGTTCTTCAGCACGCTGACTATTCCCAGTTCGCCATTGTCTTTCGGCAGCGACTTCGCTCGCGGCGAACGCGCCGCCGAGAAGTTGGAGCTCGTTACACAAAGCGGGCGGGAGCGCGCTCGGAAAACTCGCTCGAGCGGCCGCCGAACAATTCGCGAGAGGCTCACGCGAAATTATGCTCGCGCACGGCGAGCCATGTTCGCGGCGGAAAAACCGAATGAGAGGAAAGCGCGCGGCGCCGGCTAAATGAAAAATTAAGCCCCGGTCCGGAGTGCCGCGCGCGCTGTCCGCGGAATCTCAAGGAGCTTTAGCGCGCCGAGAAGAGTTTCATCTCCCGTACTTGGGAAATTCCTCGGGATGGAAACCGTCTCCCCGGGTAATAAAGACGGGGCAAAAATCTCACGAGCTTTCGCGGCCGCGGTTTAATATTGGGAAAACAAATTGACTGCCAGCCACGAAAAAAGATCGGACGGGTTAAGAAAATTATGTTTTATTCATGTGTTACGCCGTATTTCGTTCTCTTGCCGAGATATGACTGGTTACGGTATATCTTGCGGATGGCGAGTCAATCGCGAAACTGCGTTTATACTCTCTCTCTCTCTCTCTCTCTCTCTCTCTCTCTCTCTCTCTCTGTGCTGCTGCTGCGAATGTAAATACGACGAATAATTGGCTTCGTTTCCCATAAATTTCTCCGCGCTTCCGTTTACTCCGACGCGATCGACCGAAATCGCGTATTCGAGTAAAGCGAGAACGTCCACGAACTGGATTCCCGACTTGTCTGAATAATAAAGGCAACGCCGGTCGTTCCCTTATTCATCGATCATCTTTAGATACGAGTCTGGAAAGTCTACTTTGCTAACACAATGAAGGTAATATCCATTGTGGAATAATTAATTGCAGAAGAAGCTCGCGGCGATTCTGCTAGGCGAACTAGGGGGAATCTGCATAATTCTATTGATCGATTAACTCGTTCGGAACGACGACGACGAATCATCGTTTATTATAATTTCGTGAACGGCCAGGTCAACGCGAGATCATAAAATGGAATTGCGAGAGGACAGTCACGCTGAGTTTTGCCCGCAAGTAAGACAAATTCGTGCTTGGAGAGTGGGAGTAACGAATCCGCTTTACATTCACAGCTAAGGAGCTTAAATGTTGCAAGCGCGCGAGCTCCGTATTGAACTCTAATATCCTAATGGCAGAATCAAGTTCGGAAGCGGAATATTGACTGTGCCAGAGCGTCTGCTGACGAAGCACTACACGTTTCACCAGCATAGCCATTGACATATCATTCGCCTGCCGTTTCTAATCAGCGTAAACAGGCGCAAGGAGGAGCAAGGGAAGAAAGGAGGAACCGGATTCCGGAGCTTTCGACAAGAGATATCACTCCGACATCAAATTTGCCGATAACTACGCACCCCAGCGACAGACAGATTTCTAATTTGCGTCTGCAGCAGCTACAATCGAATCGTTTCTCCGCGCATCTCTCCCGAGATTATTCCCATGAGCGAAAGAAGCCGACGCTGCGCGAGCGCTTCGTCATGCTGCGCGTTATTCAGTTAGTAGGAGTTTTACGCAGAACAATAAAAAAAAGGCAACGACGACAAAAAGAAAAAAAGAGTAATACGATCGAGTTGCGGAATACAAATACAGCGAGTCGGGACAGACGCGCGCGCGCGCGCGCTCGCGTTACGATCGCGCGAAGAAACGAGAGCGCGAAAGTGCAACGATACAATCAACGCAAACTGGCGGAGAGGTGCATCGTCCGACGCGACGCGATTGCCCGGGCAGCCTCCGTCACGGCTTCCGCGGGAAAACGAAACGAGAAAACCCTTAACAACCTGATACGATACGTAATTCCGCGATACGAAAAGTTCTCTCACGACGGGGAGGGAGGGGGAGAGGATGCAGCTCGAGATCCGCCTTCTCGTATCGACTTCGAGATCTCCGATAACGCCGCGAGGCGCGACGTGCATCGCGTTTCGCGCGCTCGCTGCAATCTCGCTGCTCTCGTATTACTTTTGTGGGATTCGCGATGCGCTCGTCACGGCGACGATACCGAATCCATATCGCGGATCTCGACGCCCGCGAGTTATCACCGGCTGCAGAATGATAATAAATGCGAGGACGAGTCGGCGCAACGTAAAGAGACGCGAGGCCAACGACGGGCCAAGCATCCACCTCCACTCTCTCCGCCGCCTCCGCCTCCTCCTCCTCCTCCTCCTCCTCCTCCTCCTCCTCCTCCTCCTCCTCCTCCTCCTCCTCCTCCTCCTCCTCCTCCTCCTCCTCCTCCACCACCACCTCCACCACCACCTCCACCTCCTCATCCCGGCTCCCTTGTTGGATTTATGAATACCGCCGGGTGTAAAGGGACCGTGCTCGCTTCCTGGTTGTAAAGGGAGATATATGTACCTTATGGGACACCGTACATTAAACTGAGAAACAGCCTCTGGCTATATGTGTGTACACGTAATATTCGTACGTGCGTATGTACCCGTGTACATACCTGTGTGTAAACATATGTGCGTGTGTGAGTAGGGATTGGGTAGGGATACATTACGCGCACTTATACGTAGCAACGAGTTGGAGTATACTTTGATAGCTCTTGATAGCGGTGCGTGACGGCAGACGTGACGCGGAATTGCGATGACGCGCAATTGCGGTATGTCGAGATTTCGACATTCGCACACCGCCGTGCGCGCGCGCGTGTGATGTTTTGCCGATAATGCGCGCGCGTGATATTTTCCAGCAGATAAAATCTATCAATTATCTCGTTTTTGCCATCTCTCAGAACAGAGCCGACTCCGTGTTATCCCCGGGAAGCCGCGGGTGAAGCGAGCGCAGACAGCTAGGAGATCATTCAAAGATAATACGAAACGCTCCGTATACGGGATTATAATTAGCGGATATAAAACGCGACTACAAAAATTGTGTTTGCACCGAGATACGGTGCAATGCGTAATGAGCGAATATAAATGGCCGGAGAACTCGAGGAGAAAATTTTCTATGTATTCCGGAGCGCGATTCCCGGCTCTCTCTCTCTCTCTCTCCTGCCACGCTGCTTATTCCGGCGCGAATTTCAACGCGAATCGCACACGTAGCGCGATTTATCAGGCGTGATTAAGCTCGCGGCTGCTGAAGAATGCGGCATTGTCAATAACAGTATCGTCTCTGTCGCGTTTTAACGGCGATACGCGAGATACATTTTATCGTCCTTTATCGCGCGGCATGGTTTTTAATTAAAATTCACAAGCCGGCTTTACGCCACTGAAGCGCTGAGCGAGCACATTTCGAATTCGCCAGACGGCCGAGTAATAAAATGCGCAATATGTACCGTGCGAGACACAGTTCGGCTCTTTGAGGAAGCTCGTGGAAGTTTAAGTAATTCCGTAGTCGCGGATAAGCGTCGTGATATCATGGCCGCGTATATATACGTGAGTCTCTCTCTCTCTCTGTGTGTGTGTGTGTGTGTATGAAATTTTCGAGAGCACTTATGGAATATTTGACGACAGCGATGTTGCAACCCATTATCAGCGCCTGCTGTACCGTTCTCTCTTAACTAGTAGACAAAAGTTTAATGAAGCGAGTAAATATATGTGTGTGTGTGTACTTTCATACGCTTATATCTCATCACCTGCGGCGAAACTGCGCAAATATTCAATTAATCCCACAAGTAGTTATACGAATCTCGAATAAAAGGAGCAAAAAGGGAGCCAGGTTTTCCAGTTTTGGCAAACTTTTGCACAAATAGATGACGTGCAAAAGCTCAGTGAATATAACGCGGTGCTTGGAGGATATTTGTCAAATGCGCGATTTCGAAAATCAACGTCGCTATTATTTCAACGGTTCAAACCCCAGCGTGACATTTTCTCGAATTTCAGTTCGAAACGAAAATGTTAAACTCTACAAGAACAATAGACGCAGTCTTTTTCAGCTTGTCATTTTCGGCGACAGATATTCTCAAGCGCGCGCTCGGAAGGATTGTCGACGATGGCTCTTTCGTTGCGCCGCGCGACTTCTTCATTTCCAACGTTGAATATCCGCCGGCCGTGCGCGCAATTGTACGTCGACCCGATATTCCGACGATGTTCATCCCCATTTAAACGCGGAACAAACGCTCGGTTTATCCGGCCGCGCCGTCAAAGCCCGCACGCGGGAAAGCTCTTTACTGTTCGATCCTGCCCGGCAATCGCCCCGAGATCCCGGGGTATAATTCTCTCTATTATCAATCAATTATATTTCTTCCGCTATTTTTAATCTCGCTCTTTCATAGCCGTCGACGGGAACGGCGCTTTTACGAGGAATAACGTCGGGAGAGACGGCCGGGAATTGTTAACGTGCCGCGGGAGAATATCCGCATAAACGTCGAGCCGGCCGCGTCGTAAAACTCTAAAAATCCCCTCGCGCACGGTGAGCCCAGGCCTTTTGATATTCCGCGTGATCGACTGCACATCCACCGCATATAGCAGCGGACCGGAGCGGATTCCACGGCGAACGCCGATGGGGCGGGGGGGGGGCAGAAGGACGAGAAGGGGTAGGGGGGCGGTTTTTCGCGAGGCGATCGGCGCGCGAGAGATCGAAACTTTGGCACTCTTCCTGAATGCCGATGAAACAGATGCAATTTCGCGCGCGAGCACGACGAGCCGGGCAGATTGGATAGAGAGGGGTGGCCGTTGCAGCTGCGGCCGGAAAAAAGGTGCCCGCGACCCAGTTCGGGCGGTTTCTACACGTCGTTATCCGCGCGTCGTTGTGTGTCGCGCGCATGACCCGCGGCGCGTGGTCGAGAGGCCTCGAGTTTAGCGACTTGCGAGAGCTTTAGTAACGCGAGTACACCGAGTGGCGAGATACGCGCGACGAGGAGAGGAGTTGTCCACCGCGCGGAACGATGCGCGAGATCAAGACGCGGCTCCTGACCAGATTGTGGACGGCATTTGCGAGGGAAAGTTTGGGGGCTACGTCCCGGGTTGCCGACGATTACCGCGACAGAGACGCGCAGGAGCTAATACGCCGGGGTGTAAACTGCCGACATGGTGGTGTCCCTTAAAGTCCCTCTCCTCCTCCTCCACTATAGCCGCTCGATGAATTTCTCAAATATTTCGAGGCTGAATTCGCGCGCGCGTTCAATTCGCGATGTCGCACACGCGCGTTTATGCAATCCGAGATATTATTTCAATTGCCGCACCGCGCCGATATCTATACGCAAGTTGCGCGCGAAACGTGCCACCAATGGCCGCTTGTTTGTTCTCTCAATAAATGTTTTAATTAAATATCCCGATTTTTATATTTGTTCATTCAGCGTAATATTTATCCGCTTCGGTTTATTTTACCTATGATCCCATTTTTTTCGTATTTCCGTACAATCAAAGTCGGGTTCTCGACGCGCGCGAACGCTATTCCACTTTTACATTTGATATTCCTCCGCTGTCTCTCGCTCTTTGCGATTTCATTTTCCACGTTTCAATCAATTTCGCGGGAGCCTCGCGAATTCGCCATTTAATCGGACTCTTAAATTAACGTCAAGAAACCCGGGAATGTTTCGTTGGGTTGCGCGTTGTGTGTGTGTGTGTGTGTGTGTGTGTGTGTGTGTGTGAGTGTTTATGCAGGTATTAACGACAGCTCTGCCACGCTCCAAGAACAAATTGGGCACCGGGAACAATTGTGAAGCATATCCACGTACGAACGAGTGGTGGGAGCTACAGTCGACACGAATACATTCGCAGTCGTGATTAATGCCAATCAAGGGCCGATTTCGCGTTCTGAATTCGGGATCCGGTTAACGCCAGGAATCAATAGACCCGCAAACCGAGCCGATTAAGGATGCACGAGCGAGTGGAACCGCAAATCTAGAAACGCAATGTGGGTGTTTCGGTCTGAATGGAGGATAACTAGGATTCCATAGCTAGTTACGTCGTTTTACATTCCGCAATAACGCGCCGTCTTACTGACCGGAAATGTCGCCGCGCAAAAATCCGGCCGAGATCGATACGTCGGCAAATCGCTGCATCGATTATCGATTGCCATCCTTGCCATCGGGATACGGCCGGAGAACGCGAGATATGTACACCCTCCGCGTCCAATAAAGCTTTTACTTCGCACGCTATATTCTTTGCAGCGGAAATGTACACACAAGCGTCGGTTTTGGAAACCTCCGCTTTCAATCCGCCATTGTCTGACTAAAGCGATTCCTTCAACTTTAACTTGCTAATCTCGTTTCCAGAAACCTGTTCGCTGTGCACACTATTAATATCGCACAGGATTCGAGTCCGACTGAAACGATTCGGCGTGCGAAATGAGAAATCCACTTTTGCAAGATGATGTTCTCAAACGTCGCGAGTTAGACGTACGAAAACAGACTGGAATGGATCGAGAACAAATTATGAGCGAATTTTTAGGCAATCGACCGCGAAATATATAACGGGAGAGGTGAGTTGACGGTATTCCTAATAGTTTGCCTTCGGTTTAAGATAATAGAAATCTGCTGATTACCGCGTGGCATAAGAAAACAGCATAAAAATCGATATATAAGCGTGTTATCTCGCCGAAACTACGTTTTTGTTGGGCTTCATTCTCTGCCTATATCGCGACAACGCAGCTTCATCCTTCAGTCAATGTTTTAAGAAGATCCCCTATGTATAATATAAATACGCGCGACCATATTGACGCAGCGAGTTCCCGAATTTTGCGCGTATTCCCGACATCGTGTCCGACCTTCGAGACATTCCAGGCCTCGCGTCCAGGATTTTCACTGGAAAATCGACGACATCGTGGAAAAGCTATCGGAATCACGCGTGCAACGAGTTGAACGGTTCTCAGGTTCATTAAGAGCGATGCTTTGCAACGATTTCGCCATACACGCTCGTTGGCACACACACACACACACACACACATCCCCGACAAATTCGCAATCTTTGACGACCGTTGCGTGTACGGAGATATTTGTCTCATCCGTTCAATAAGATCGACAGCGAACACCCGTCCAAGAGCACCGCTGGTTTCTCTTTCTCTTTCTCTTTCTGGGCCTCGGAATCGATTCTGTCGACTATCGGCTAGTCTATGAATAGCGCAAAATCCAGATTAAGAAACGCTTCGGACGATTCCCGCGGAGGAAACGGCGAAATAACATGGCGTTGCCCGGGGGACGACGCATTTCTCCGGTAAAATGTATAAAAGGTCGCAAACGAGGTCACCCATATGCCGAGCGGGAGTAAAAGGGCTCTTTAAACCTTCGCGTGCGAGGTTCTCTCTCCTGATCCGGGAGATAGAGAGAGAGAGAGAGAGAGAGAGAGGCATGTGCATGCCTTATTAAAACAAATAGCCCCTTTAATCCTGCGGCGAGGCATCATGTATGCATCTTGTTATTTAATAAACAGGAAGTCTCGCAGGTCTGCAGCCACTGCATGCCCTTCACACTACAATTTTCTGGTCGGTTTATAAAGTCTAGAAGATATGCAAACGTCTAGCTTGAGGATTTAACCGAAGGTAAAAACTACAAAGCTTCCGGTGAATTAAATGTTCACACTGAAGCATATCTCTCTCGGTTAATATTATAATTTCAGGCAGATTATATTTTAATCGAATTCCGCCTCTCTCTCTCTCTCTCTCTCTCTCTCTCTCTCTCTCTCTCTCTCTCTCTCTTTTTTTTTCTCTCTGTGCGAAACTCTCGGCGACAAAATCGTAGAATGCTAAATATCGCCAAGACATGATGAACGATGTTGTCGTACGACATTTTCTCGCGAAGGAAAGTCACGTTGAAACGGACCAAGGTTAGGAGGGCATTCGTTCTGTGACACCCTCTGGGGACAAGTGTGTCACGCTAAGATACCAGCGACTCGGATGGCACTGTTATTATTGATAGTTAACCTCAGAGCTCTCTCTCTCTCTCTCTCTCTCTCTCTCTCTCTCTCTCCCCCCCCCTCTCTCTCTCTCTCCACAATGTTCTTAGGGTAGAATTTCAACGGGACCTACACTTAGAACACGCGTCGGATTTCTTTAGATTTAAGCTGCAAGCTCTAGGAAACACGACTGTGCACTTAAATTAGGAGCGCGAGTTCTCGACAAAGCTACGGGATAGTGAGCACAGAGAGGTTTCCTTAATTTTCCTCTATCATCTCTTATCTGCGCCTGGTACATCATGTGAGTTTACGAGCGTCGACGAGCGCTATGTTGCTTCGCTTTGACCGCTTATGCTTAATACGGAGTAGATTCCGCTTCGGCTTTGTTCCCTAATCTCAAAGAAGGATCCCGAGGACGAGTGACGTATACTCATCAGTCGCTCGTTGCACAGAATGTCTATTCGCCAAGAAAAATGACGCAAAGTCACGTCAATCACGTCGAGAGCGCGAGCGCGAGCGCGTGAAGCCAATCGCCGCGCGTTCGATTGCGTTCATCGCGCGAGATCGATCGTAACGAAGGCGACACTTGCTTTCGCGACAGGTCACTCTAACGAATGACGAAACGAACGAATGCACGATGAACCATTAAAGCAAAACGCGGCCATTGTGTGTGCACAAGTGTGGACTGTGTGTGTAACAAGGGTTCGCGCAGCGTGTGCCGATGTTGACTGAAGTACGGCGAAATCAACAAATTGGATTATCGATTATCACAATCATGTTCACCGGCGTAACGACGTTACGGCCAAAGAGAATCAGCGAACTGTACCGCGGCATGCGATTCTGCCGAAATTCCGAAAAATCTACGGAATTACACACACAGGCAGAGGAGCGCGCTCGTTTGGCTTGGAACAAATCCCCCAAGATTCGCGTAACAAACAAATACAGCAATCAATAATTCAACGTACTCACCACGATTATCCTGGATCCTCCGCGACTGCTCGCTGCTTCTCGGCGGTCTCGCGGCTTCCGGTATCACTCTCCGGGATATCGCTCGAGTCCTGCGAAGGTCTACGCGTCCTGGAGCACTCGGTTCAGCAGCAGTTTCCTCTCGCACATCGTCGCGTTCTCTCGTTCCTGAGTCCTCCTCCTCTCCTCTCGTAGCGTTCCTTCCGGGCGAAGGTCGAGTCGCGTCCGGGTCGTTTTGACAGGCGACCTCTCGACGGATACGGACGTCCTCCTCGTCTCGACCGGCACTCGCACAGGATCCCGCGGATCGAAGGGATGAACCGGGATCGCGGATCGCGGTGGATAAGAGGGAGAGGGAGAGGGAGAGAAAGAGAGAGAGAGAGAGAGAGCGTGGATCTCGAAAGCTCCGCTTCACACGGAGCGCAGTGGAGAACTGAGCGAAGTGCCGGCCGGTCGAGCAGCCAGGCGGGCTTTTCCGAGCGGCTTAACCAATCGCGACTTCTCTCTCGGCCCCACGTATCCCTCTCGCGCGCTCTCTCTCTCTCTCTCTCTCTCTCTCTCTCTCTCTCTCTCTCTCTCTCTCTCTCTCTCTCTCTCTCTCTCTCTCTCTCTCTCTCTCTCTCTCTCTCTCTCTCTCTCTCTCTCTTTCGCTCCCTCACCTGCGCTCTCCTCTCTCGCCCTCCCCCTGCGCCTCCGCCCTCCCTGCCCCTTTCTCATCCTGCTCTCGCCGCGTTGTTCGTCGCGACGCGGTGGAGACGCGCTCTCGCCGGTCCCGCGACGCGACGAGACGCGATGCGATGCGTCCGTCCGTCCGTCCGTCGCAACCCCCGCAGGTGCAGCATCCCCTTGGACAGATGCGCGATCGCGCGAACCCGACTCGAAATCTGCACAGTCGCGAAAATTCGCCAAACGGTCGGAACGACGTGGTCCCGCGACACGGTGAGATCTCGATTCTCCTTTTCTCTCTTTCGCCATCGAACTAACCGCGGAAAGCGGGAAATATCGGAGAACGGAACTTCGTCGCGCGCTGCACATCGCGCGATAACATGCTTATCGAGTGATTAGCTGGAAAATAACATTGCGTTCGCCTTCCTCCTTCTTTCTTTTCCTTTCTCTCCAGATTCCTAGTGTGCTCCTTTATTTTGCCCTCTTCTACCTGGGAGTTGTCCTCGCGAACTCGTTGAAAATTTAATTCCTAACTTCAGCGCGGCCGCCTCGCTTCGAAGGGAAGCTGTCTAAATCCGAAATCCCCGCAGTCGGAAACACGCAATATCGCGCCGCGGAAGTTCAACCGCGGGGTCGTCGTAAAATCGCAGAAAGATTTCTGGGACGACCGGATTCGCTCTGGCGAAGTAGGTTGACCAATCGCGAATTTTCTACTCGTTCGACGCGCCCTTCTTTATTCCCCCCCGTTCGCGTTGGGTCGCGTAGCTCGACGGTACGAACGGTTCGTCGCGCCTTCTCTGTCTGCCTCGACCCCCGCACCGGAAATTAAACGTAGAAACAGTACGACGGACTTCAATTCGCGAGATAATATTTTCGGTTATATCTACCGGCAGCCGGAGCTGTCTCCGTCGCGCTCGCGCGCGAAGGCGCCCGCAAGTCGAATCGTTCGGAATAGATTCGCGGAGGAAACGGGAAAACGCGCGTCACTTCCGACATTCCGAGGAGTATTTTCAACGCGCTCCCGAACGCGTGCGTTTTACGTGAACGGGCAGTCCGCGTGTGCCACCTTTCTAAAAGAAATGTAAATCCTTTTAACGGCCAACGGTTTAGTCTGTTTACCCACGGAATTCAAGCGCTTCGCCTTCGGAAATAGGACGGGGAACGTGGGAATACGACGGGGACACGCGAGACGCATCGGTAAACGCGCGCGGCGCATCGGCCGATATCGCGCGACTATTCGCGCGGCGCGGCCGCGGCCGCGGCGGTGTGCACGCGGCGATCGTCAATGCGCAACGCGACGCGACGCGCGTTTTTCTCCTTTTTCTTCTCCCTTCCGAAAGATCGTCCGTGCAATTTCATTTCTCGCGCGACGCGCCGCGACTCTCTCTCCTTTTTGCCGACGACCGCAGCGGCACAACGGAGGAAATTTGTTGCTGCTCGCCGACGAGCGCGCAAGTTCAAATCAGCTTTACCATTTCGCGATCGCGATTAGCGATTCGCCCGGTCTTAACCGAATTTCGCGGTGGCGAAGCTACGAGCGCAGGAAATCGATGAGTTTCCTACGAGCTAGTGAGCGAGCGAGCGAACGAGAGGAGAAGGGGGAGAGAGAGAGAGAGAGAGAGAGAGAGAGAGAGAGAGGGGGAAAACCAGCAAAATTGAATTATGGCCCGGGGAGGCAGACCGACAAGCCGCTACTTCGGCGCGTGAATTAAATACGCCATGTCTCCCGCTTATCGACGCAAATACGCGTCTCTCGCAGCGTTTCGCTCTATTTAATATGCACGACGTCGCGACCTCACCGCAACTCGTCGTTATCTCCGAAACGCGCGGCTATCGGTCGGACATGACTTTCGAAACGTATCGAAAAGATCACACTCGCCCGAAGAAGAGCCGATCGAAACCGAACCGCTTACTTCGCGAACGACATATATAGGTGCAATATCGGAGCGCGTCTCGTGCAACAAGACACGTCCGCAAAATTCGCACAAAGCGCGTCGCTTTACCGAGCCTCTCCAATACAAAAGCTACATCGCGTTCAAATATTATTTCCAACGATTCTGCCGTCGATGCTCGCGCGCAAGATGCTGCTGCGAGAGACCAGTTTTCCAGGTCGAAAAGATTTTCTCGTTCATAGCCTCGCAATATGCGGGGCGTCCCGGGGGTGAAGTTACCCCGATATACCCAGCATCGGCTGAACCGACTACTACCACACTGTTGTAAAGCGTTAAGCGACAAGCGCGTCGATGAGCGCGCGTTTCGCGCGAAAGAGAACTTCTGCTTCCCGCGTGGAAAGCCCGGCGTCTTTCAATAACGCCGGGTGTTCGCCACGGCACGGCACGGCACGGCACGGCAAGGCAAGGCAAGGCACGGGCACGGGTACGACTCTAGCAGGGATTCGCCGCGGGAACGTGCCGGGATTCGGACCGCAACGTCGTCGTAAGATCGGGCGGAAAAGAGGACGAAAACAAAGCTCGGCGGATCCGCGTCTACGTGCCGACGCCGAGCCCCGGCGATCGAACGAAACGTGATCGAGGCCTCACTTTCGAAGTCGCCTGCAGTCACTCGGAACGCGTCCCGGTCGCTTTCCTAACGACCAGCCCGTGCTTTTACCGGCGCGGCTGCCTTTACGATGCTCGCGACGTACCGTTTTCATTGTCCGCCTCGCGCGTTTAGCGTTACACGCGATTACGACGTGTGGTTGCTTCTCCGACGGTAACAGGCTGGACTCGATGATATTTGCCGAGGAATGACGGCCGACAAAAATTATTCGCGCGCATATTAAGACGTCTCGTTAAATTCCGTAAATTCGCCTCGGCTCGGCCGGCGATAAAATCGCGAACGGCACGTACGAAGGCGCGAGTAACGGTTTCGTATAACGCAGGGAAAATACCGGTAATGTAATCGAAACTGCGCCACTTCCCCCTTCTTTCACCTCCTCTTTTCTCCCTCATGATTATTTCATTCGCATTTCCCTACAGAATCTCCAGTTTCCGGATCGACCGGGAGTATCGGCGAAGTTTGAGCGGTAACGCGCGAGTAGCGGCTCGAAGTAATACGCGCCTCGAAAGCATCAAACATCGTTTCGCGTTGCGAGTTACGAGGTAACACGTAATATGATATCGCACAGGACTTTCAAGAACGGTAATTGTTGAGAACTCGACATTTCGCTTTCCGCAAGTTCGATAACCGAGCCGCGTTCCGCGTATTTCCGCGGCGAACGCGTAGCTCGCACCAATAATTAATTTGCTCTCTCTCTGAGAAGCAGAAATAAACCAGACTAATACATCAGCAATAGACGCTTGCGTCCACCTTTCCTTTTTTGAATTAAATTAATATTACTATGACTTTCATACACAATTGTACTTTAATATTGAATATAATTGTAATTTTCTGTTTGCGAATAGAGAGAGAGAGAGAGAGAGAGAGAGAGAGAGAGAGAGAGAGAGAGAGAGAGAGAGATGATTAAAGGTCGATCACACCGCGTTTGTGCGCGCGATAAGTTAAATTTTACATTTTACTGTACCTCTCATGTGTTCCCGCGTATAACGCGGAATAACGATCAAAAAAATATTTTTTTAAATCATTACGCTTATTATAGATACGCTTGCATAAGTACGCACGCGATTTAACTTGATTCCGCAGCGGACGCACAGTGCAAATTTAGCCGAGTGATTTCGCAAGAGTTTGCGACGCACGTTGTAACGAAGAATGAGAAACACGGGCCGCAGACGTGGATGATGATTAATGACATATCAGTCACGTATCGCGTATCGCGCTACGCGTCTCTCCACTTTCTAAGTCTTCATGAATACTGACCTCGGAGCATCGGCCCGGCAGAAGTACAACGGAGATTGGTAGTGTGCCTCGCGGCTCGCGCTGGAATAGAGAATGCGCGAGCGGCCGGAAATGGCCGAGCGACTCGCACGGGGCATACCGATGAATGGTGTATGGATTTTACTTTCGTGTACGACGTCGCGCGTCGTGAGGCAACGAAATTATGTGAGTGAGCGCGAGTCCGCCGGCGGATAATGAAGTTTACGAGCCGCGGTTGGGCGAGTGAATTCAACTAATGGGCGACTTAATAAATTGCTTGTTTATTGAGCGTCGAGCATGCATGGCGCATGGACTTCCTCCCAGGAGTGAAATACGCAAGCACTATTCGCGCGCAGATTTATCTATCGATCCGCTCAATTTACTGTCGCTCGAAAAAGAAGATGTCCGAACGTCGATATTCCACTAAGATAACAGTATTTTACAAAACACTCGTCCGTCCCGTCCCGTCGCGTCGCCGTAATACCGGTTTATCGATGTAAAATGTGAAGCGCGTGTATATATAATTGCCGGAAAGTTTACGAGAGAGGAGGTTTATCACGCATACACACAGCGCGAAATGCCACGAACCATCTGAGAAACGACTGCGCGACTGCGAACGAAACACATATCGCGTTCGCTCCTATACGCTACATATGTGCACGATACACATGCTCCGTTTGCTCATTTTCGCTGAAAATGAGATATCGCGCGCTCCTTCCTCCCGGGTAAAATGTGCTTCGTGCCGGGTAAAATGTTCTCTGTTCGCGTTCGCGCTTCGTGTGTCGTGAGGAGAGCCGCGTCGGAGGCCCTGAAAATTCGACCCGGGACTGTCGCGCGCGCGCGCGCGCGCATACACAAGTAATCTCCCTGTTTTCCCGGTGTTTTCGACACGTCACGCTCATCGGCTAATGGAGCAGAAATGATGGAACATTTGATCTATATTCCGTCGCGCCCGAACTTCGCTTTTGGACACACGAACCTCTTTGACACGCGAGTCACGCGAGTCGCGAAATCTCCCGCGGAATCTCTCTCGTCGATATTTCGCCGCGAGTAATTCGCATTCCTCGCGACGTCGTCCCTTTCCACCACTGTGAAATCGAAATAGCGACGCGAAATGCCCGCCGCGCGCGCGAGACGAGCTAATCGATCTTTAACCCTCTCGACGGTCGAGACGCGCTCGAGGGTTGACGCGCATAACTCTTTCCGTCAACCTTCCGTTACCGCGAACTTTCACTACGCCATTGGACGGAACTAGTGCGGGGGAAAGTCGCGCGCGGAGATTGTACTTCTTCATTTCCTCTCAGACGAGACGCGCTGTTTGAGGGATGAGAGAAAAGGGAACTCGGTCTCTATATCTTCCGAAACTTGCGGCACGGTCGAGGGAAGCCTCTCGCGCATCGCCGGGTCTGCGAATGCTAAACGTCAGCTCTGTTTTCACCCGACGCAACATTACTCGAATATCTTGCAGCAAAATGTAAAACATAAAAAAAAAGAGAGTCACATTTCTGTCGGGATAACGAAAACGTTGGAATCGGGGGAATGCGGATTTTGTTTCGCTATTTCGGAACTCAATGACGCGCTTTCAATTAAACCTGATGAAATCGCTCGAATTCAGTGAAGCTTCCGTTGAATATCTTATTTGTATAATAATTAAACACGGTACTACTCTCCGCGCTGCGTGAATTCGAGGTAATTAGGGGCACCTAACTATTTGTGAAATTCGCGCGATTAAAACAGGTGGATATGCGAATGCTATTTGTTCATTGCACAGAGAATGACAGATTCGAGTCGACACGACTATCGATTTGTGCGGCCACACCGTCTGTATCGGCGATACGAACTCCCGTCGAAGAAGACGCGTGCAAGAGGGCGGCGTAATGAGCAAAACCGGTTCTCAATTTTACAGGTGGGCGATCCGATATGTGCGTCTCGCTACACGCACAACGAAAATCTAAAACACTTCCCCGTCGGACATTCCTTCGGTTGCGAAGTAGGTCGCACCGGAAGAAACGAAAGTACGAAAGCGATTTCCGTATTAGTCACCGGTCGATTATCGTCGCGCCGAGTCTTCGATAATGTTCGCACGGAACTTTCGCGCGGAACGATCCGATCTGAATGAATGAAAAATTGGAGATTACGGTATACGATCGACGGCGAAATATTACCTACGTCGGAAATACGTACCTCGGATTGCGACCCGAGAACGGGGAGTGTATTTTCGGATATCGAGCGTCGAGACTACAAGACATCGCGATGTCGAGTGTAATTGTCTAATATAAAATGTGCGCAGTGTCTGACCTAATTTCGAATGCAACTTCTCTCTTATATACGCGCGCGTGGAAATAGTGCCATTGGCTTGATCGAAAATAGATAGCGCTAGATTTATCGACTCGTCTGTAGTGGCGCAAAGTGACTTAACTTGATTGAAAGGAAGGACCAACTCGAGATTATTCGGCCACCGCGGTGATTATCATATGTGAAGCAGAACAGCTGCGTGTGTGCGTGTGAAGAACGGGAGAGAGGTGGCACAGGAGACTTTATTAGCTCTCTTTCGGCTCTCATCAATGGCTCTTAAAATCCCCGACCACACCTCCGTTAGATTCTTCAACTCGTACCGCTGCACTTTCTCCGATCATTTGTTTCCCAAAAACGTACGTCGCCGATCGTCGGCACACTTTTAACAACGGTCTATTTCGCGACAATGAAGGTCGTACGACGGTAGCCAAATTACTCGAGTCGAAAGCTCAAAAATTCTGCCCAATTTGAAAAAAAAAGAAACCAGTAAAAAGTCGCGAGATACAACGCGTAACTTTTTCTGTTGCATAACACTGTATTATTAGGTTATTTTTGACGCTATAAGTATGTTAAAGCCTAAAAAAGAATATGCCAACAGTCTCTAAAATAGCTGCAAGTTTTGTACTATAAGCATTTTCGAAAAAAAGAAATAAATATTTGAAATTATTTAATATATCTAATTATCTTAATATTCCAGCTTTATTTAATCTTTATTCTTAATTACGAAGTATATGTCAGAAGTAAATATTGAATCACTGATATAGATAAATAATGGGATAAAATAGTTTTCGTTCCTCATCATTTCTTTGCAATGGGTTGGTTTCATTGTAGTTAAAAATTTTTACGGCTCGAGTCGACTCGAAACGTAATGACTCGGTGACGGAAAAGCACCCGATACGCGAGAATAGGTTCTAGTGAAACAATGAACAAAAAGAGCTACGTCATCGCAATCGTCAAGCCTCGTTGCATGCTAGTCGGTGACGTGTACATTCGACAGACGAGAAAAAACATAACAATCAGCTCTTTGAAAACATTTCGGATCTTCGATAGTTGGCAAAACTATCAAAATAGCATACATTAAAAATGTCGTAATATCTGATGAACGTTGTCGATTATTAATGTGCGAGTATTAATTAACGCTGTCGGTTAATTTTTATTAAACTGATATTTGATATGTACCCGTTAATTATTACTAGATTGGTTAATATTTGCTTATCGCACATATTCTATTTGCAGTTGAGTAAATTATATAATCAATACGCTATATATTGGAAATAAAGATTAACGTAAAAAAAAGCAAAAAATATACATATATGTAATCGAGTATGATATAAATCTTAAATTGATTCTTTAAATTAAACCTTCAACATGAGAAAAACTATGTTGCCGTTAATAATCGTTAAAGAACAATGGGCCCTCAAGTTCGACGGAATTTGTGAAATTAATGTAAAATCAGAATTTCAGCTCGAATATTGCAAAATGAGAGCTAAATTTTAACTCGGCGACGAGAAGCTATTATTCTTCTTCGTCGTCGTATAACTTTGCTATCGTTTCAACGAATTATTATTCGGACAGCTCATTAACGAAATCATCAGATTCGTCAAGGCTTACGTGCATACTTATTATTCAGTTATTCAGCCATTATTATTATTCAATTATTCGATAAAAAAGAAAACACAACTATTACCGAAATACATTTGGCGCACAACGCTTGTAGCATTCGTTTCAATCAGCATCGAATTAATTCCTTCTCAGCGAAAAAATTCGATCGGTCTCTTCCCGCAAAATTCTTACGTTTTCAATGATCTCCGATATATCTTGTAGTATGATCTAAGATTAAATTAAAATTCTATTACACAGCTTTCACGGGAAATGAAGTACGGGGTAAAAGTTTGTTATTTATTTCCAGTCCCCACGAGAGGCCCGTGTGGCTCGCGAGAATTTTCTTCTATCCTCTGATCGTTCGTAACGCGCAAACTATCGACGTTCCGAACTTTTCTACGTACAGTGAAATCAACTTGAAATCGTTAAAAAAATAACGTTCCTCCGTTTACCTGTGCAGTTTATTATTACCGCGCAACGTTAGGGGATGTGATGGCTGTGTAACGTTGACAATTCCGCGCGACATGTACGTGAGAGAGGAGCATGTGTAAAATGATCGATTAGTTCAACCCCGCGGCTCTCCACTTGAGCTAATTAATTCCGCTCGTCGTTTGAACACATCGTCGCTTATAAATAGCTCGACTTCGTGATCAATCCCCTCGTCTCGGGTCTCACGAACGTAATTTCGTATTCGGCAGATACGACCGTGTAACGGTCGATCTCGAAGGTCAGCTAATTCGCCCGTAATCTGGATCCGCGCATTGATGAACGTCAGTGGTAACAACGGTTCAGCGCCCCGTCCGATACGTCAGTCTGTCTTCGTTCTACACTGATTCGTGGATTTTCGTCGATTTATCGACGAGATGAGATCTCGACAATATACGTGAACGAACGAACGAACGAACGAACGAACGAACGAACGAACGAACGAACGAACGAACGAACGAACGAACGAACGAACGAACGAACGAACGGAACGAACGAACGAACGAACGAACGAACGAACGAACGAACGAACGAACGAACGAACGAACGAACGAACGAACGAACGAGATTGTCGTGTTATAGAAAGTGCGCGCGATAAATCCGACGTGAATCCGCGAGAGACACGCTTTATTGCAACGCTAAATGCCTCGACAACTGCCTTTCTCTTGATGTGCCCTTTAATGGAACCGCGAATTGCGTGCGGCAAACATCCGTACTTCATTTCCGCGCGGTTCATGCAGCCCGCATTCGCATTTCTGTGCTTGGCGCTCTCAATTCGTGCGCCATGATTTCAGGTTCTCTTTTCTGCGCGATATGTCAATATGCCGTACTCTCGGCATCAACATAACACCAGAATTACAGAGAGCCGCGTTTAACGCGGAATTAAGGATAAAATGACGAAGAGAGGGAAGATGGGATTGTAAATATATCTCGCTTGGCTAAATTTAAAATCAACCTCGAGAGCGATGTAATTCCGTGTGTGCGTATAGTGATATATGAAAGTAGAATATCGAATAAATATTTCATTGCGCAGAATATGCGGTGGTAGCCGTATGGCGCATATACGTCGCGCGCAATGATGAATACAGCAACAACGCTGTAATATAATTTGCCGCGCGTGGAACGTGCAAACAAAAGACCGCCAATTGTATATGCAACGGCCGAGAGAAGTTTATTAACATCGGACCATACATACATGTGCGCTATCGTTCGCGTACGTGACGAAGTAATACGCTGCACTCAATTACGGGAGCGCGCGAGGGCAACGCACCGCGAGAAACGTCTGAAATATAGCGACCGCTGCCGCCGTCGTCACGAAACGAAGTCAGAGATGTAATTTTTGCAGAAGTTCGTTTATTGAAATCCACTTGTGTTGTATAATCATATAGTCTCTTCAGCGACAACTGTACGCATCGCTGTTATACATTTTCGAAAATAAATGTTATCTGTCATTAATTTTGCGAAAAAATACGCCAAAGTATATATTTGCAGTCGCTTCGGCTCGACGTTCAAACGCAATTTCGAGGATTCAGGCAAATATTCCTGAGCGTATATACAGTCTCGAAGATACCGTAGAAAGAAAGACTCTTAGTAATATTTGGAAACAATATTTCCCCTCTATTTCTTCTCTTTTCTTTCGACTTACACCGACATTTCAGAACACCGCAGAAATGCTCTACTTTTGAATAAATTTGAAATTATCAATTACTTAAAATATAAAAACTTTATCCACCAACATGATTGATATGGTATCATCAGTTTGGTCATAGTTTCATATATAATACGATATACGCGTTAAAAATGGAAATACTAACTGATTCATTTAAATAAAATCCAAGTAATTGTCTAAAAGATCTTTTTAAGTGACAAAATAAATGCAATCACATATATGTGTATATGTTATCATAATCTACACATCGTGAACTATTTGTTCTTATTCATTACAGTTATACCTAGAATATGTTTGGATTTGAGAGAGAGAGAGAGAGAGAGAAATATATATTTATAAAATAAATTATTTTATAAAATAAATATATATTTATAAAATAAATTATTTTGAAGCGCAACGCCTCTTCTGTATATTATTGACTGGAGATTATTTAAATGCATAACATGTAATTTTCAATGGCGATTTTCTCTAACGTATATAAACAATAAATACGAAATAAAATCCTAGGCCTAAGTTTAGCGTTATCACATCCGCATGGCGTTCTGATTATTGTGTCTAAAGATTACTGTGTCTAAACATGTCTAAAGATTCTCATTAGCAAAAATAATATATAAGAATATTTGAGAATAAATCACGCAAATTGTGAGATTAAATTGTTGAGATTGAATTTTGCGATGAAATAATAATTTTTCATTTTTGCAACTAAGTACATTAAGAATCATAACAATCTTTGTTTAGATAGACAGCAAGACAATTGACTGCCAAAAAAGTAGCGATTGTAGACAATTTTGAATATTGTGTACTTAATATCGCGGTAATACCATGTTGTTAATATACACGGTCCATCACTGCAGGTTATAATACAAACCATAACAGTAATTCAAACAATTGTGCATTACATTTATAACAATTGATAAACATGGATGTCCAATCTTTTCATGAATTGACAATAAGTCTCTTAAAGATTATATGAAATAAGTACGACACGATTCGCGAAACCCTCAACTATGACTACGAATATAATTTAAGAATTAATTTGAGACGACCCGCGTATCTGATAGATAAATAGTAGTTACATCCTGCTCAATTAAAAACGAAATAAATAAGAAAAAAAATCATATTGCATTAAAAGCAACAAATAATCGACTCACTATTTCAAAAATCAATCGTAAATTATTAGGACGGCTTGATATCTATGTCTTGTTGAATTAAAATGCATTTACAAGTCAGCAAAATTAGATTCAGATTAGATTTGCTCAATTCGTAATAATATAAAACTGATTCATCATTGTATTGAACGACATAATTTGATACGTTATATACTGGATGCCTCTTTATCAGGAATATTATTTAATCTGCCCTTCCAATAGTAACTAGGCGGTCCTGCAGTAAAGCAGTATTTTCGCTCGAGCGGAGTGTCGTTCTCGACGTAATACATAATGTACATATTACACATCTCATCCTGATTCGTTTCACCTATAAAGGTTACTCTATCGCGCGTATTTTTCATCGTGCAACGAGATGCCAATATGTCTCCGTACGTGATTGGAACTTTATTAGTTACCGGATAAAACATCTGAGGCGTTAAAGGATCTCTCTTACCGATTTCGATCCATTTATTGTTTGGCTTTATTACGTAACCTGATACTACTTTACCCAATGAATGAGTATGTGTTCTATAAGCAAATGGATAAATAGTTTTGTTTTCTTTTATGACACACGACGATTCCATATGTTCTATTTTTCTGGCTGGTATAATACCACCTGTCCCTAATAAGATTACACCAGCGAGCTTGTTCAATGGATGAGTCGTGTAATGCAGAAATACGCCAGAGTCGTCTGTACTGCCATCTTTAAAGTGATCAATATGTGCGTAGTGTACCTGCAAGACCAGGTACTGTATGGGAGAGTCACCACCTACTTTAAAGCCTACTCCTTCTGGCAAATCCAATCTTGGAGCATCCCTTGCCCATGCATAGATGATCTGTTATGACAAACAATTTGTTTTCATTCTTATGTATTCATAATAGTTATAAAATATATGATATTATTTTTATCGTTACTTGAGATCCTTGGCTACAAGGAGGTGCAGTGTTATGCTTGTTTATAGATTGTGCCATTTCTCCACAATTCCAAACAGGCATTGAGCTTCCTGGCTTTTTGCAACCGTAGATAAGCATATGATGGGTTGTTCCCATTGTTGCATTTGGTTCAAAACCAATTATATAGTAATTTCTTGTAGGGTCTATCTTGACTGGAGTACACAAATACAGTTCAGGCTATAAAAAAGTAGAACGGGTCATTTTTATTCTATCTAATTACTAATTATAGAAATTGAAATCAAAAGCGCAAGAACAATCTTGCTGTTGGTTCTTCCATCTATGTAATGTTATTGTGAGAAACATATGTTAATGTCATATAGACACTTATACATATTATGTAAAAAATTATAACAATATAAATACTTACCGTGTTTGGCTTTACATTGGGCATAAGAAGAGAGTACTTATCGGCATAACAAGACATAAACTTGAAGAAAATAGTAAAACAACATATCAGCACACATTTTTCCCACATTTTCGAAAGATAATATGGGTAAAGCTACACGTCAAATTCTACTTAGCTGCGTCAAGTTCTACTTAGCCACCTGTCAAATGCTACAGGTCGGTCGATATAACACGTTGACTACAATCGCACCGCGTGACGTAAATAACAAAGAATACGTCAAGGCTTACTTGTGGAGATTTTACGGCGGCAGCGACACCATTAGAGAGCGCGCCAAGCCCCGACAATTTCAAATCATTCGGTTCTTACTGACCGAATTGTTACATATGACCTATTACCTTAATTCCTATTTACGATACATATATTATATATATATATATATATACGTACATGTAAATATAAATAGTACGCAAATATAGATAACTTTATTAAAACATATATCTTAATGACGTAAATTGGATGGTTAGATAAATTGGATAGTTTAACAAATCGTGATATCATTAAAATGCAACTACTTGTGCATTGTTTATTCCAAAGATCATAATAAATAATATTTGTGATGTGTTAATTATGGAATACTATTCCGCATATTTCAAGCAAATGGCACGTTAAAAATTGTAATTGCACAGCAATTAATTGCTTTTAGTTACGATAAAGCGATAAGCTTTTATATACATACATGTATATCTCAGCATCTGCATATTACACGAATATTTCTATGGACGGATAAAAATATGGAATTGAGTTCATGACGATGCTTCCCAAATACCATAAATCTTACCATAAATAATCTTACCATAAATAATACACGATTCGATCACTTAACCATATGCTTCTTACACTGATTGTGTTTCTTACGCGATATCAAAGTTTCTCAAGGTGAAATATAGAGGAATCTCGTGATGAAGAATCTTCGCGAAAAACCGTTACTTCTCGGAAGTTCGAGAGCCGCCATTTAAGAAACACTAACTCACGATAAAATTGACCTGCACATGACTCCCGCAGACACCGCGTCGATGATGTTGACCCGATGCGATGCGATGAGGTTCGCCCAACCGTCGACGTCTCGACGCCGTTTACCTCTTGTTGATGAATATATCACGAATCTGGTCCGTCAGCCACTCGATAGCCGGTTGCAGACCTTCGCCGGTTAACGCGTTCGTTGCACGAATGTGCCATGGCTTGTTCTGTATGCGTTCAAGTCCCAAACCCGCGACTAACTTCACAGTAGTCAAAGAATCGGGCAGGTCCATTTTGTTCGCCAAGAAGAGGATGGGTATTTTGCGTCCTGAAACATTTATCCCACTTTCGTGCTAGTTTTTTGGCACTTGTCAAAATTATAATCGCCTATTTTATTTTAATATTCGGATATTTCAAGGATCTTTGTAATAAACACGAGCAATTGACATCAGTAGTCGTAATGTATCAACGAATCAGAAGCTCAGATTGAGCATTTCAAATTATAACTTTGAAATTGACGAATAGCAGCGCGAGTATGAATCATGCTCGAGTGTGTTCATCATGAGAAATTAACTTCAGATTTGATTGATAACCTGTTCGTAAATATTGGACAAAACATACATTATCAGATTACTTGTTTTCATTATGAATAAAACATTGTCTCATTTCTCTTTCCCCTTTTATTATTCTAAATAAATTTTTTTACCACCATCGCCACATACGAAGTAAACTCTATTTATCACATTGATCATTCAAACGGTGACGTACCTGCTACGTCTGGATGTTGCAAAAGCATGTCCAATTCTTCCTTCACGACAACCAGTCGAAGTTTGTCGCTACTGTCAATTATAAAGATAATTCCATGGCAATCCTTGTAATAATGCTCCCATAATGATCTATGACGATCGTGACCGGACATATCGAACGCAGTGAAATTGACATTTTTAACTGAAACAATAATTTGGACATCTATGAAAGTAAATTTTGATAACACACACAAGATTTATTATTAACACACTAAAAGTAATTAGACATGTCATATAATAATATATCTTTTTTTATAAGAATTATCTTGAGATTAGTGAAAATACTAACACGCCATCTAACAGTACAAGGTTAAAATATAATATGTAGAAATGTGTGAGAACCGCTGACGTGCGACCGTTTGTGACGCGTAGTTTATTTAAGAAGTTTCACAATATTATTGTTAATTAACAATTTCTCTAATCCAGAAAAATGCAATCTTCTTCAAATAACAAGGATGCGAATAACAAAGCAGCAGATAAAACCGCACCATCGACAGAAGGTCAGATATCCTAACCCTGTTGCGTAAACATGTGTACGAAACAATTGATTATTCGTATTTTCAGATAAGAAAAACAAAGAGAAGAAGAGATTGTTGAAAGAAATACAAGAGCTTAGATGTATAATCGAACAGAGCGAATGGAGTATGGAGATGTTGCGATTCAAAGATGCGGAACACTTAATCAAGCCGCCGCAAAATTCAAATATTTCCCATTTAGGCAGAGTGCCAAACGTCGAAGTTCAGTTACAGAACGATTTATACAAATTTGCTGGTCTTCATTGCGCCAAATTTAGACGATCGGAAGTTGTATTTAACTTCTCATCGACTGATGAACATCAAAAGGACAATGCTTACGCGGTACAAATTTTGGTAAAAGATGGAAAAAGCAGTTTAGGAAAATGGGTGATGCCAATGTCGATAGATATGAATCAAATATTAACCAAGATACCAATCGATAAACCAAGTAACTTAACTGCTTTCGCAAAATACTGCAAGCACAACATTAATTGTTATACTACACGACAGCAGCAGTTTTTGTCATTAAAAGTATGCTTGTATACTGTAAACACATAAACATACTAATCAAAATATGTAATAGTAAACTTGTCTCAATAACTAACATGTTTGTTTTAGGAACATACTTTGCACATGAAACATTGTGCTCTATATTCTAATATAGGTTATATGCAAATTAATATAGAATTATATGGTATACACGATAAAGATGAATATATTGACTTGATGGTATATTTATTGTACCATTCTGATGAAGCAAGACCATATCAAATTAAAATTGATACAACATCCAAGAAAGAATTAAGTGATGAAATAAAGCAAAAATGGAAAACATATTTAAAGGAGTTCAAAATATCAGATTTACGAACTGCATTTGATAAAATTTTCGTAAAAAAGAATCCTACATATACATGGACACCAGGAGATGACAGTGAGAGTCCATTGGAAATTAATGTATGATATTTTTATAATGCATAAATTTAAAAAGATAAAACGTCTTTTGATTATAAGTATATTTAATGATTATTATATTTTCAGGACACTAGTAACTCAGATGAAGACTTTTTAGAACAACTGCAATCAAAGCAGAGGTACTCACTAAGAGTTAGGAAAAAACGTAAAATATGGAATAAATGGAGTGCAAAGAAGAAACAAAAAAATATGGAAAATTCTACATCGTCAAAAGACATTAGTGACAATGCTCATTCAAGGGCGGAAGAGTCACGCAGTGAGAGTCCACATCAAACTCCAGTAAATAAAAAGGAGACTAGAAAGAAAGTATCTTCTCTTTCCTTGAAGCAACAGAAACAAATTGATAAAAATCTACTAGAGGCAACCCCAATAAAAGAACCTAAAATTATATTAAAACAGATAAAATTAAATTTCCAAGCTACTCAATCTATGAATTCTGACAAGATAAATAAAGTATTATCGTCACAATCAAAGCCTCACATTAAACTTGGCAGGAAGAATAAAAAAGTAGCTAAATTGATTACTAGTACTCCATTAAGTCGTCGTGTCAATCCTAAGGTCGTGTTATCTACTTTAGAAATAGATAATATTACTGAAATTGGATCTCCATCGGAGAAAGAGGTGGACAACTTAAACAGCTCGAGGAACAGTAGTCGTTTAAAAAATAAAAATTCTCCAAAAGAGAACATCCAAAACACATTAAGAAAAAGTCCTAGATCGGCTAAATTATCGTTAAATACACATACTGTGAAAGGTGTTAAATCCAAAACTAAGAATATGAAAAATTGAGAAATAAAATATAAAATTGTATTTAAATATAATTATGTATAAGATAATAAAACATCTTTTATAAAAACAAATGAATATATAACATACTTTTCTCTCCCTCTCATCTTACTATATTTATGTTACATTTATTTTAGTTCCCACTTGACATATTGTAAATAAAACTGTGCTATAAATTCTGACTATATTTTTATGCGGGTGCAATATACGTGAAAATAATTTTTGAAAGCAGTCGAATTTTCGAGACATTTTTGGCACATTGTCGCTCTTCGTTATTTAACTTACATGCGAATTTCTCGACATTAAACCCGACAGTGGGCACTATGTCTATGCAACGGTCATCCTCGCGTTTGAAATTATTTATGACCGTCGACTTACCACTGTTGTTAAGGCCCACTACTAAAACGTTTACTTCTTTTTTCCTAAGACCTAAGAGATTTGCTAAACGATCGAATAACCCCATTTTCTCTCGTCGCTGTAAGCTCTTTCGCATTTATCGAACATCAATAGCACCGACGAGATGCTCATAGAGACCATCGGTCTTAAGGTTCGCCTTAAGGCGAAGATACAAATGTTCGTATTATCGGTGTAGACGAAATGGAGGATTCACACTGCGTCCGATGTCCGACGTACGACGTCCGACATCCAATAGGAAAATAGCTTTCCAATGGAGAATTGAATTCAAGAGTCATGACATTGCGGCCACTGAGCGCTCAATGAGCTTTTACATTTGATTGATATATTCTTTTAGATTTAAAAATATACACCAATCAGATGCAAGAGCTCACTTAGCGCTCAGTGAGCAGTTGTAGTACTGAATGCACCCATTGAATTCAAGAGAATTGAATTCTCCATTAGAAAGCTATTCTCCTATTGGATGTCGGATGTCGCACGTCGGACATCGGACGCAGTGAGATCCTCCATAACAGTCGGTATTAAGAAGATTTTGCAATACCGTCTCTCATATACGGTAAACGTAAATCGTGAACGTTATTCGTTCAGAAATAACGTCGCGACCAATAGCATTCACGATGAAAACTCCCTATTGTCATGACTCTTGAATTACTTCCAAGTCAAATGGTGGAGGTTAACCAATTAGAGCAATTCTGTTCCGTTGTGTCACAGGTTACGTTCCGATATTCACCGCCAACACTGAAGTACTGAACATTTATAATATATGTGATAAACTATATATTTTCAGTAGTGGCAGTGAATATCGGAACGCAGTCACAGTGAAACAACCGGACGGAATTGCTCTGATGCCCATTTTTACCAACTTTGGTTAACTCAACCGGGTGGTTATTCCAACGGAATTGACCAGTCACATTTGTCGTTAACTAGAATTATTAAGTACGATTGGTCCATTCCGATAGAATAACCAGTCGGTCAAATTAACCAAAGTTAGTAGAAATGGACATGAGTGATTTTCTCTGCTGAACGCAATCAATAGGGGCCTGTTCGTTTTGTCTGCACTGTTGAACTGGTGCATCAAGTTGAAGTGACACAAACGTAGGTTTTCTCACTCCAACTTGTTGCACCAGTTCAGCAGTGCAGACAAAACGAACAGGCCTATTGGGTGCGTTCAGCGGAGAAAACCGCACAGTGAGCGATTAGTGACTATTGGTTCTTACTGTTAGATCCTTACATACAGACCAATAACGTTGACGAATTACTCAACCGTTGTGTAACCGTTGTGTTTTCTGAACGCAGCCACTGAATGCACCCAATTTGTTCTTCTGAGCTATTCTGAACGCAGCCATTGAGTCTGATACATGAATGCATAGGGGATGTGATCATAAAAATTATTGGTACTTGAATTCCACGTGTTCGATCAGTTCAAACTGATTATATTACAGTTGAATATAGTTTAAACTGAAAATGGTATGTCTTAGCATGTATCAGTAATCACGTTATCGTTACATTTAATTTAAGTTAATTTAGGTTAAGATAAACTATATATCTGTACAATAACAATTGCAGCCGAAAGGAAAAACGAAGAGATTTATCGATAAGAAGAATTCTGTGACATTTCATCTGGTACATCGTTCACAAAAAGATCCGTTAATAGCGGATGAAACAGCACCACAGAGAGTACTTGTTCCAGCTGGTGATACACAACCTGCTAAAAGTGAAAAAAAGGCAGCAGACGAGAAGCGCAAAGAGGAACAGCGTAAATTTGGAATCTATTATGATGATGACTATGATTATCTGCAACATGTTAGGGATGTTAAATCACTGTCGGTTGAATGGCAACGTGTTGAGAATACCAATGTTTCCAAAAGCTCTAATAACAAGGATGCTCCAAAAATTAACTTACCATCTTCTGTATTTGCTTCCAATATTGAAGAAAAGGTTGGCATGCTCAACAAAGCAGCACCAATTTCTGGGCCACAGTTGAATCTTGATCCAGATGTGGTTGCAGCAATGGATGATGATTTTGACTATGATGATCCAGAGAATCAATTAGAGGATAATTTTTTTGTATTAGCTAATGCTGGAAGTAGTGATGATGATGGTTTTGATAAAGAATATGGTAAATTTATTAAGATAAAAAAAGTAACATCTCATGTTCATCAAGAAAAATATTCTTTAAAATATTTTATTTGCAGAATATGAATTAAATGAATCAGATAATGAATATGATCAGTCAGATATTTCCTCTGAGGGTCACATGGAATTCTCTGATGAAAAGAATGAAGAAGAAGATGAAGTAGGCAGCTTGAAAGGACCTCTATATACTTTTGAGGATGAGGAGACAAAGTCCCGATTTACAGAATATTCAATGAGCAGTAGTGTGATGAGAAGAAATGAACAACTTACGCTACTAGATGATAAGTTTGAAAAGGTTTGTAGTTTTATTTTTTATCATGTTACGATAGTGTTATTGTTTTTAAATTTTATTCGTCTTTATAATTATATAGATATATGCTGCTTACGATGAAAATGAGATTGGTGCTTTAGATTGTGATGAAATAGAAGGATACATTGCACATGACTCGAACTTTGTGCTACAGTGTGCTGCAGAATATGAGAAGAAACAAAAAGAAGATGTAAGTATAATTGATGCAATGAATATACAGTGAGAAAAATTATTATTGTTATTTTCTTGTACTTACAGACGGAAAATATCGCGGAGCTTATGAAAGATAGAATGAAGATTATGGAGAGAGAAAGTTCAAGTTCAGAAGATGAAGCCGAATTAGAAAAGCTCATCGTTGATGCCCGAAAAAAGGACAAATGGGATTGTGAAAGCATTCTTAGTACATATAGTAATATTTATAATCATCCTAAATTGATTGAGGAACCCAAAGTAAGTCAATCAACAATATTACATACTAAGTAAATATAGGACATAATAAATAATATAGTCGTGAGCTGATTTTGATATTAACCAAAAATATATGTATAAAAATTTTTCCTATTTTTTATATCAAGATTTTATCTGTCTTCTCTTTTTCTTTTAATAGCGTTTACAAAAAATTAAAATTGATCCAAAATCTGGTATTCCAAAAAATGTATTTGGTAATATGTCTGGAAAATTAACGGTTGAAATGTTAAGTCAATTTGATTCTGAGAATAATAAGTTAGAACCGAGAGATATGCAATCTGTAGCAGAAAGTAAGAAATCTGAATTAAGTGAACTAAACATAAGGCCCAAAGGGGAAACTTCCGATGACAGGAAGAAAAGGAAAAAATTATTCAAAGAATATAAAAAAGTATGTAATTTTATTAAATATTTAAATTAACTATATAGTACTTGTGTTTTGCATATTGAATAATTTTTGTACTGTTTTAGGAGAGAATGATAGAACGGAAAACAAACATCGAAACATTTAATGAAGAAAATCACCGAGAGAAAATACAGTTAAATAACAAACTATTTATTCGTCATGGGTACCATGTATTGTAAAGCGCGTAAAGATGTCTCTCGAAATACGATTTTAATTTAGATTTTAATATTATATGTAAAAAAATATATGGATATTGAAAATATTATTTAGGCATATTAATTTTTTGCATTGATATTCATTTGGTGAACTTATAAGATGTATGCACATAGTTGAGTCTATATTCAGAGGAAACGAAAATGTATGTTTCGATTCGATATGCATCTATTTCACATAATCTTGCGAAATTTTATTAAGGTTTTTGATATTACAATAGATAAGATTCAATTAAATTTGCAATCAATAACGTACACACATTTGGCATGCAGGAATATTTTGTGATGTTTAGATGTCCAATGCAAGAGAAGTAAGGTATACCTAATATATATATTTTAACTTGTACTAATAAAATATATCATTGAGTCCTAATTTTTCTATATATTAAAATTGTATATACCAACATATATATATATATAATATAAAATGGAATTCATATTCATGTGTATTTTTCGTCATAAATGTCTAAATCTTTTCACCTATATTTTCTCATACGTTAACTGGGTTAAAATAAATTAGAAAAATGCGTCAAGCAGTGATTTGAATCTGAAATTTATATGATTGAATATAAAGAAGATACAGTTGTTTATTCTCGCAGCGAAAGACAGAAGGGTGACGGAAAAGAGCGGCCACGTGAGAGCACGCGACACGGAGGAAGCGCCGTCACTTCAAGGCGGAGCAGAGGGCGGAAGCTCCAAAGTCATATGATCGATTCGTGATAGCTTGTCGTTTTCCACTCGCTCATCGCTAAGATGGCTAGCCAGACGCAGGGTATTCAGCAGCTTCTGACCGCTGAAAAACGAGCTGCGGAGAAGGTTTCGGACGCTAGGAAACGTGAGTGTACTCGGTGCGCTGTAATATTTCGTTACAAGATACGTTGTGATACGGTGAACATGACGTTCGCTTTGCTGCTCAAACTTCGGGTTGTAACTTTCCGACCGTGACGATAATCCTCGTTGAAATTGATATAAGTGACGAATTTTCGGTATTTCGTGCGAAGCAACATTGCGGAGTGTGTGGACAGTGGATTTTGCAATTTACGATATATGTTGACATACGAAATTATGATGATTTACTATAATACCATTAGCTAACCTGCGCATGATCCATCTGTGTTATCAGCGATTGTCTAAATTTTTTAATAAAATTTTAATATCTGTCGTGATTATTCAACTTTATTTAGGGGAATTTTAATATTTTGCATTAATTTTCTCCAAGATTTTATTTATCATATGTAGATGCTTAGTCTTAATAATTAAATTTCTTTAAAAACTCAAAGATTTGTGTTGATGATAATGAAATAATAAGTTACAGAAGGATTTACTCTAGAGTAAATTAAACAAATATGTGATATTTTGTTTGAAAGAGAATATTGAAAAAATATTTGATATGTACAAAGATTTTTTATGTTTCTTTATAGGTAAAGCACGTCGTCTGAAACAGGCTAAGGAGGAAGCGCAAGATGAAATTGAGAAATATCGACAGGAACGAGAAAAGCAGTTCCGTGAATTTGAAGCCAAAGTGATTACTACTTTCTTTACTTTATAATTATCAAGATCTTGACTCTGTTAGATCTATATCACAATATTCAATTTGATTGATTACCAATTTAATTGTAATTGTATTTATAACATTGTAGCATATGGGTTCAAAAGAGGATGTAGCTGCACGTATTGAGGCAGACACACGAGTTAAGATAGAAGAAATGAATCAGACCGTTGCCATACACAAAAACACGGTAAGCTATTTGCACAAATCTAGTTAGTTGGATTACAGGCAAGTACTCACAAGAAATCATGATATTTATTCCCTGTACAATTTAGGTCATGCTTAAAGTCTTGGACTTGGTGTACAATATCAAGCCGGAATTGCACAATAATTATCGTGTTGAGGTCTAAGTCACGAAGTTGCATCTAATAGCTATAAATATGATATATCTTATAATATATGCTATAAATGTACATTAAATATTACTGTTTACTTATAACATATCGCGATATGTATTTATCGTTGTTATATCGTACGACATGTTATACTTTAACGGAAAAAGTGTGTACGATAGTGTAGCTGTGTAGGCAGTGATGCTCAAACTACTAGAGTTCTTTTGTTTCTGCAATTGCTACACGACAATAAATATATCGTTCATTATTATCCGCTGAGCTTTCACCGACACAGTTTGGATAGTTTGAGAATTGCTGTAGTTGTATCGTATATAACGCGACAAAGAAACAATATAATATGAATGTACAAAACGCAAATTACTGTCTGTCTGTTGTGTCAAGGCCTAGGCACATCAGAACGACAGTGGTGCGCTTGTTAAGATAACAGTTAATGCGAATTAGGGTGGTGGTAACGAATTGTATGTAGTTAAATGTACGTCATTAGATGTCATTCCATGATTCTGTCACATCGAGGATGCGTAACGTAACATGATTGTCTACAACCTTTCGTGGTTCACGGACAAGCTCCCAGTCGACGGTGGACCACGCGACGATGTAGCAACATTACAGTTTTCTCTTTATCGCAGTTGTTTAAAGTCCATTGGTCATATAAAGTCCTAGAAAACCGGTTAAAGATCCCACGAAAAGCGCTTCGCCTTATATGTATAACCTGTTTCTGTAAGCTGGTTGGTTGTCTGTACAGTATTAGTGTTCAAAATACAAAATACAAAAAGGAAGAAAAATCCCATAGGGCAATACAGTTCTCTCGTCCTTATCCTCTTAAAGCTACTGTGTGTGCACTGAAAAAATTGCTGTATTGATCCCAAACAATATTCTTAAACCATCAGATTACAATACAAACATCAAACCGTGTTAGATTAATAAGGCAAATATCGATTAACCAGAAGTTAACAAACGTACGTAGAGAAAATATTACTCTTTACGATTAAACTCGAAGTATGTTTCAAAATTAAGGGAGATTTATATTCTATTATTTATTTGTAACATTGTCCATAATAATATCAAGTAACAAAGAGACCAAAGGGCTCCATTGTATTCATCTACGCCATTGGACGAACTTTATCACGTGTAAGATTATCCGATGCTGTACGTCACTGAGACTCGCGCACGCGCACTCGCGTCGCCGCGGCAGTGGGAATGATCAGCTGTGGCGCGCCTAACCTCTCCTCACTCGCGAGTGTATCGTGCTTCGGAGCGGCGGTTCGTCCTATGTTTACGTGTGTGAGCGTGCGCGAGCGCGCGCGCGCACGATCGTCCGCGTTCTCGTCCGACGTTAGCGGCGGCAACGCCAGCGCCACTCGATAGCAGCCGGAAGGCGATTCGATTACGCGAACTGAGCCGCGGCAGCGCAGCGCAGCGCGAAGAGCTGCTGGTCAGTACGTGTGGCATTCCGCGCCGAGAAATGGAAGCCGACGAGACGCGTTCGGTCAGCACAAGCGTCAGCACGTTGCCGACGTTGCATATAGTCGCACGCGACATCGCAGTGACAGCTGTGCACGTAAGCCACTTTTGAGTTTGTTATGACCAAGAACGTATCACCGGCCACGACCGGTCGCCGACCATCAATCGCGTATCCGGAGAAGAAAAGACCGTCGTCGCCGTCGTTGTCATCGTCGTCATAAACGTGCGCGTCGTGATCGGAGTGTTTTTGGTTCTTCTGTTTCACACGTGAGGAGGAGGGACGCGTCGGCCGACGACGAGGGATTAGGACGCCAGCTTTGAAGGTCACCGAGAAAGGAATCCGGGAAGATGTGGTGCCTCGTCAGCCAAGCTAATTCCGTCATCCTCGAGGTGCAGGTCGACCCGAAGGCCATCGGCCAGGAGTGTCTTGAAAAGGTGAGTTCGTCCTTTCTTTTTTTTGGCTTCGCCGACATTCGTTTGTTGTCTTCGAACCTGTTCGCCTAATGCGATGATCGCGCTCGATGTAAACAACGGATGAAACGGTCGGCCACATTTCACGCTGAGAATGCTGTGCAATTATCTCGTGAATTATCTCGTGTTTTCCACCTCGTTTAACGCCTCGCGGTTGCACTGCTTACGATAGTCATATTGGATAAATAAAACTCTTGAGGTCTGACTCGAAGAAATTTGGTCGAGTTCGTATATTCTGCATATTGCGGCAACTTCAGTTCGTTCTTTATATCGCGCTAACTTCAAACTGCGAAGCAGCTTCGTTTCTTCTCTCACGAAAAATGTTCGACTTTGAACATGTTAATTTTTCTCGGTTTTTCATAGGTTGATGTTTATGAATGATTTTTTTAATTCCTAATTTAATATTTTCGTGTGAGAGCGTGGAATACACGTGATGACACAAGCTATATTAGTAATGAATAAATTAATGTACACATGTAAACAACAACAAATTACACAAGAAGCGTTGCATTTATTTTTAATGTTTCGGAGAACAAAAGTTCGAATTTTAATCTCGAATAACAGTAATTGAGAAATTTGTTTTTTTTTTAATATTGCCGTTTAATATTGCCGTTTAATATTGTCTCGTGTGTTTTTATGTTACTAAAGTCACAAATAGCTAATGTTTATTCAAAGAAACCGATATACCTTAGCCGAACAATTTCCTGTCCTTCGCGATCATGAGAATGATTCATCGCTTAAACTCCTCGCTCGCTCGGAGAACTCCCTGCGTGATTCAGGTTTGTTCGTGCTGCAAGTCGAACGTAACGATGCATCCTCGCGATATGCAAAGTACACTACATTTTTTGCTTGCCGAGCGCAGCATCTGCGACTTTGTGCGGAAACGCGCGAGGTGACAGGCGTGAAAAGATAATTCGCGCCTCCGACGTCAGAGCTGCGATTTTCAATTTGCGCAAAAAAAATGAAAAAAAAAGGAAAGGCGATTCGATACCGTGAAGGACGCAGACGTGAGATATAAATCACAAGTTTCCGTGTATCATCTTCCGTCGTCGACCGATCGTAAAGACGCGAGCTACACTTAGAATCTGCAAATTACCGCTTCTAACGAGCGAACGTGAAATCGCGCTCGATCGTTAATCGTATATTCGCGTCTTTGCAAATGGCTGCGGCGAACGAGCGCTCGAGTGAATCGATCGACGCTCTTTGATACCGATCCGGATCGACGTGCATGTGCACGTGCGGCGATCTATGAAGGAAAGTTCCACGCACCGGCAAAGTTTACCTTTGACGCCGTGGGCGCTCTCAGATTCAGTCCCGTGAAACTTCGTCGTTCTCCGCCCGTCGCGATTCCCAGCTTTCCTCTTCTCAACCCCCTGCAGTCTCGTGCAATTTTAAACTAACGTATCGTATGTTTGCTCGTTTTTACGTTCATTTGAAAGCTTCTTGGGCAACCGGATCCCGACGAACATGACGTCTGACCTGTCGCGGCTGATCGTTTCCAGCGTCCGGGTAGACGCAGTTTTTCACCGACAACAATCCTCCGTGAGTCGTCGAAATGTCTTGGCTTGTCCCTCGTTCTTGTCGGAAAACTCGTCAAAGCGCGATACACCCGGTTTCTGTTTACGTGGATTCTCGACGATGAACTACACATCCGCGAGCGCTTATTATTACGCAGTGTCTTTCTACGTACCTTTGTGTCGCGAATTCGTTCGTCCACAAATTCGTGCGTCACATAACGTGTCATAACGCCTCTCTTGTTTTTATGTCCGACTCGCTGCCGCGCACTTTTTACGCAACCTGATACATATTTAATAGCTACACACATTCGATGAATCTGATCAGCGAGCTAATCAGCATTGCAAAGGACATTGTATATATATATATAGAGAGAGAGAGAGAGAGGGGGGGGGGGAATGATCGTTTTGTGTATCATAAGGATAAAAGACCGCGAGGTGCAGCTCGTTGGCTCGTCGCGGAAGTGTTCTGTTTTACACTCGGACTTTAATGGGTTAATGTGTTTCGTGTCGGACAAGTTGCGAACGTGCCTCGGTCTAGGCCGTAGCTCACGTGCGCAACAGATGCCGCGAAAACACACGGGCGGCGTGATCTGAAATTTCAAGGCGAAGTCCCATCTTCGGAGAGAGCCGCTCGAAGTATTCGTTTCGTAACCTGATACGTACGAACGAAAAAGAAAGATTCGGTTCGTGCAGCTGATTTTCCGTTGCCCCGCAACGGAGCAAATGATAATTATCATTCTCTGATATAGGGATAGAAATATTCCTGTTTCTATCCCTATCAAGCGCAGCATATGTCGAGACGAATTTTTCTCGTTCGCGATAAACAGAGATGTCTCGTTTCTCCTCACCGAGGTTCATCTGGTCTGTCATACGGATTGAGATTTTTTTTTTTGTATACTGTTTCCTCGGGGAATTCCCTCTAGGGTGGTGAGACCCTCTCGTGTTTCTTTATCCCGTAGTAAACCCGAGGAACAAAAAGTGCTGACCGAAAACTTGCACGTTTCATGTAACAGCGAGCGGTGACTAAATATGAAAAAAATGTTTTGGTCTGGTTCTCTGGTGTCTGGGGACCGAGTGATAAAAATTCAGTCGTAGAACAGAAAGATCTCTCCGGTGACAAAGACGTCGTTTCTGAGTCATGAATTTTCGTCTGGCCTCGGTTCAGCCGCGCTCAGACTGAAATTTTCTCTTTTCGTACAGATTCCCCCTTATTCCACTCACGTAGTCACGTCCGCATTAAATCGCGAATAAGCACTCGCAGGAGCTTCCTGCGATTTTCATACGGCACATGAAGTACGTGAAGTGAAGTTGCGCGTCAAGAGCGCGCTGCTGTTCGTTTTTGGAGATCGTGTTTCTTCCCTAACGGCGTCTTCATAAAAATATCCTTTCGCCTTCGCGCATCTTGAACCGACGACAGTATCGCCCGGGGTGCAGCTCGTTTGGTTTCCATTACAAGCTCCTTACGTCGCCCGACTCGATGCATTATCATTCTTATATGTCGCGTCGTTCTCAGCGATGGGAGTAGGACAGAGAGAGAGAGAGAGAGAGAGAGAGAGAGAGAGAGAGAGAGAGAGAGAGAGAGAGAGAGAGAGAGAGAGAGAGAGAGAGAGAGAGAGAGAGAGAGATGGTAAAGGAGGGTATCGGGACGATCGTATTCAATTTACTTCCGACCTGGACTGACCCCACGAGCATCTCCTCGGCATTCTCCTTTGCCGTGAATCGATTCTCGTCCCTTCCCTCGCGGTATGCTTCCATCTAAAAACGAGACATGCCCGATGCTTCTTAGTACGTCGCAAATGAACCGTAACGACTCGAGAGAGAGAGAGAGAGAGAGAGAGGGGGGGGGGGAGGGAGAGAGAGAGAGAGGAGAGAGGAGAGAGATCCGCGACTCTTTGTAGGCAAACAAAATTATAAACTTATCTCACTGAACATTACGGCAACGATACGGCGGAGATAGCGTCTTTTTAATCTGCTTTTGCTTATCTCTTAATATTTCATATTTGTCATTGTGTGTGTTTGCGTGCGTCTGCGATTCCCTTCTGCGCTCTCGATGCTATTTGTAGAATGATAACCGTAAACTTCGCGAGACTTTGTCCGTGACTTCTCGCGATAATCACGTGCGAGCGCCAGCGAAAGAGACGGATGCTCTTGCCACATTAACGCGATACGGATCGAACATTGTATCATTTGTTTTCACGGCGATGTGTCATTCTCTCCCGGCTGCTCAGCTGCTGCACCACGAGCATTTTATGCCGTTTTGCTCTCCAGTGGCTCAATCGTGTGACCCGGCGCCACGCTATCGCTTCAGATTTGTTGTGCACGCGTCGCTCGCGGTGTGGAACCGGTTATCATTCTCTGCGTCGAAAATAACTCCGAAGGTCGGGATGCACCGAAAATAAATCGATGGTGCTTCGCTGTACGCGGATTCACGCACTACTCGTTCTCTTTCATTCGGAGAATCCCTGCGGGCGCACACCTGCAGGCGGCGCCAGCGCGCCGTTGTAAACACGCTCGACGAAGGCGGATTTGGCCCTAATATCGCCGCAATAATTGCGTTTCCCTCGAGCGTGCCCAATCTGCGATTCGGCTTGCGCGTCGACAATACGTCGATCGACGCGCGCGCGCACGGGGATCGTTAACCCGCGGTTTGTCGTCGTCGTCGTCGTCGTCGTCGCTGCGGCAAACGGATGCGCGACGCCGAACGCGAACGCGAACGCGAAAGGCTGGTCAATTACTTAGCGAAAGCGATCGCGAGCGATTACGGGAGAACAGCCCCGGTCCTTTACTTGCGGCCCGCATCAAACGAAATTGCACGCTGTGCGCCGAAATTCCCGACGTTTGTAACCTTTGAGGGTTTGCATCGCGGCGAACCGACTCGATCGGTGTCCTGCGCAAACAAGAAACATGCCTGGAGAGAACGAGAGCGAGAGAGAGAGAGAGAGATACTCATCGGTGTGTGTTTACCTCTAATATCAATCCGCGCCAAGCCCGCGGTGATTACGATGCGCTCAAGTGGGTCAAATAGCCTCTAACTAGGTCGCAATTTCACTGACCATAGCGTTATTAAGTACCCACCTGCGAGATTCTCGTACACGTTTTTCGCGCATAGTCAGCATAATCGCGCGACTCCGACGCTGACGTTGTTCCGCCGCGGAATAGAACGTGAGCTCAGCTCTGTCTGATTGTCTCCCGTGGCGCGTTATCTAATAATTAGGAGAAGCAGCGCCAAGCGCGTTTCAGACGCTTCTCGGACCGCGCGCTTCCTTTTGGACGTCGCGTCGGGGTGAATCGAGGATCGGCCTCGGACTCTCTTTGTCTCACTGCGGGATACAAATTCTTCACACTTATCTTGGTAGTTTTAATAGACCTCGCTTACCCGGCAAAAATAGGAGTCGGTTTCGCGCTTTCACAGGCGGCGGCGGACTCCCCGAGTTCCGTCTCACTCTTAATGCCCCGCGCGCGCACCACGGTCGTTCAATCTTGCTGAAGTTATTTCTCGGACTATTGCACACTGTGTTTCAAAACGGTTTAAACACTTCTTTTTCTGCTCTTCTTTGGACGCGGTCGCGGAACGCAGTCAACGTGGCCCCGCGAGAGAAATTGTTTCTGGAGAATTCCCGGAAGCTAAGCTCCCCCTCCCATTGGACATCTGCCGCGTGCTACGAGCTGCATCCGAAGAAAAGCGTTTGAGACCATTTTGAAAGCACAATGTGTATGTGGTTATGTGCGCATCGTACGCACGTGGGGGCTTTTACATCGACCATCCCCGGCAATACCCACTTTCTTCTCTTCACTTTATATCTCTTTCATCGCGAATAACCCGCCGCACATACGCCGCGTGTATTTACCCGGTAAAGAAAACGCGATGCGTGCGCGCCTGAAATTTTCCTATCGGCTTATCGGCAGCGTCGCCGGCGCGGCGCGGTGCGGCGCGGCGCAGCGCGCCGCTATGGAAATTAGGTCGAAATTGGCCGGAATTCAATCCGGGAATTCAATTTGCGTCGTCTTTGTGCCCCGCGGAGTCAATCCGATCGAGACGCGCGGCAGACGTTTTCGAGATCTAATTTGCGTTTACAGGAGCCTATTTCCCGCCGTTTGCGTCATGCGAGACGAACGCCTAAAAGGAGCCAAACGTGCTTAAGCTCCTGTCAGTCTCGCCTATGACATAGAATAGCTCTCTCTCTCTCTCTCTCTCTCTCTCTCTCTTTCTCCCCCCTCCCCTCCTCCCTCCCTTCCGCCTCCTATCTCACATTTTGTTGCGACGGCTCTTCGCGACGCGTTCCCTCGCGTGGCGATTTGTTACAATTCCGCTGGCGCGTGTACACAGAGCTCCGGCATCTGTCGGATTACCTTTGACTTCGTATCCATTCGTTGATTAATTCAGCTTAATTCGGCTTAATTTCCATCCCTCGCGATCGGATAATTCATGGCAGATTTATGGATGGCACTTGGAACTCGAGTGAAAAATTCAATCGCACTTTGTAGTCACCGATTGTCGCAACGATCTGTACAATTCGATTGCCGGTCGCGTCGGCGGCTGAAACGCCGAAACCGAAAGTTAACGTGCGATTTCTCGCGCGGTGGTAACAAACGACGCGTGCGATCGGTTTTGTTGAGGATAATTTTAAATCGCGTAATCGTACGACTTGTTACAGTCGCCGCGGCGTGTACGTTTTGTCATTCGATATCATAAATTATCGAATGGATTAATTACTGTTAACGAACATACACATTATAAATTATAAACGAGCTTCAAAGGTCAGCGTTGGAGCTGGACTTAAAGTTAAACGCGCATGTCCGCGCGTATGTAAAATGTAAAACCGCAGTCGTGCATGCGCCGCGCGTCTTTTGCGAACAAATACAAATCGCGGTGAATCCCGTGCGATCGGTCGCGAGCGTCGATTCCGATACGCAAGTGCAACTCGTTGGAGCATAATAATATGATATGTTTCTCTTCCTTTTTTTCCTCCTACGCCGAATCTGCATTCAATATCACGCGATTTGAATATCCGACGGTGGAGATCCGAACGTGCGCGCGCGCGCTTGCATACATTTATATCTGAAATCCGTAGCATCCGTGCCTGCTGCTGGAATATTAAAGGTCGACCGTGGCTTTTATTTTCTTGCTATCCAACGAGGATCGCGAGGCTTTTATCTTGTAACGTTACGACCGAGAACGCGACTCGCGGAATCCCTTTAAGAGCAGTTCCCAGACGCAGGAGACGCAGTCTGCGCATCCGCCGAAGGCTCTCTTATCCGTATCGGCAGTCCTGTATCCGTGTTGTTTAAACGGCGATTTTATTGCCGGCAAGAGTCAGTAATAATTCGTAATTCCTTATCGATCAGTAGCAAAATTTCGACCTGAGCGAATTCTTCTCTCGAGGTGTGTCGAAATACGCTGCATCACGACGATACGTGCATAAACATGTTTTCGCGACCAACTTTATCGCTCCGCGTATCGTATTACCTCTTATCTCGCGTATTTGTCCTTTGACACCGTTCGAAAAGTCTGCGCGAACACACGCTCCTTACTCGAGTAACTTCATTGATCTGCCTCCGCTGCGCTGATAGTGCAGACTATGCGCTTCTCACAAAAAAAAAAATATATATATATATATACACGCGTTAGTTTTACCGCGAATAAATTATCCGTTCAATTATCGCATAGTGAGAGCCGCCAGCCGGTCGCGTTAATCATTCACGTCTCGAAATACGCGGGAATGAACTTTGATGTTATTTCGAGGGTAAACAAGATACGCTTCGATGCCGCGAGCCGCTATTGGCTCCGACTGTTCATTATCAATTTCACTTTTCCACGAGACCACTCGACCCGGAGGACTGCACCGCGGCAGTCCGGCAGATAACAACTCGAGCGAGTCGATTGGAATTCCAGCCGTCTCTTGTGGACTCTCCTGCTAAGTGTTTAGTTTCCGCCTCCTCCGAGGCAAAAACGAGCCGGCCGCGGATACCAAGCACGTCCGGACGCCGCAGCATCATCCGCGGCGTGTCCCGAACGTCTCGCCTGTGTCCTTTCACCCGCGGATTTTTATTTCCGCGACGACCGTGTGCTCTTTCATGTCTCTCGCGTCGGGAACAAAAACAAACGCGTGTGAACTTTTTGATCAGCAGTCGTCCCTCCCGGTGAAACTTTCGAATTTGTTGGATACACGAAAAAGCGGACGCTTCCAATCTCCCCGTTTCGTGTCGTTTCGATGGCAAACCGCGAGGAATGCCGGGCGACGAAAAATCTCGCGCAAATTTTTCGTATGCACGGGAGTTGCGGAAAGTACCGCGTGCGAGAGAGGGAGAGGTAGAGGGATGGAGAGGGAGAGGGAATTCTCTCTCGCCGCGGAGCGCATGAAATTTTACGACGTCGTTCGATCGGTGCGATTGGCCGATTCTGATTTCCATCGCAAGCCGGAAGCATCTGCTGTTCGTCGCGCCTGTTTTTTCTCCTCCCCTTCCTTTTTTTTTTTTCGGGGAGGGAAAAACGCTCCGACCAGCCCGGGCGGGCTTTATGCCGCGCGATAAATCGCCCCGACAGAATGGCTGTTCCGGAAGTGCGTTCGCGGGGCGCGCGAATAAATTCGTGCCGTCCGTTGGCGCAGCGGATTTGATACGACCGCTTGTAAAGCAGCGATTAGAGAGATATCGTCGAATCGTCGGAACTTTCGACGAGTAGTGTCGTGGCCGCGGGGTGACGGGGGCAGATATATTCGCGGGGCTGTAAAGGATGTTACGAGCGCGCGGCGACTTTGGCGAGACAAATGAGACGAAGTCGGGATATTCGGGATCACGTTTAGCGTTAAACGCACGTTACGTTTCGCGGCGATGAGATCGCGTTTCGTCGCCCATCGCTTTACAGCGTCACCGGGTGTATCGATCACTCCCGGACGGCGCAGCGGTCAGAGTCTTAAACTTTTTACAATGCTCGCGTATCTGCGGGAACATCGGCATACACGTGTGGCGATACAGCGTCGTCGTTATTCCGGATACGATTCTTTCGCGGTTTATGGATCTCTTCGAACGGCGTAAACCCGCTGGGAACAACGGTGCTGTCGTATCGCGCGCAACAGAGAACACGTCGTCGTCGTCGTCGTCGTCGTCTGCGTGTAAACAAAGAAACGCGTCCTAAGCATTGTTTCACGATCGCGTTCTTCGTTGTTATAGCCTGGCGCGATGTATTCCCGGATGTGGTTGTTGATACTTCCATGATCGCTCACGGAATCGTCATCCGCGACCCGACTAGAAATTTATCTCATGGTCCTGATCAGGTTAACCTCATTTGGACATCAGGTCCTAATAAGGTAATACTATCGGGTCATGTAACGCAACGGATATCAGGACCTTAGTAAGGTTCATAGTCAGATCCTTATTAAGTTTGGTATGGAATTCTTATTAGGTTTTTTTCTTTTTTTTTTTTTTTTTTTTTTTTTTTTTCAAATTATGGCTCCTGATTCGCTCGCCACGGCTATATTGGATGAGGACATTGGACATAAGAAATGACACGCTGAAAATTCTTTCATGTCATTTCGAGATAAAAAGATATTTGCGTGAAATAATATTTTAGATCGCTTGAGCTTACTTGCAAAATATTTCGTCGATCAATAAATTATCGTACAACATAAACACGCGCTGAGTTATGCAACATGCACGCACAGAGTAGGCGACTGAACTGCTTCTCGAGCGTCTTTTGTCTTGTAGGCCCATATATGGACAAATGCAAGATAAATGAGAGCTGCAGTGCGCACGCCGCTACAGGCAATTCGTCGTTGCGCGTCATACGATAAAAATTGAACTGTCTCTAATTATATGTGGCGCATCATAAAAATATTTTTTTATACTACGTCCAGTACTATTAAAGTTTTACACATACACACACACACACACACACACATGCGCGCGTGCACATACACACACATATTCATATTGTATACATATAAAAATAATTAAAAATGGTTTTCGTTAAAACTTGATAATGCAAATCATATTAGGTACAATGAATAAGATCCCGACGACAAGGACCTGATCAACTGAACCATATTATATCATACACTAGGATTGGTACATTAAGGTCCTAATGTGGACCCAATCATTATAACCTTATAAAGGTCTCTTCCTTACTCATTTGTCGTTGGGACATTATCAAGGACTGACTTACTTAGGATTACCTTTCATTCACCCTATTAGGTCCTTATCGATGTTAGGTGAGCCTGATCAAAATTTTTAGTCGGGAAGTCCGTGGAGGAGCGGATATCTCACGCTGCCGGGAGGTCGTATCGCGACGTGATTTGCATTTTAATTCGGCGTGGACCTCGGCCGGCGAGAGTCCCGGGCCGCGGGCGCAATCGCGCGGAGTCGTTTAATTGCGGAAACTGCGACGGCTTTGACGAGAGCGCGCGGAACTTTGGCTAGCATGCAAAACAGAAGAAAAAGCTCGTTGCCCCGGCGTGGATCTCTCGGCGATGAACCTCGATAGAATCTTAATATCCGCGCGTTCGAGTTTAGCGAGCTGTTTAATGCCCGGAAAAAAGCCCGAAGTTCCAGATAAATCTCTCACGCATCAGTCTGGGTGAATATCACCCGGCCGAGTTTCGCTCCACTTCCGCTCCACTGTGCCGCGCCAATAATGTTCTAAGGTACTTTCGAAGCACAGCGTTATCCTCGGATGAAAATTGCGCGCAGGACGCGCGCGCGCGATATAATTTCCCTTCAAAAGGGAATTTGAAATTCAATTAACTCGTCGTTCTCTCGCGGAAGATCGCCATGAAGCCGGGCGATTTACCTTTTTATCGTGGCGAAACTGCGCGCCGGCAACTTTATCGCACTTTTGCAATCAGTTCCTACAGGGCGCGTCCGGCGTAAAAGTCTTACGATCAACAACTTTCCGACGAGAATCGCCGATTTCTCTCGTCTCCTCCCCCACTCCTCCCTCACCCTGTCCGTCCGTCCGCTCATCCATCTAGCGAGAGAGTTCGTCGGCAAAGATAAAAGTTAATCTCGCGAAATAACGTGGAAATGCAAATACGTGGGGCACGGTGGACAACGAACGAACGCCGGTCCCTCGCTCTCCCTCTTCCTCCCTCCCTCCCTCTCTCTCTCTCTCTCTCACTCTCACTCTCACTCTTTCTCTCTCTCTCTCTCTCTGTGTGTGTGTGTCTCTCTTCCTCGTTCTCTTTGCACGTCTCTTCGCCGACGGTTCCTTGGCGCGGTCGAAAATCTCCGCGGCGCGGTGACGGGCCGCGCAGTTCGTTTAAAATGCAAATGGTCACATTAATATTTGCTCTAAGTGCTCCGTTTCCGTTTCGTACGGGAAACTGGCGGCGGACGGCGCGGCACGGTGCATGCAACCGCGAGATTGGACGACCACGTCCTACGTGTGCGCGTACGTGCATACGACGAGCGGGACGATGCTCGGATGAAACCGCGTAAATTTTAATTGTGCCGCTCTAATGCTGGAAGGAGCGACATTATGGAGTTGCCCGGAGCGAGACTGGCGAGGGTTATCTCCCCCGCGGGACAGATTCGTTACTTCTGCTCGTTTAATACACGGGAGAAATTATAATCGAAAGTATAGGAGTCCGATCCGATGTTACTTTAGGCATCCACTTTAACCTGCATCGCCGATGATAGCTGAAAGAGGGGGGGGGGATACATGGTCGGATACATATTTCTCTTTCTCTCTCTTTCTACATGTACGTGCGTACATAAAAGATCCTTCTATATACAGACGAAATCCTTCTCCAGGGAAAATACGAATCCCACATCATCGTCCCGAGCTTTCGATCGTACGTATCCACCGAAATTACTTTCCTTCCTCTCCTCTCGTCCCGTGTATCTTCGCGTGACACTATCATCGTCCGCCGTGATAGCCACGCAAACGGCGGGCTGATTTCAGCTTCCGGGCAGGTGTGTGCTACCGGTCCGCTATAAATTCTCGTGTATCTGCTTACTCATCCGCCTCGCGTGCCCATCCTTATCTCACGCGACGCCAAAGCGTTAACGAAGCCGCGCCCGGCCGGCGAGAGGAGCGCCCAAAAGGGTTGTCGGAAGTTTAATTAGGCGTAGAGGCGACATCCGATCTTCTTCCGTGTCTGACGGGAATGTTCATTTAACTTGAGCCATTTCCGAATTTCACGTGGAACTACCGTCGTTGCTGTAGCAACAGCAGCAGCAGCAGCGGCGGCGGCGGCGGCAGCGGCAGTCTTCGTCGTCTCCGTTGCCATTCTGTTTCTATACACGCGTTGAAAAGACGCCGCTCGTTGATCCGCCACCTTGTCGGTGTCGCAGGAATCTCATTACGCTACTTAATTGCGTTCCGCGGAAATCCTTCCGCTGGCGAATGCGCCTTCCGGGCGGACTTCCTCCGTCCTTCACGATACGATTTTCCGCGCCCGCATCTCTTCCGCGAGATGCCTTCGGAAAAGAGCCGGTTTTCGATCTCTCGCTTTCATCGGCTCGTTGGCGTGCGAGATACCGCCGAATGTCAAGGGCGAATAAAATTTGCAAATCCAGAGGCTAGAGATGGGGAGAGAAAGGGAAGAAAACGAATATGCAAGCTCGTACGCTCTCGAGAATGAGAATGCCGCGCGAAACATGTTTGTTGTGCGTCGTAGAATAATTCTAGAATAATTTTGTTCTTTTTAACTCCACGATATTTAGGGAATTCGTTAGGGAGAAAAAATCCTTAATATTGTATATATTGAAAGTTTCTAATTCCGCGTCTTAGAGAATTGTTTTTCAAAGTACATTTGACTAATTTTCAAAATTGCCGGATAAAAAAGGATCACTCTGAGCGAGGCTCGCCGGGGGGAAAACGTGAAAATTTGAGGAAATACGCTTTTCTCCGCCGCGGAGGAAGATAAAAGGTGTCAAGGGGCAAGTTAAGTATCGCTTAATTAACCGCGTGGAATAATTAAATCCGTCGAATGGCGATACCTCTTTGCTCGTAATTCGAGGTATCACGCTATTATTCTCGCCGAGAGTAAGATGGGCACTTTTTCCGGGTCTTGAAACTTGCGATACTAAGTGAATATTAAAGGAATTGCGCCGTCTCCTAGGAAATTTGCTCGATACCGTAATCCAATGTAAGCGACTGGCAACTCCTCGGGGATTGAGCGCAATTTCCGTTATCGCGCGCAGTTTTTAATCGCTTTACCGGCACAGTAAACTGTCGACGTTTACGCGTTTTTCCCCGGCCCGAGTTTTTAGCCCAGCCCGACATGGCGCGCGCGAGCGCACATCGGCCCCTTGAACTCTTAAATGAAAGTACGTGTGCACACTGCTAAGATAAATTTACTCGGTTCAAAATTAGCTGTTAATCTCTACAATCCCACAACAAATTGCCCCGCGTGCAAACCCGCGCAAAATTCATCCGCGATGCATTATTTACACCCCTCGCTTTGAAAGTCGGGAGAATTTTATGCTTCGCACTAATCCACCGAGGGAAACGAAATTACAGCGCACGATTCTGTTTCCTTCGTAATTAGTGATGAATAATTACCGTTGCACTGACGTCGATTTAAATTCCCGACCGCCATATTCAACGCTGGATTACGACACGGGCCACGACACCGGCTCTGGTCTCCGGTGAGCTTTCTTCTCCATCTCTGTCTCGTGGTCAACGCGCGCACTCTCTATTGACTTTCGCAATGATGCGGTTCTGTAAACGCGAACGCACTGTAAATCCTCCTTCTCCGCTGACCGTGCACCTTCATAACCCTCGCGCGCCCGACAAGTTTATGCAGCGCTCGAGTTTTCGCCGAGTCCCAAGCGTCGTCAGGTGCTGCGACAACGGTGTATCTAATTAATAGGATTAATTAAGAACTTTGCGCGCTGGGGATCCTGGCAAGTCGCCGTAACTTCGCGGCGATTTTTCTTTAACCCCTTGTCCTACGACTCTGCGCGTACGCAATTATGTTACACGGGTTAGCTGCGTGCTCATCTCTGCATATATATATATATATATATATATATACCAGCACACAGCGGTGGCGAGAAACTCGCGAAGTGAATTCCAAATGAGGGCGAGATTGTATTCGCGAGGAATTCTCACGAAAATGGCCGAATAATGTCTCCGTACTTTTCGTTTATCTTCTCCTTATTTTTATATTTATGGTATATCTTTCGAGGGCGAGAGAGGGAGAGGGTGAGAGAGACAGAGAGAAAGAGAGAGAGAGAGAGAGAGGGGGGGGGGAGGATGAACTTTACAAAAATAAAATTATACTTGGTAACGGCGTCACATAGATGCAGGTAGCGTGGAAAGTTGTTTTCAGAGCGGGATCGCTATTACGTCGAAATAAAGTGAGAAATATCGTGTCGCGATACTGTCCTACCTCTCTCCGTCGCGTTCTTACTCCGACGATTGGATAGCAATTTGCCTCGTTCGCGCCGTATCTCGCGTACTCCCTCCGTCCATTCATCGCGCATTCATAGAGCGACCCCCGGCCGCTCTAACATCGTTAAAGCCCGCCGTCCGTATAATTGGACCGTGGCGGCAATTTGCAGTCGTAAAGAAATTAAGACGCCGTCTGCTTTACGAGGACGTGTTTACGCGCGAGCGAGTCTCAAAGGTAATCGGCATCGTGGAAAACGAGAAGCGGAAAAACGGAGAAGCACGTCGTGTCTTCGTCGCCTTCGCTTCTTCATGTCTTCATCGTCGTCGGGGATGCTCGATCTGGCACCGGGGCCGTTCATCACTGGTCGCCAAGCTCCCCTTAAATGTTTCCTCCGTGGGTTTTAAAACTTTTAGCAGCGGCCGTATCCGCCCACCGCCGGCGCCGCCACTCGCCTCGCTCGCCGAACCCCGGCATCGATTGTTTTATGGTCGTCGCGGTCCCACGGGATTTGTCCCGCTCGTCATTCGGGCCACCTCGCGAGAGAGGCGCCCCTTTTCTCCTTTTCCCTCACTTCATTCGACCTCCCGCGGGGATCGGCGCGAGGAAATATGCCCGCAAATACGCGCCATCCGAGGAACCCGCCGCCGATATCCGATTCGAAATTCGAAATTGAAAGCGGACGAGGGGCCGCCTTTCCATTTGCGGCGGCTCCCCCGCCGCGAGATACAACCGCCACCCCAGTGATTTCCCATTTTCCTCTCAATCCGCCTTGGATGAGAGGGAGAGCCGTGTGTAACGAATTAGGGGATGAATAACGGCACAGTTTGCAACCCCGTTGGGGTTGCACGCCAATGTAATGGCCTGGATAATATCGCGCGATGAAAATGGAGAACGTTGCCGCGCTGAAAGAATCCCGGGCAAAATGGAGGATCCAGCGACGAGGCGCTTCTTCTCGCGCGAGTCACAGCGCGCAGCGAATAAGTGACCCAATAAACAACAAGGCACCCGCGTCGCCACCGCTGCTTGATGCTGCAATTTGCGTTTCGCGAATAGCTCCTTTTGCTATTTGTCGCGTTCGAAGTCAGTCGTCTCTAAATGCGGGCTCTGTGACCGCTTGTCGCCCCAGTTCCGAAATATCGTTATCCTAAACGTCCGTCGTAGTCACGCACGCCGCATGTAAAAGCTCTCCGGAGAGAAAGCTCGCGAGGAACGTTACGAGGGAAAGTGACGGCGAGCGCCGCGGTCCCGTTGAATCTTTTATCGGCTGCAATTACTCCGGCTTCCCGATCGGACTTTTATTTTCGCCCGCCTTGTTGAATAACGAGTCGCGCCTCGCGCATCCTTCCTCAGGCTTTTATCATAGCCGATATCTTCATTTCCGCGTCGCTTTATTGCTTCCCGCGGCTCCGCCGAACGATAAACGCCGCCGCCGACGACGACTCGTCTCCTTCGAGAGGGAGGACGCGCGCGCGCAAACGAGTCAATTAGACCTGTGCGGTATTGCGATATTACTCGCGTTGTGTGCCTCTCGTCCATTTCATCTCAGGCCGAACGTCAGCGCAGCTGGATTGTGGATATTTTATTCGCTCTGCCATTTTTACGCGAAATACGTATATGTACAGGATACTGTAGAATATGTCGCGTTGAATATAACGCGCGCGCGTCACGTGCGGCTGTGAGGTCCCCTGAAATTCTCGAGTTAATTCAACACGATTTCTACACGAGACGCGCTTTCAACTCTATAACGCTATAACAACACGTTCTTCGCGCGCGCACTAATGTGCATTACACGATGTCTCGTCTCCGTTGTTTTACACCCTGCGCTGCGAAGAACGCTGCGCGACGTGCTGCGGGACAACAAAGACGTAGTAATCGGCTTCTCACTCGGTGATATCCATTGTGTATCGACTCGCCGATACTCGCTGGGATACTCTCGGCGGGATACCCCGGGTAGCTCGCGCGTCAAAAGAAAAATGAGACTCGTCTCGAACGAGAGCACTCGCGCGTATCGCTCCCGATAACGGCAACCCCCTCCAAGGAACGGCGATACGCAGTGTGTATGTATGTGTGTATGTGTGTCGGCTCGCTTATATCGCGCAGTAGCGGTCGCTTTTCGCCGGCGTTTCCGGCCATTATGCCGCGGCAGGGTTAAGCAGAGGATATATCCTCCGGCCGCGGTGGATGAAGAAGCCGTGAGGGGGAGCGACAAAGCCGAGCGCGCGCGGGCGGAGTTGCAGGCTCTTTGCAACTGCTCCGTGACGCTCGCTCGCCGTTGAATAAAGCAATATCGCGGGCTCCGTTCAGCTCGAACAAGGGCCTGTTATTACATCGGGAAATTGCCGGACCGGCCGTGCTCCTCCTGCTCTTCCTCCTCCTTTTTCCCCGCCGCCTCTCGTCGCCCTCTCTCTCTCTCCGGACTCGGTCGCTGCGTCAAGCCTGACGACCATCTCCCGTTTTCCAAAGTTCATTTCGCGCTTCGTCCGGCCACTTCGCGCTAGCGCATGGAAAAGCTATCAGTTCGCCGTTTTCCTCGTCTCCCCCCCCCCCTCTCCCCGCCCTCGCGTCTGTCTCTGTCGGTCTTCCGACCCGACCCGTTTGTGTTCTCGCCATGCATGAGTTGCCCGTCGGCTAGATCGATCGGTATTATTGCGCGGGACACGTAACGCGGGCCCTCGTAATTGTTTTTTAACTATCTCCTGCACGAGAGAGCGTGTAATCGCTTCGCCTCGCGCTGCGACTCCTTTGCCGCCGCGCCGTCACTTCCATCTCGCGCTGCCGGGGGCCCGGTGGGCGGGGAAGGGAGAGGCTTTTTTAGCGTTTTTTTCTTTTTTTGACGGATGATTGAAACTGCTAAATTGGTTATCGCACGTCACGTGTGTGATGACTGCGAGACGTTAACCTGACGCGTATTTCTCGCGTGTTTGCCGAGCGCGAACGTTTATAGATCGACGAGTGAGTGGGCGATGTACAACGCGTGAACAGCGAGCGGGCTAAAATCTCGCGTCAATAATGCGCCCGATGACAATTTGTAAGCGATGAAAGGGAGGGAAAGACAAGGGGAGGGAGGGGGAGAGAGAGAGAGAGAGAGAGAGAGAGAGAGGGAACGCGACTTGATCTTCGCGCTTAATTGTATTTAACACAACTGACGCGTTAAGCCACGCGACACGCGAGGGGCTAATGTCGTTAAGCACCCTCTCGATTTTGCACTTAGTTACGGAAGTTGCCCCCGCAATTGATGGATTAATTACTGGCTTACATAATGAATCCTAAACTCGAGCTAATTGACGCTCGCGCAGCTCGCCGATCGCCGGTATTGCGAATGAAGTTTTCAGCTCGTTACAATCATTATTGGACGTTAACGCGTGACACGATTGCGTTCGAGTGAGGAGAGAAGGAAGGACGAGAGGGCGATAAAATGTTGTTGGCGTAAATCGGTCGTCAATTCGTGACCGACTTCTTTCGGCTCTCCTCGCTCCAGCGCCAATCGTGACAAGTCATTATACACGGCGTATGATTACATCGTTAGCGGCAACGTGTAATAATGCCCCGCCGCCAAATGCGATCGGATGTCATTAAGGCGACCAAATGGCCTGTCATTACGCGTCATCCTGCGCGCAAATCTGCAAACGTCGCGCGAGCATTCACAAAAGACGCGGGAGGATCTTCGAGTCCCCGTCGACTTTCTAATCCGCCCGTCGTGTCGGGAGGAAAAGACGCGAGAGGAAAAGTCGCGCTCGCGCCGGGATAATATCCGCGAATTCGTCGACGCTCGCTCGCTCACTCTCGCTCGGAGTTTCACCGTAATTAAGAAAAAGCCGCGGTAGCGATCGCGAGATAAAAGCGGACTCATCGATAAGTATACGCCATCACGTGCGGCGGGAGATTGCGCGCGAGAAAGTTGCTGCGCTTCGACACGGCGGCGTAACTAGAATTTTTTCGGTCGCGATAACGAACGAACAGAGGCTACTCTCTTTGCGCGTCTTACTTGCGCGGTCGCGAAAGAGAAAAAATTAATGATAAGAGTGCGCGTTTAATTAATTAACGTCGCTGACGTAGCTTTTACCATGTTCCGCAAAATTGCTCTCTCTCTCTCTCTCTCTCTCTCTCTCTCTCTCTCTCTCTCTCTCTCTCCCCCCCTGCGGGTTTTCGACTTCTCTCATGCAGCAGACTTCGAAGAAAAAGGAGACAGTCATCGATTATTGATGAGTGAAAAATTCATCACGCGCGATGGATAGCCTCCGCGTTTTGCAAAGTTGGGATTATAGCAGCAGGAGGGAAGAGTTCCGCTATGCGAGATTCCTTGAGGAGTTTCGTTTACTTTGTCCTTTCAGTTTCAGCACATTCCATCTTGCATTTGCAGACGCGGGGCGAAATTACGAGGACAAAGTGCGCGACGCGAAGTGAAAAACCGCGGAAGTCTCTTCGCGAGGGGAAGCATATTTTCGTTCCGACGTGCCGCGACTCCCTTCTTCTCGCAGGTGCGCGCCGGTACACCTTGCTGAATAATACAAAATGTTGTATCCGAGCCACGAGGTTTTTGGCAGCGTCCGTTGTCCGCGGGCCTTAAGCATCTGATCGATTGAACAACTAAAGAAAGATTGTCTGGACGACGGAATCAATCGATCAATAAGAGAGAGATTACCTGACAGGTAAACCTCGGGGAACGTCAGACGCCGATTTGTTTCCAATTTTTTATAGTTATTTTTAATGTCAAAATATAAAGAAATCTGTTGTCATTTTTAGCTCAAATTAATTTTTTCAATTTTTTCGAAATTTCTAAAGTTTTTTGTTCATTCTTGTTTTGTTTATTTCTTGTTTATTATTTTTTACGTCAGATTTTGACGTTAAAATGAACTTGTTTGCTGGATAGATTACCCAACGTCGAATGTAGCGTAAAACTGAACACTTTTTCAACAATGACGTCAGCCATATTAGATCCGCCATTTTGAATTTTACAAAATAGTTCTGATTCATAATCGGCGACATGTGTGTGCAAGTTTCAACAAATCAGATATATATATATTTTTAAGAAATATTGTTTTAAATATGTATAAAATAGTGTACTTGTGCAAAACTTGAAAAATCTCGAAAAAAATTGAAAAATTTAGTTTGAGCTAAAAATGATAACAGATTTCTTCATATTTTGACATAAAAAATAACTAAAAAAAACTGGAAACAAATCGGCGTCTGACGTTCCCCGAGGTTTACTTGTGAGAGAGAAGCGTTGACAGCGGTCTTAAGAATTTGCGTGAAAACCTGAGCCTTTGTATATTTGAAAAGAAGAAATTTCTGTTATTATAAAATAGTAAATGGTTCTTCCTAAACGAATTACAATTATTTCCGTGAACCCGGTACGCGCGAGTCGGGGTCACGCGTAACAATACGTATCTCGTAATTGCAGCTCGTGCATGCACACTTCTTGGACGGAATCCTCTAATTCGTTAGCTATCGATCAAGCTATCGTGCGCGAGCGCATTCGCGACAACCGAACGCTAGTTAGTTCCGCGATACAACGCGCAATTAGACCAACTATTTAGCGATGCAACGAGCGTGCAACCGGTCGAAATTCAGCGAATGCCTTTGCGTCGTATCGTTTTCGTTGGAGCCAAATCCGAGGTGCGTGAATCTCGAATCTCGGCACGTGGTATTGCGAGAATTCACGGGGTGCGACGGGAGGAGGTGGGTGGAGAGAGATGCCGCGTACGTAGGGAGACGTGTATATCAAGAGAGAGAAAGAGAGAGAGAGAGAGAGAGAGAGAGAGAGAGAGAGAGAGAGGGGGGAGGAAGATTCGAAGGATACGTTCTCGAAGGACGTCACCGAACGGTCGGATTCCTGATATCGACGAGATGAAACGCCGAAGCGAATGTCTCCAAACTCTCTGCGATTCCGTCGGCGTCTCCGGGATTTAAAGCGAAGTTACACGGCGAGTATCCGATTTCCGTCATCCTTCTCGTCCTTCTTCTCCTTCTCCTTCTCTTCCTCCTTCTCTTCCTCATTCTATTCGAAATTATTCGAATGCAAATGTATTGAATGAGTTAATACGCGGGATAAGAAACCTGTTGTAAACAACACGATAAATATGCAGCTGCTCGATGCGACTTAATATACATTTTATGTGCATGTTATGACTATTTTTACAAAGTATTTCAAGTACGTATTATAATTTATGCATGTGCTAACAGACATAACGTTTTTTTGGTAAGGTTTTGCTCCCGGACAATTTTGCTCTTGTTAATAACGCGCAGTGATGAGCTTATTAACGATGTTTTGCTCGGCTGCGACTTTTCTTCGATCGAAAATGACGGTTTACATAATTTCTCTCTTCTTTTTCGCCTCGGATGCTTCGCATATAACGTACGCACACGCACGCACATCCGATGGGAACGCGAGAAGGAAACCGTGTAAATTCGACTTCAGAGCATCATCCGTCGTCTCTCGCTGGTAACATCTTTCCTCCGCCATACGCATCCATATAAACCCGGAAACATATAGCTATTCTCGCAGGATATATCTCGGTTTTACGACTCTCGGGGCGATACGTTATACAAGGTGGCACCGCGGGATGTTTATCTCTTTCGACGTTATTCCTGGGGCTCGCGTTACGGGGTCTTAACTATGCTCTTGTAATTTAGTAACGGGGCGGGAACTATATTCCCCCGCCTCGGCCGGCGAACGAGTTGATACTTTTTAAAACGTCACTATTTTTCTTCCTCACGTATTTGTACTACACACTGCATTTTGCAATGCATATGAAGTATGCGCTGATTAATTATTATTCTCTACGCGCAGTAACAGTAAAGTCCCAAAATTCACGCAAGAAGTAATTTTGATAGAAAACACAGGTTTATAATTAAAAATTGTAAATTTTTTATTGATTCATAAAGTATACAGTATAAGGTTATGTATGGAATAGCATATCAGGTAAATGGCCTCCACGGCTTTGCTGGCACATATGTAGTCTTTTGTTGAAATTTTCCATGATCGTTTTGCATAAATGTGGATGAATTTCGTTGATACAGCGCTCAATTTCCTCCTTCAAGACTTGGGTGGTCGTGGGCTTGTTGGCATAAACCTTAGACTTCAGAAAACCCCGAAGAAAAAAGTCCAACGACGTTAAATCGCATGATCTGGGCGGTCTGATCTGATCACCAAAACGGGAAATTACACGACCAGGAAATGACTCATGCAGTAATTGAATTGTTTCTCGGGCTGTATGGCATGCGGCACCGTCTTATTGAAACCACATGTCGTCGACATCCATATCTTGCAATTTAGGCACAAAAACTGGATTATCATGCTGGCAATAGCGAGCATCATTAACTGTTATTGCCTGATCAGCCGCATTTTCGAAGAAGAATGGTCCGATGATGCCTCCAGCCCAAAATCCGCACCAAACAGTGACACGTTGTGGATGCATTTGTTTCTCAACAATCACTCGTGGATTTTCTGGACCCCAAGTGCGACAATTTTGTCGATTAACCAAGCCATCAAGATGAAAATGAGCCTCATCGCTGAAGATGATTTTGTTCGAAAAATCAGCAGCCACTTGTTGTTGTTCCATAATCCATTCAACGAACTCTCTTCGCTGTGGTCGTTTACTCGATATGCTATTCCATACATAACCCTATACTGTATACTTTATGAATCAATAAAAAATTTACAATTTTTAATTATAAACCTGTGTTTTCTATCAAATTATACTTCTTGCGTGAATTTTGGGACACCCTTTATTTCTTGTAATCGTGATTTATTGATTAAACGGAAATGATGACAACCGTTTAAGATCAGAAGTAAGCTCGTACGCTACCGATGTAAAAAAAGTACGAAACCTGTTTATTTAAAGTAACCGCGAGTAGAAATTGTATTTCCACATACACTGGGAAAGTTTCATCAGATTTGAAGGACCATTGAAAAATTTCAGGATATAACAATATTCAGACTATTGTTATATTCTTTGTTATATAAATTGTTAATGTTAATCATTTGATACTGTTAGCGGTCACTCGTTGTTGTTTTCTCCCTGTTGAGGCTTTGAACAATGGATTTGTTTCAGAACCATTCAGTATTTAACCACCTCGATATTCTATCTGTATTTAATCTTTCCATAAACAATATATTATGTACTTATTCGGCTGCAGATTAGTATATATATATATATATGTATATATAGAATATATACGGTGATTAAATATTAAATGATTAATATGAATAAATAATAGCACTGATGGGTATATTAAACAAGCTTCCCCTTTTCATAATGCGTTTATTATCATTTCTATTCGCGTCGGAAATATTAATCAGGCTTGGAAATTCAAGAGAGATGAGGAGGAAGGAATTATAAGAGTAAAAATAGCGCAGTTACGTGCGCTCGGCAACAATATTGTGCGCCAATAGAGATTTCAATTTGATTTCGCTGCGATAACAATATTTCTTCGGACAGAAGTGAAAAACGACGTCGCGGTAAATTCGTGATGGGACTTGCGGTATATTTTGAAAGCGTTCGCTGTCGTGGTCTCTTGGCTACCGAGGGATTATGTGCGTGTCCTTGATCGTCGTCCTCCTTTGGTATTCTCGCGCTTTTCCCCGTGTTAATTAAAGAAACAATATTCCATCTGTCATTGTTAGAGAAAAGTCGTACGGTTGGATACAACCGGATATGAGAGCGCAGGGTCGTGGAGTCGATCAGCTTCGATGGTTGGCACGTCGAAATTGTCTGCGGAATTGCGGGGGAATTGTCCGTTTGGCAAATTGAATGGCCAAGTGATCGGTTTGTGGGTCACGTGAGGGTGCATAAGCGCGCGGAATGCGAAGCGGGGCCGTGTTGTCGAAAAAAAAACGACGCGATGCTCAATCGCGTCTCGACGCGTCCGATCGTCAGACACCAACGGCAGGAGGATGAGCGGGGGGGGGGGAGGCAGAAAAGGAAGAAGAAGACGGGGGAAGACTTTCGCCTTGTGTGTCGCGGAGTGGAAGATCTCGCATTAAGAATAATGGCGAAGCCGAGTTGGATCTAATGGCGCTTCGCGGCATAAATTTCTGCGACCCAGCTATTAGCCCGGGGAATAATCGAGATGTGGAAAATCGATGAGCTGCAGAAGCACAGCTCTCTTTCCTGTCTGGAGCATGCCGCGGGGTAATGGCGCAAGTTTTTCCCCGGCGGGCTACGTGTCGTAGCCGAACACGACGAAAAGCATAACCGTGTGCGCGAGCGCGCGCGCGTATATTTGCGTACACAAAGCCGCTGCGCGTGGCCGGCGGGGCGTAATTAGCGATCCCCCCATTAAGGCACGGAGCTCGAGTTTGATCTTCCGAGTCCGCGCGAGCTTCGATCGCCCGGCGGCTCCCGCTCGCCTTTGTTGGTCGCGCAGGCGACACGACTCGGCGGACGTGACTTGTGACATCATCGCGGAAAAGCAACGATATCTGGGTCACTAGACGGACGGACGAAACGCTGCCGATTGGATTCTTGACGGCGCTGGCGGAAATTGGACGAAATGCATTAAATCGGAGGAGGCCCTGGCAGCCGGAAATGAAGAGACATGGCTACGTTACGCCACGGCCGCCACGGCGTCCTCTCTGCCGCTGACCGGAGCCCGACTCCGCGAATTAACTGTTCGGCACGCGCGCGCGTTTATTGCCGGGTAATTTCCGAAAGTGGCGTGTCGCGTCTCGTCACGCGAATATTTTCGCGACACTCCTCCGGTCGTGAAAGAAAGAGATAAGCTTAATCCCTTTTAATCCACCGACACTGAACAAGAGCGGGCTCCTTCGCCTTGGCAGATAACGAGAGTGCAAGCGATGTCGCGACGTACGTGCGACCCGCGAGGCCTGATTGTTAATTGTGCCAGATTGCGACTGTGCGTACGTTTGAGTTGTTTGGTGGGCTCTGTTACGGTATATTTTGAATTTCGCCGGCAGCCGTTGCCGGCTAGGCCGCAATGACCGATAAACTATCGGACACGCGACACGCGTAGGTATCGATAAATTCTGCGATTACTCGCCTCACCAGTAAGCTGTAATATTAGTCTAACCAGCGATAAACCAGGCGATTACGATGCACTGTAAACTGTCGGGGATTATGCGGGTGACCGATAAGCTACTCTCGTCGCGCTAACGAATATCTCGACCTAGATTTTGTGAATGTGCAGCTCGTACGTAGTCCGAGAATTCCCGTATCTCGCACGACGACGTCCGGACGCGACGAGACTCATTAACGTGTGCCTCGATTGAATTCTATTTCAATTGCGAGGAGCATCCTCTCCTTCTCTTCCATTTTTTCCAATTTTCCTTTTGCTCGCCGATTCGACACGGAAAAACACTTTTTTCTTTCTTTTCACGCGCGATACGAACACCGCGAAAAGGAAAAAAAAAATAGCGCAACCACGACGCGCGTTCTTTCGAAAAAATCGGTCGATTAATCTCCGCCGAGTAAAATCATCCCTGCGGTTTTTTCGCGTCGCTGCTTGTTGACGTAGCGCGCTTCGACGAGGCTTAATAAAAAATTCATAGATACGGCGCGATTCGTATTCGATAAAACTCGCCACGGAGAATTCACCAGCGTCGCGTGTAGCTGCGAAGGCATCGCCGGGAATTTGTCACGAGGGGAATTAACGTTTCTCGTTTAACCGTCCGACCGCCCGCGGATGAAGTAATACGAATTTTTCCATGGGCGCGTGTCAGCGTGGTTTTGCGGATCGGAGTTATCGGCCGTGAGCTCACCGCGCTGCATAATTTCAGATGTAAAAGAGGGAAAGAGAGACTAGAGCTGCGCGCGCGCGCGCACAAAAGTATGGAAATATTTCTTTCTCGGGCGTGGTATTTTTTCCGTAGGATTTACACGGCAAACCTGATCGGTTTCGTTGAAGAGACATATTTTCATAAACTATTTTCCCCGGTCGTATTCGCGCGACGACATCATTACGTAGACGAAATGAACCGTGTCGGTTTCCGCGTCGGTATAACCGACTGACTAGCTTTTTATGATCGAAGATGAAAAGGAAATAAAATTATATGAGAATTGAAATGAGGGTGATATGGAGATATGAAAGAGAGAAACGAGAATGAAGATATGCGCGAACGAATCGAAGTAAAAGTGTGTTTGCACGCAAAGCGGAGGTTCTTATGCCCAGAAAAATTCGGTCCAGCAGAAAGAATCGGAGTGCGAAAGTTATAAAGTTACAGCGATCGCGAGATTAAAACCGATTGAATTCTTGAATTTATGACGAAGGTCTAATTAAAAAAAAAAAAAAAATCGTCCTTTCGCTACAAATGCCGCGAGGAGAATCCTTATTTTAAAGCATTTGTAAAATGTCGGTCGACGAATTTCGCAAAATTTCGCCGTCGTATGATCATCGCACGATTCCGACGATGATTTAGCCTTTATTCGACTCGCCGGTGTTATTACTCTCGTCACGCTGCGTTGCGCGGCCGTAAAAACGATGCAAACTCGCCGGATCGCCATGATCTGATTTGCATTTTATCGAGCTGTCGAGTGAGAAATCAAACAGACCGAACGAACCTCTTTCTCACACGCGCGTATTTTCGGAGCGTTCCGCGTAAAACGTCGCGAGTCGATCGATTCGCCTTTAAGGACTCCGCCGTGGAAGCGGAAAATGTCAGTCTCTTCTGCGCGTTCTGTCGTTTGCGTTCACGCTCGTTTGGAACACGTCGGAGACTTTTAAGTGGACGTCGCCGTTATAACGTGTTGTGTACTATTTTGAGATAACAATGGCATACACGCGCGCGCGCGCGCGACTCGATGCGCTCGTGAGTAAATAGTCGCTGACAGAAGCGCGTGGAAGTTTCCTCTTTGGAAGAAAGCACGTCGCTAGGACGGCGGGAAGAAAGTGCAAGGTGCAGACGACGCGAACGCCATGAAGTTGTTATTGTATTTACGTTTGTCGCGCGCGGGAGCTTCGCGCTCTTCGCGTAGAGAACGGAGCGGAAAGGCAGAAAGTACTGTTACATAAGAGGGAGGGAGTGCATGGAAAGGCACACGATCAGCGCTTTTCCCCGGAGGACAGCTCTCCCGCGGCAGCTAGCAGCGGTAGTATCCAAACTTTTTAAGCCGTCCGGCGGATTTCAACTGATAAAACTCAAGTCGACAGTCGTCTTTCTTACACCGTCACCATAACGCTGCGCGAGCACAATAACGCGACGAAAGCTAGGAACGACGGCGACGATGACGACGACGGACGACGATCCGCTACTTTCGAGGACGCGAGCACTGCCCCGCTGGAGGAGTTTCGCAGTCGCGATGGCTCCGACTCTTGTAAATATTGTTCAAGCGTGTCTGCTGCACAGTCATACGCTCGCGACAAATTCATTTATCGAGCGATCTCAAGGAGAGGAAGAGAGAGAGAGAGAGAGAGAGAGAGAGTGAGAGAGGGGGGGAGATGGAGGCAAATGAGATTGCTTCGTAACTTCGTCTCATCGTTCTCGTTCTCGTCCTACCGCTGTACATAATTCCGGATTCTCGATTCGTACGTCCGCGTTCTGTAAGATTATACACGCGCGAATCTCATGAAAAAGTCATGCTGCGGTGCAGATGGATGCTGCCGCATTTGAAAACTTTAGCACGCGCGGTCGCTTCTTCTCCCAGCGAGGGTGACGCGGATGAGGCCGAAAATACGCGATTCCACGCGATGATGCGGAAGAAGTTTGACAATCGACTGTTCGGATTCGTGCAAACATTGTTAGGTATGCGCCAAGTTTGTCCGGCGAGCGACCGCGATTAGCGAGCAAATCGGCCGGTAAATTACGGAACGTCACGCCCTGCGACGCGTACTTGAATTTGGGGACTGCCGCTTCCCGCGATCTTCCGGCAAAGCGCTTATCCGCGATCAATTTTCGATCGGTCAACGCGAGTTGTTAACATCGTGATCCAGCTCGTGGATTGTTCCTTCGTGTTAACTTGGAAATCCACTTGTGCCTCCTTCGCTGTGCACGCGCTCGAAACTTGCCGCTCGTCGGAGCTTCGAAACTTGGACTTTTCGTGAACGCGCGTGTTCCTCGGGAAAAAGGCGTTCATTGCGTGTTTAAAGCCGGCGCAAACTTCGCCGGGCGAAAGTTCTCTTGATCTCGTAGACGATACAAAAGTGGCTTAATACCTCGCGTGCCGTGACGGCGTTCGCATTCGCATTCGCTCGCTTCGAGACGAGCGGAAATGAAGGCTACGACCGTCTTTCTCTCGTCGCCGTTTATTAAGCGAAAATTAGAGCGCTTCGTGTTTTCGATGGGAATTCTCTTTCTCGCGAGAGAAAGAGAGAGAGAGAGAGAGAGAGAGAGAGAGAGAGAGAGAGACGACTCGGGAGATTCTTCTTACGCAGAGGCGGTTGTTTAGTCCGGGTTGCTTGGTCAAGTGCTTACGGTACTTTGACAACATCGCAATATCGATAAATCGCTTTTGGCGGCTAAGAGAGCAAAGATACGAGGCGGGCTGAGGAAAAGTACGAGTGGAAGGAAAACGTTTAAACAAGCGATCTTTATTATTATTATTATTCCACCGTCAATCACGCAGAATCTTTCTTCTCGGAAATGAGAAAGCATAAGCCGTCGCTGTATGCGTGTTTTTGCGGGCAAAATCGTTATTCGTTGAAGGAAGTGAGTCGGTGGAATTGTGAAGAGGGAAATAGGGTGTAGAGAGGAAGTAAAGATGGGAAGGGCCGGAGAGAGAGAGAGAGAGAAAGAGAGAGTCAGAAAGGGAGAGAGAGAGAGAGAGAGAGAGAGGAAGGGAGAGGCGCTCGTATATCGAAAGGAACGTTGCCGTCAGCGCGGGAAGCGAGAAGCAGCCTGAGAGCCGACGTGACTCTGCAATCTGTAAATCGTGAAGCTTCGATGTCGCCGTCGCAGAAGAGATCGTCGTCGCAGGACACGGCGACGGTTACAATTATATACGCTTGAGAGCGTATCTGTTACAATTTCTCCGTATCGCGCTTCATCGAAGCTGACAGATGGGACTCGCACGGGGATACTCGCGAACAACAACAAACCCGTACGAAAATAGATTGAAGAGAGATTAGATAGTATATATTTTTCACGCCGCTCGTTATCTAAATCGCGCTTCTTATTGCGACACGCATTAATCGGCAGATAAGAGAAACGCGATTGTCTTCCATTGTCGATCTTGCTCAGGTGTCCTCCGCGTGAGAATTGTTTCTTTATTCTCCGTCTCGGTGGACCGTCCCTGCAATAATTAGCAATAATTGCAATAATTAGATCGATTCTCGCGAAATGACGCGGCGGCGGATTCCCGGTGCAAGAAACCGCCGAAAACTTCCAGGTGTCTCGACACTGCGACGATGACTCGACATCGATCGCGGGTAGAGAGAGAGAGAGGAGAGAGAGAGAGAGAGAGAGAGAGAGAGAGAGAGAGCAGAGCAGAGCAGAGCAGAGCAGAATCGCGCCCTCGCGAAGACGCGTCCGCTGTTTCGTGGAGTAAACTCGAAATAGCTTTTCTAATCCACGATGATGGCCGCGATATCGAGTAGGGCTTATCGTTAGCACGTGCACGCGAGCGCGCGCGCGCACGCGCGCGCACGCGCGCGCGCTGGGCCGTCGATGTCTATGTGCGCCGATAACTCTTGCTTATCTTCGCCGTTGCACCGGATTTTCCATGAATGGTCCCGTTACGACGTCGTTCCCGAGCGACGCCCGAGCTTTGCCGGTAACCCCAGGGTCGCGTTAAAGCGCCCAACCTCGGCGCGATATTTTTTTAGACGGCTTGGGAGGAGGGGAGCGAAAAGAAATAAGAGCGCTGTGGAAAGTAGCGAGTTAAGAAGTCTCGAGATGCAGGAGGTGGAGGAGATTTCTTCCGTATTTTGTCGTCGATAGTGATTTCTTGACGTTTGCTCGAGGATCGCGCACACTCGTGAGGGAGTACAAAGGGCGTGACGATTCGCGAAACATTCTGTTTTCTACACGTGCCTGTTCTCGGCAGCTCGATTTCTCCCTGATCACCACCGTGCTCCGGCTAGTCAAACATCGCGACGCTTCCGACGATTCCGACACGCGAATCCGGCTGACGAAGCCACGGGTTATTTAGCCAGCTCGCAGCGCCTGCACGTGTAAGCACATCGCGCTAATTTATTTCTTCGACTTGTTTGCGCGCGCGCGCGCGCGAACGAAGAGCCCCGAAGGGTAGGTGAAATCGTGTCGACGTTATTTAAAGCCGGTCGTCGGCGTGCTGCGCCGGCGAGCTTCGACGTAGGAAAACACACGTGCGCAAACATCGGTCTTCGAGACGGAGAGGCGTTCCGCCCCCTCTGGTCGTTTCTCATTCGCTTAGAACACGTGGCGATGCGTATCTTTGGCACAATGAGTTAACTGCGCGTTTCGGATAAGGCTTTGCTCGACTTTGATATTTACTCACGGTGCAACGATCTTGTTTGTCACTGGCGAATGAAGATCGCAGGCAGAGAGGAACATCTCTCCCCGTCTCTCTCGCGTTCAACCCCGTGTAATGATGTTTTCGTCGACAACTCGACGCGTACACGTACACATTCTGGAGTCATTTATCGTCCGGTAATTCAGGGAGGCGACGGGAGTGTTATTAAATTAACAAGAGTACTGGTGAGACCCGGGGGGAGGGGGGAGTTTCTCAAGTGAGATTTTCAAAATTTCCCTTCTCTCGTCGTCCTCGAAATCTCTTTACCACGCGCGTGTACGATAAAAGAGCATGTGTAAAGCTACGTTCACATCGCGACGATCGCATTGTCGACGACAATCTCTCCCCGAGCGGACTCGGATATCAAACGGATTTCGGATTTTGCCGCTCAAAGCCCGACAAATAGCCATTCCGGCGCATTATCCTCCGGCGCGGGAAGCCTCGAGAGCGCACCGTCGTCCGGTTGTCATCGCCGTTGTGCGGCAGAATTCGTCGGGCAGAATCGCGAGGGTCGTCTTTTCACCTCGCGCTGTCCTCGAAGAGGGTACCGTATCCGTTACCGTGACCACCGCCGCGAGGTGTCACGCTTAAAAACGAGACCCGCGTTCCGTGGCTTCGTAGAGAACTCGTAGGGAATCGCAAAGTGCATTCAGAGCCAGCCTTGTCCGTGGGGAACGGCCTTAATGCGGCTCCTCGCCGCATGCATATGTAACGTTGCATCCGACGAGCGAGCGAGCGAGCCCCATCCGTGTAAACGCACACGTGCACATTTAACACATATACATCCACGCGCGCGCATTTCAACACACGTACATTCAACACATATACATCCACACGCACGCCTTTCAACACGCATACATTTAACATACACACATATCCCACATATATTCAACACACAGACAGACACACACACACACACACACACACACACACACGCGCGCGCACACACACATATACCGCGTGAACATACACGTACACGCAGCAATCCGAATGCGTAGAGACGCTCGTGGCAGTCGTCGAATGCTCGCACGGGAGCACACATGTGCTCGCACACGCGCGTCTCCCACGGTGCGCGCTTCGGTCGGCCGTTAATGCCGTGACGCTGCATCGACATTATTATCTCTTCTATTCAGACCGTCGCGAGCGAGCGAGCGAGCGTATCTTACGCCCACGTAGCTACACGTGTCGCCCTACGGAAAGCTCTTTCAAGCCTCGCCTCGTCTTGCGCACCAACACTCACGTAGCACCCCCGGGCACCTACGCAGCTTCTGAGCGGAAGTCGTGTAGTGTATGATACTCTGCAGCTACACGCGACGGCGTGTAAGCACCCGTGAAACCCGTTGCTATTCATGGTCAAATTAGGTATATTGACGGATCTGCCTCGATGTATAGGATGTCCGATCCTATTTCCATCTCGCCTCGAAATTTCCTCGAGCACGCTAATTTCGCTCTCCTACGTTGCTCGCAAGAGCGAGAGAGCTCTTCTCTTCAAAGAACACTCCAAGTCGCGACTTTCGCCGCGCGTGACGTCTCACAGACACTCGCGCACCGAGCGCGGAATCTCGTGAGCGACGTTGGCGAAGTTGTGCTTTTTATCTCTGTGTTTTCCCTTCTTTTCGAAGGGAAACGAAGCTTCCGACGATCGGCCCGGGGGGGGGGGAGGGTGGGCGTTATTCGGCGGCATTGCCGTCATTCGTCTCGCTCGCAAGTCGCTCGCGCGGACGAGCGCGCGCAATAAGCAGCGCGAAATCGAGCGATTCCCAAAATTGATCGGCGGGGATTCTCCCCCGATTCGTCTCATCGGCAGGAGAAATCGTTCTTTCAACGGGCGCACCTGAGTCTGGAGATAGCAGCGCGGCCGCGCGGGAACGAGTTTATTCGCGCCGCTATTTGTTCTCTCCCGCTCGATCGCGCGCAACGCCGCATCGTCGTCGTCGTCCCCGCCAGATACGTCCGTCCTTCGCGCTTCTGCTACTTTGTTGCCGTACATCGTGTATCGATGCTCGCGAGAGACGCCGCGTATATCGATAAATATGATAAGACGGCCGCGCGACGACGATATTGCGTAGGTAGATCGTATCGCGTTACACGTCTTGGGAGAGGAGGGAGCAGATGTCGGTCGTTCGTGACTCGAGCCACGTCGGTTACGTGCCTCAATGTCACACCTGTTGCCATCTTGTCATATTCGTGTCACTGCAGCCTCTGTTACTCTTGCTTCTCGATCCGATCGAAGTGCTTTCCTACCTTGAGGCGTGTTGACTGTTCGCGTGGGCCGGCCGGACGCACCCTCGTTTCTCATGACTCGCGCGCTCCCTCAGTGCTCTTGGATATTTTCGAAATTCGTCCCGATTTTCTGAGTAAATTCTCGATTTTACGGCAAATTGGTCGAAATTGATATTTATTCAATGTAATATTCGGTTGTTTTGCTCGGGATAAACATGCAAAGTGAATCACTCGCACGCGTACATACACATACGTACAGTAACGGATATCCCACTGTTTCATTTATCGCTTTATTTATGAAAACCATGAAGCAGCAAATCGAATATCACTCCTAATGACGGCTGTGTGGTGTTCCATTTGACTGTAATTCATTTAAAAAAATATTTATACCCGAAAAACATGCGTGTGTGTGTGTGTGTGTGTGCGCGAAGCGTACTTGCGCGTACTGTATGACGTACGGTGAGTAATTGATAATAAAATAATATCGCGAAATTCAGTTTCGTAGCAAACAATATTAAACGTACAAATGAAAATTATAAATGATTTAACGTTGCCGTTTTCCAAAAACCGAGAGGTCCCAGTTTCCTCCCTATTACTTGAATCTCCCGCGTGTAACGGTATATTTTCAGTCCGCTCCGCGTTCCAGTTTCGCGGAGAGATTACGTCGACGGTTTTCGATTCGCGGCGTACGTGGCTGCTATCGAGAGTAAACTATCAATACTGGAGAAAAGCGCTGGAGAAAAAAATATTCATTACCGAGTTCCCTTGGAGTTCCGATATGCTCACCGGTGGTACGAAAGTTCCGTGAACACTATTTGCGGACGCATTTTTCCGGCCTCTCAGCCACGGATTCGCCGTCGCGTGACGACGGGTTTCCCTTTGTTCGCGGGAAAGATCGAGTTTTATTCGATAATGGCTACGTTTCCCCGTTGATTCTTTCGCGCCTCGGTGCCCCCCCGTTCTGTTCGCGGTGACGAGTATCATTACATCCGATAATAGCGCTTCTTCTGTGTCGAAGAGGTGCTTCTATTATATTTGATCAAGTGTGATAATTCGGGAGCGAGATTACTGGCTGTGCATTTTGCAGGGCGCGTTGAAGAATGCATAAGCCGCGGCGACACTATTTTTGCACGCTCGTTTTCAACGAGAACATTTTAAGCCCTGTATTTCTATCTACGCACAAACAGACATTCGTTGGATAAATGGAGATGAAAATATGTTGGCTTAATACGCTTTCATGGAAAATAAAAGTCATCAAATGAAATGTCGCTGCTCTCTCCCTCTCTCTCTCTCTCGCATTAGCGTTTTAAATTGATCACGAATCAAATCTGCATAACGTATAATCTCATTTTACATTAAGCATCAGACCGGTGCTAATTTCGACGTTAGGAATTAATTTTCGATCATGACCGACGCCGTTAATACAATGTTTGTGTCCCGTTTTGCACAAGTCGGCCGCTCGAAGCAGCGCATAGACACGTGTGCGTCCATGCGAAACCACTCGGCGACGCTCCTCTGCTTAATCTATGCAAACGCGACTTTCGCGCGGTTGTTAATCCCCGCCCGATCTCACGATAAGCTCTTTCGCTCGGACGTGGCGATCTTAAGTGTGCCGCCCCCGACATGCGAGCGAGTGAGCGCGCCCGCGCTCCGCGGGAAAAAGGCTCGGGTGTAATGACGGTAATGTTATTCCCTGGGAGAATAGCGGTTTTAGGTTAATTTTATCACGTCGTGAGGAAAAGTGGCAGCGCGTCGTTAACGGAGATAATGCCGGGCGCGAAACACTTAAGGTGTATTGCTGCGGCCTTATCGCCGCAGAACTGGCGTTAAGGCATTAGATGATGTTGATGAAATCTCGCCTCGTTGTGAATATTTACCGTTCAGCGTTTCTTTGTCCGCGACGAGACGGAAATTTCATTTCCAAGTGCTGCTCCTTGTGCTTTGGGGACGCGCAGATATGCGTATCAGCGTTCTAAGCAGATTTATAATATCAAGTCCCGCAGCGTCGGACTATTTAAAGATACAGTAACTGAGCACGAGGCTCTCCTCTCCTCTCTTGTCCTGCCTTATTTATAAAGGTAGCAAAATCGTGGATCAATACTACCACTATCGGAGATGAGATTTATAATTCTTCCCTCGGATTAATTTATTATTACTCATAATTCGCTGTCACGCTGGCAACGAACGGAAGATTATATTTCCTGCGATCCATTTCCGTTCTTCCCGATTCGAGTCGAAACGGAGATCGCTTTTTTTAATCGCAGAATTATCTTCAGCTGGGTGTACACCGGCGAGTTAATCAGCGACGCAGCGAGTGTCTTCCCGTGGGAAGCGGGGCGTTCTCACCTTTTGAACGCAACTTGTTTCACGTCTCTACGACTTTTCTATGCTGAGATACGGACGAGCGGCGAGTCGTTTGGTCGGGACCGAGGCCCGGCGCGACAATGTTGCGCGTCGCCTCGAGACGTGAAGCGCGTCGCGCGCGACGCGCCATACAATGTATCGCACGCGCTTCCGCCCGCGCCGCCTTGAAAAACTCGGAACTCTTCGCACGGCCGTGCCTCGGTGAGGAATTGACGTAGAAACGTGAAACAAACGCTATTCTCCTCGGCGTCTCGCGCAGCGCGCGTTCGCGCTCTTGTCATGACACGCATTCGCGTGTGTGATTATGGCACGCGGTGTACGCTATTATAATCGTCGCGTAGACTCGCTGAAACATTTTTAAATACGAAGATCGACAGTGTCGCGGGAGTCTTCGTCGCGCGAAATATCCACGTGTGCAAGTTCCGCGTGTGTTTCGTTGAGAAATCACCGCGTTATTGATTCATCGTTCTTTTTTACAAGAACATTTTTTGTCGACCTTTTGGAGGCCATTTCTCGGAGTCACTGTTGTTGAGTTATCGCCAAATTGTGTGAGCGTTATTGACTGTCAGTGTCGGGTCGATGACGGAAGACACGTGAGTCGGTGGAGGAAAAATTTATAACGTGTGTTATTCACGCAAAGTGTAATTCGATGCGCGCGCGAGAGCGAAGTTTCTCGGACGGCCAGTGTGACACGTATGATGTAATTATGGTCTTATCTCGATTGTTTCACGCAAAATTGGCAGTAAATAGAGCTCACTTTAATCCCGGTAATAAAACTTTCGGATCCGAGCGCGCTATTCGTATCTTGACGACGACGACGGTCCTCGGCTAATGCAAGTGGATTATTAACCTCCGGAGGAGCGAATAAGAACGATTAAGTCAAATTGTTTCAACCGAGTGCATCGAATGACGTTCTATTTCGTTCGTAATAATATCTCGCGCGGAGTAAATGCTCACAATTAGTCGCTAATTTCAGCCAGGATATTTCCTTTAATCACCGTTAGAATTCCTCGTTTGCACGGCAGAATACCGGGAAGGACATCTCGATAAGATGAGAAAATTTGTTATTTGCATTATACTTAACATTTTCGAGAGTCGTCAGATGGAATAACGTCATAATTCGGCGACGGCGGTATTTAAAAAAATATACGTCAACGTGTGTAGTATTTTTAGACATTTTCCTCGTGAGAGAAGGAACAAGTTGATATTAAAAAAAATATTTTAATAGACAACGAGAGGTTTTACATTACCCAAATACTTCCACGAGTCTTTTTTCTCGTACAACGTGTAAGATCCGGTAAGGTCTTTTACGCATATTCGCGTTCCACGAAGGATCGCGTTTGTTAGATCAACCGGACTAGTGAGATATACTAATATCATCAACATTATCACGACGTTAAACCGACGCGCTGAAGCGTCGTAAATTTAACTTGAGCTAGTTAAACAGCCCTATCGGTTTATCCACCTCAAGTTGCTTCATCGCTGTTGTAACCGTCAAGCTAGAAATCAGCTGCAGCATGGCAAACCGACAAACTGATATTGCATCTCCGTCGACAGAAATGTAATCGATAATCGATAAAATAATCTCCGCGCTTGTTTATCCGACGTTGTTGCAGTTGGATGGAAAAATATGGCAATTACTTAAGCAACCGTCCGGCATTATCCTGAAATAATAAACACGGTTTTTTTTATCGTTCATCTCGCGTTCAGTCAAGTAAATAATCTTAGACGATTATCATTTTCTTGCGTTGTAACCGATAAATATATATGTTCGGTTTTCCAACAGTCGTTAGCCATTGGACGTTGACGTTTTTCCATGCGACATGACTAATCGCCGGCCGAGTAACCAGTTTCGCTCATGCGGCTGCCTCGTTTGTGCGTACACATTTGCAACATATAAACGTTTGATAATCGTGGAGCGTGTTTTCTAATCACAGTGTCGAATCACAATTCTCAGGGAAGAGAAGCCGATTACTTTTATAAGTAAAAAAGAAAATTCATCGATACGCGATGTAGAATACAAAGCAAGTTATATCGTAAGAAGGAGATGGAACTTGTAAGATTTTTACGTAAAAATAATTTATCCATTTCGCGTGATATCTCTCTTTTCTACGGTTATGAATACTATATCTGTCTCTCCTCCCCCCTCCCCCCTCTCTCTCTCTCTTTCTCTCTCTCTCTCTCTGTATGTCAAATTCATGTCTCACGATCCTTTCAAAGTGCTTGAATAGTCCCGATGTATGCGTGTCTGCGTGTTAATTAGCCGACATAATTCCTTGCAAAACGTGACGCCGAGCGAAGTCGCAGAAGTGTAATGCGAAAGCACGAGGATTAACAATATGGAGCAAAGTCGCATTGCCTGCCAGCTCCACCAAACGATCACGCCTGTCGGTCTTTAAGCTCGCTTAGCAACACGCGAGACTGCCGGCGAGAACGAGGGACGAGGTCGTTGGAAGCAGGGCGAGACTGACGTCGGTTGCCGTTCCCTTCGATTGAAACGGGGAATGGAAATAGTGGAGAAACAAGCCGATTCATTCATCCCCGACATTCGCTCCTCGTTCCTTCGCTCCGCTTCGCGCGCATTCGGTAATCTCTCGCGCGGTGCGCTCGCACGGCCAAGGTAACTTGAGCAAGCCGCGAAAAATGCATTTTTGCGGCCCGTTCGCTGACGCAAATGCGCCCCGTTTACTCTTTCAGCCTCGCCGAGGCACTCGGTTCGCGCTCCATTTCGCGATAAATGCGCCGCCGACGGGAAACAGCGCTCTCGACAGCGCCGTTTGTTCTTCACCTGAGATTGCTTATCGCTCTTTATGAATTACGGACAGCGAAGTTACCATCATAGATGTGATTACCGGCGCTTTCGTCACACACGCGCGTTTCTTCACCGCCGATGTCGCCGTCGTTCAATTTTCCCCTGACGGCTTCTTCATCACCGTTGCCCGACCGTCGAAACCGCGTCGCAAGACAGCCACGGATTTCACAAAAGGGGGGAGCAGCACGCGGGTTGCTCCTGCGTGAGCACACGAGAAAATTAAGCGAGGTTTGACGCGATTATGTATGCTTCATTACATTTCATTTCGGCGACGCGAACGGTTCCGAAGAACAGATCGAGCGAGGGAAAAAGGAATGTGGCGTTTAATACGTTTTCACGCACCGACGGACGGTGCGTCGCGCCGTCTCATTCCTTTGTCATAAACGTCACCGAATGCATTCTCGTCGGCCGTTAACACCCCCTTACGCCCGCCGAAACGAATATTTGCAACGTTTATCACGGCTCCGGCTGCGTTTTCCACCCCGTGCACGCGCGCGTGCGCGTACCCGCGAACAAATTTTTTTCCCATGGTGTTGCGCCTCGTCCCGCTGACGGCGAATATTATTTCCGCGCGGTAAATCGTTCATTTTTCATAAACGTTAACGAAACGCCGCCGTGTGCGGCGCGCGCGCGACCAATAGAGGGGGTAGGCAGCCCCGACAATTTATGGTTTCGCGATTATTGCGTAGTCGCGACCGATGTTGCTGTTCTTCGGCGGCACTGTTGTTACACCGACGAAAGCGCCGTTGGTTTATGTTGTATTTTCTTTTCTTTTTTTCCTCTTTGTTGTGCTGGCGACTTTCCAGGCGCCGATGGATTCAGATTAGTTCGGCCAGTTTTGACATGAGCTACAATGGCATTCGCTGACGTAAAGTCTGGGGCCGTTACGTTGCCAACAAGAGCCGCGCGGACGTAAAGAACGCGTCGACAGCTTGAAGTATTCCCGATCGCGGCCAACCATCCGCGCACTCAATCGGCCAACTTTGCCGTTTATCACGGAAAGCTTTTAGCTCCCGGCTTTGAGGAAGTGTGCATCATATGTATCGGACTGACCGTATATTAAGTTGCCCCGGAGAACGAAGCCCCCCTCTCTCTTTCTCTCTCTTTCTCGCACAGTCTGACAGTCGCGAGCTCGCTGGGGGAAAAAAGTACGCGATTTTTTAGGGGCAGACACTCGCAACGCATCTCTTTATGCAAAATTCTGTTCTCTTCCGCTGTTTAACTGGCCGGCTGGCTGGTTTAATTAATTACCTTGTGTTCTCTATTCGCTTCGGTTAATTAAAAGTTTATGCAATACGCGGAATATAATACGCCTCCATTCTCCAAATGAACTTCCCAGCGAGGCTTCAGCCGTCACTGCGCTCGTGCGCGGACACGTGCGCGCTAACAGAATTGATCTCCGAGCCGTTTGACAATTTGCGGTCATTGAAAGCCAATTTATTAAAACGCAACTTTTGAATTTTCCCAAACGTGTCGTTTATCGGTCGTTCCTTTACACCGCGCGGATCTCGCGATTGCATTTATCAGTCGTGTCCGTGGCGATCGACGGCCACGTCATAAAATGAAATTATTAAAATGTTATCGTTTATAGCCCGATAATGGCGGTTAAGTGACAGGCACGTTAACGACAGAAACGCGCGCGTCGTATATTTCGATCAGGCGCCGCGTTCCTGCGGTATTTATTATTCAACGATAATCGTCGCACGTGTTACTACCGTCCGCTCGCAATAAATTAGTCATGATCACGAATTATCGCCGATGATGCTCGAGCTCGCGCGTTTCGCGTTTCCTTTGCAGCGAGAAGCCTTCTAAGTTAAGCATTTCTTTACAAAACGTCGGCATTGCGACTCTTCTTGCACAATTCGGCCGCGGAGAAGACTCGGCGATAGCCAGATAACGTTGCAGCCAGGTATCCGACTAGCAATTTATCCCATGGTCCTGATCAGGTTTACCTCATTTGGACATCAGGTCCAAATAAGGCAATACTATCGGGTAATACGAAGGTAATATACTTATACAGGGCGCACGATTTATCTGAAGACATTGAAATATCTCGAGAACTATGCATTGGATAAAAAAAAGTGGTTAATGAAAGTTGTTAGTCTCGAAGGGACATCCAATGATACCAAACTCGACCTCTCACCCCACCCCCTGGGGGTGGGGGTTGGGGGCAACTTTGAAATCTTAAATGGAAACCCCCATTTTTTATTGCAGATACGGATTCTACGCCACAAAATACGTAAATTTTGTCCGAAACTTTTTTTTTTATTCGTGATAGATGGCGCTGTAATCGCAAAAAATTATATTTTCCGCAATTTTCCAGAAATGATCATTGGATTGAGAAATAAAAAATACCTGTTCAATTTTTAAAGAACATAATAAAAGTCCTTCCCCCCCTCCATCCTCTCGGGGTAGGGTGGGTGGTAGCGTTCAAATCTCAAATGGGAACCCGAATCGAAGAGGGAACTGCTCGACGCGCCACTGTGGGTGTATGGCGAACTACGGCTTATTATAAAAGGCAGTGCAATGCTATCTATCACGAATGAAAAAAATTGTTTCAATAAAAATTTCACGTACAATCTAATTCTGCAATGAAAAATGTAGGTCCCCATTTGAGATTTGAACGTTATCACCCACCCTACCCCGAGAGGATGGGGGGAATAACTTTTATATGTTCTTTAAAAATATTGAACAGGTATTTTTTATTTCTCAATCCAATGATCATTTCTGGAGAATTGCGGAAAATATAATTTTTTTGCGATTACAGCGCCATCTATCACGAATCGAAAAAAAAGTTTCGGACAAAATTTACGTATTTTGTGGCGTAGAATCCGTATCTGCAATAAAAAATGGGGGTTTCCATCTAAGATTTCAAAGTTGCTCCCAACCCCTACCCCTAGGGGGTGGGGTGGGAGGTCGAGTTTGGTATCATTGGATGTCCCCCTTCGAGACTAACAACTTTCATCAACCACTTTTTTTTATCCAATGCATAGTTCTCGAGATATTTCAATGTCTTCAGATAAATCGTGCACCCTGTATATACGAGGGTGTAGTCCCAGAAATATCTGACCTGACGTATAGATAGCGGTTGTTGTTTGAAAAGAATGACTATGGTAGAAAATACCAACCTTATGAAGCTTAAGTTTGAAGTTTGACGACGCTACGTTGTTTAGTATTTGTTTGGCAGCCATCAATAGTGAACGCTCTCAGTGAATTTGTAAACATGAAAAAAAATGGTCATCGTTGTGTGATACAATACTTTCATTTGAAAGGCCTCAGTCCACTCTGGAAGAGTCTGCTTCTTCGTTTGCAACAGTAAAATATTGGGTGGCAGAGTTTAAACGAGGCCGTACGAGCTGCCAAGACGAACATCGCAGTGGTCGACCAAATGAGGTGACCACGCCAGAAATGGTGAAGAAAATCCACAAAATGGTATTGGATGACCGTCGACTGAAAGTGCGCGAGTTAGCAGACATGGTAGGCATTTCAAAAAGTGCTGTACATTGCATATTGACTGAAAATTTGGACATTTGGAGAAAGCTGTGCGCAAGATGGATGCCGCGATTGGAACAAAAACAGCGTCGCGAGGATGTTTCAATCGAGTGTTTGGTGAAGTTTCGCAGCAATAAAGCCGAGTTTTTGCGTCGATTCATTACCATGGATGAAACATGGGTCCATCACTTCACACCTGAGACGAAGGAACAGTCAAAACAATGGACCAAGGTGGTTTGATGGCTATTTTGAGGAGCTCGACGATTCCCACTATAAACAGGGTATCGAAGCTATTGAACATCGCTGGGAAAAGTGTATTGAGCTATCAGGAGACTATCTAGAGAAATAAAGATATTTTTCCCAAATTTTTTGTTTTCTTTGTTAGGTCAAGTACTTCTGGGACTACCCTCGTACATATAAAATTAATTACAAATGGTTTTTGTTAAAACTTGATAATGCAAGTCATATTAGATACAATGAGAATAAGATCCCGACAAGGACCTAATCAACTGAATCATATTATATCACACTAGGTTGGTACATTAAGGTCCTAATGTGGATCCAATCATTATAACCTTATAAACGTCTTCCTTACTCATTTGTCGTTAGGACATTATAAGGACTGACTTACTTAGGATTACCTTTCATTCATCCTATTAGGTCCTTATCAATGTTAGATGAACCTGATCAAAATTTCTAGTCGAGTAACGCGTGCGCGTTGTTCGCGCGGGAAACAAACGCTGCAACGTTCCGGTATGCGATCGCACACGACGCGAGTCTGAGAATCACTCGGCTTTTCGCGACAGCCTTCGCAAGCTGGCCGACAGCTTTCCGCAAGCTGTGCAATCGCGTAAAGCAATTCGCGAGAGAAGCGATTTGCGAGGAGCTCGGGTTATTCTCTTTATAACCTTCGGAGGAGGAGGAGGAGGAGGAGGAGGAGGAGGTAAAGACCTTCGGCGAAGTACGAAAGGATCGCGTGAGTGGTCGGATAAAGTTGTTGCGAACCGCGGATTCCGTTGTGGCGCAATAGCACCACACCGTGATAGCTGTAACCCCGCTGTGAACGACACTCGAGTCCGCCCGGAAAAATCCAGCGATGCCGCCCGCCCGCGTTATGTATTTCGCTATGCCGCCAAGTAGACGTCTCGACATTCCGCAAGCCGCACTGTGTTGTGTTTCCGAGAGGAGTTTTCTCTTCTCCTTCTCTCTCTCTCTCTCTCTCTCTCTCTCTCTCTCTCTCTCTCTCTTAAATCTGCCTGTCTGCCTGCCGCCGTCGACGCCTCCGTAGTCATCGTTCTCGTTTGCGGAGGCGTTAATCCTTGTACCGACAAGTCCTGAATGCAGTTGGCTCAAGCAGACGCTGCATGCGGCTGCGAGGGTTTCGTCTCTCCAGTTAAAAGGCTCGAGTTGCCACGGGGAGTCGTGGAACTGCTGCTGTGACAGCGAGTCACGACGGCGTTATCATTATCGTTCTGCGGATCAGACTAACTTTTCGCTTCCGCCGAGGAAAGGCAGACGCACTCTCTCTCTCCCCCCCCCCCGCCCTCCCTCCCTCCCTCTCTCTCTCTCTCTCTCTCTCTCTCTCTCTCATTCTTTGTCCCGCGTATTCCGAGCATGTTTCTCGATCTTGTACCAACGTGAAACTTGGTTTGTGGCCGCGAAGGAAGAGACGGAGAAGGTAGTGGAGGCAAAGCGAGAATAGGAGAGAAAAGAGGGGGAGAAAAGGAGAGCGCGTTCCGCGCGCATGTAATCGTTTTCAGATATTTTACTTCGAGATACGTCCCTTTCGTTCTCTTTTTCTTGAGGACACGCGCAAGCAGCACGATGAATTCAGACGACAGCTCTCTGTGAGGCAGATTGATCGACGCGTCGCAAGATTACGCGCAACGTGTCGAGGGAAACGTGTCCGCCGGTAAAAAGTTTCGTAATCCGTCGATTTACATTGATTACCGCGGCTCGAGAATTTAAATAGCGATGAATTAGCATTGGAAGCGCTTTTGAAGTCGGTACGTCACTGTTGACGCGACTTTGTACTTGTAAAAAACTAGTCGAATCATTGATCAAAGTTCAAGCAATGGTATGTGCGCGCGCGCGCGCGTGGTATCAGGTCGATGTTATCAGAGAACTGGAAGAGAACTGGGCATGCAGGATTTATTCATTCTACCTTTGTACCGAGTGCTGACCAGCGTTTGCAACACACGTCGATTATACAGTCTCGTACACACTGATCTTATTTTCTTTTACCGAGAAACAAAAGCAACGGCGCAACGGGGCGAATACTCCTTTAACGCGATACTCTCGATCGCTCGGATAACGCGGAATATATAATGAACTCGTAATGTTTCCAATGTATAAATGCACGCGGCGGTAATTCGCAGTAAATTGTTGTCGGAAGTCGCGTCTCGTGCGCGGCTTGAGGGACTCGCGAATGTTAATTCCCACCGTTCGGGAATCGCCGTTCGGATGCGAGGGAGGGTTCTCCGTGCGCGGAATACATCACGCGCAGAGATCACGAAACACTCTCCAGGCGTGTGCGTCCAACGTTTCTGCTGACGAGAGCCGTCCAGGAGAATGTAAACTGCTCCGCTATACTCGAATGATCAGCTATTCTTGTAATAGCGACTTGTAAGGCGACCGAGCCGCTTACATTCTCATGATCGACAAGGTTTCATGCTAGCTAATTAATTGTTCTTTCGGGCGCTGAGTGTGCTTCGGAAGGAACGTGCGCGGTGGTGCTCTTTCTCTCTCTCTCTCTCTCTCTCTCTCTCTCTCTCTCTCTGCTTCTCTTTCTCCATGACTTGTTTTCAAATTGGCGGCACAAAGCGCAGTGATTAAGGTATTGTTACAACAGTCGTTATTGCTGACAAGGTAATGGCCGGCGATCGGGGCATAATTTGTGCCGTCTCGTTTGCTCGTTATAAATAATCGCGCTGTGGGATACTCATCTTGTCATTATTTGCGCCAAGCTTCCCCCCCGTCTCCGTGACTGATTTATTTGAATTGGCTGAAGTAACCAGACTTCCTGTTTAAACAACATGCATCTGCTCGACTCGGTTGCGATGAAATTCGACGTATATATTTTCGTCTCCGTTGCTAGTGACGATACGGAGTAAATCAGGTGAACTCTGTTATTGCAGTCGCTAGCAATTTAAATTGACGTATCTCGCTCGATATCCTTCATGTCCTTCTATGTCGTGGCAGAACAAAATAGTGCTGATGAAAACTCGCTGATCGTGTCTCCATTTCCTCAGCTAACGTATTTGTTCACGTTTGAGTGGCAATGTATCGGCGATATTTTCTCTAGCAATTTTCCGCCAGTCGTATCGCGAGAGTCTTTGAAGGCGCGCACCGCGATAAAAATCGATCAACTTCGTGACGTTATACCGAACCTTTCGTACCGAGACTTTGGCTGAGCTAAAGTTCCATCTGCAACCGCATCAAATTATGACGTCAGAAACGGAGGGATTATGCGAATTTTTTCCCTAACGCCATGCGCAGAAACAGATTGCTCTTTTTGCCACATCGTCTCTCGCGAACTCTCGGAGAATTCATATAGATTGTTAAGCGGGCAGAAGAAACTAATTTATTTCGACGTACGGTGCTAAGGGGAAAAAATTCACGCGGCGATCTCTCCTCTGCTCCTGACATTATAATTGAATATGCCTGCAGTATGCGGGGACGACGGGAGTGAAGAGACGGAAGCGCCTTGTGGCGACGGACTGTTCGCGGTGAATCCGCCGGTCGATTCGCAAAATCGCGCGCGCGCGCGCGTACGCGAACGCGAATTTCGGGTCAAGGGGTTCAAGGTCGAGACGTAGAAACGTGACGGAGAGGAAGTCGAAGATTAATGGCCGGGAAGAAGCTATCGCCGGCGCGGCGCGGCACGCCGCTCGCAAGAAGTCACGTTTTGCGCCGGAAGGAACGGAATCGCCGCCGCCTCGCGACCCGCTTTTTCGCCGTCGGCGCGCCGTTGAAAAAAAAGAAAAAGAAAGAAAAAAAAAGAAAAAGCAGGAGAAATCTCCAATTCGCCTTACGGGGGAGTTCGCGACGGCTTTGGATTTGCCTCTCCCGAGCGTTTCCTCCGGACAGTTTCCTCGAGTTCGCGCCGGATCCGCGCGTGTTTTAAAACGAATCCACGCGCTGTTCCATTAACGATCATCGCCGGGCGAGCTGTGCCAAGTGATCATTCCGGACGGATGAATTTCGTGAGAACTCGCGTTACTGGGAAACATGTCGACCCAGCGGGATCCGCGAATGCGCGTGAATTTGTTTGAGATTCTCGTTCCGCTTGAAAACCGGATCGCTCGCAACGTCAGTTTGCGAGCCAACCACTCTGTGACATGTCGGCGTCCAAGACATCTTCTTTGGCACCCGGGTCGTGTAACATCTGTCGACCGTGAGAAAAACATTGTCGGTCCGTTGAATCAGGTGATAATCACGCGCCGTAAGATGCAATCGGGGAAGGACGGTCGTATACGTAACAGGCGCTTGACAAAATGTACAACATGTAGCGGCCACGTATCTCGCTTCTCCCACGTCGCGGTCTTCGGATTTCCGAGCGCTTCGGATTTTGGACTAAACGTCGTCGACTTCGCTTTGGATTTTCCGAGCGTACTCGGCGCTGCAACACGAAACGAGAGAGACTCGCCGTCCTGAGATGCTACTTCTGCAATAACAACCGTGCGTATCCGCCTGATAACGTATTCGGATAAATAATTCAAAAGTGGCAGAGGTTAACGAACGGTGTTCGCGACTCGTTGTCGCAGAAGACTACCGCGCTCTCTGTGTGACGAATAAAAGGAGACTTAAGGAGTATAAATCACGCCAGGGCGGTTTCTTCCGCGGAGAGCTGCATTGGTTTCCCCGTTCCCGGCAAAGAGGGAATAAATGGAAAAAGCGTCCTTGACGCGAAGTACAAATAACCGACGTCTAGAGGGAACCGCCTCGCGCAAAAATATTAATTAAAATCGCCCGGCGGAGAAAGGGTTTTGAATATAAATTAACTCAGTCGCGCGAAATTCGTCGATGCCTCTGTTAGGATTTCACGTCGCATTACATTTTTCAGTCGGCCGCGCTCCGCGGCACCAGGCAGGTCCGAATTCCTCCGAATCGCTAAATCACGATTGATGTTTCGTATTTTTCCGTAATTTGGACGGTTGCCATCTGAAACAAAGGGAAGTAAGAGACAAATTTATACATCATAAAGATGTCGCGCTCGTACGGCGCGCGCTCGTGAATTTCGTTCGCGGTCCGCGAACAGTGCGCACATTTACATGTATGCAAAAAATCGACACAACGCTGCCATACATATTGCACAAACAAAATAGCCGCATGCTGCTGCAACAAACAGAAAAAAAGAATGTACCGTATAAACAGATAAACAATAACAGTGAATTCATATACGTCCGGGATGCGCGTGTACCTTGGAAATCTAGCTCAGGTGGTAGCACGAAAATGTTCCGCTCGCGCTGAGTGACTGTATGTGTGTGTGTGTGTGTGTGTGTGAAACAGTTGGCCATTTCAAAGTTCAGTGTCGGAATATTAATAGCACTGTCGTAACACGTCTTGCGCAGTATCGTGTCGCGAGGAAATTAATCTTTGTCAGCGGCAGGATCACCAAACTGGATCGTAACTAAAAACCGATACCGCCATTCAATGGCCGCAAAACGCGCGCTATCTCCCCCGCCATTTATTCCGAATCCTAACAATCGTCCCGCTACCCCAAACAAATCAAGTAAACTTCTTCGCGACATAATGATTCCATCCACCGGCGCTATCGAGTTAAATTACTCGGTAACTCGATACCCATCGAGAGAAAGAGAAGGAGAGATAACGGGGGGAGGAGAGAGAGAGAGGGAGAGAGGGAGAGGGAGAGAGAGAGAAAGAGAGAGGGAAGGAGAGAGAGCGGCCGTTTACAATAATTAGTAGCTCAGTCGAAACTTCCCTCTCGTAATAAGCACTTAATCGTCGCTTAATCGCGACGAACGCTTCACTTCGCGCAGCCGAGCGTGATGCGTGAACGCGCGCGGAACTCGGAAACCTCAGCGGCGAATCCGACACGCTTGTGTCGCCGCTCTCGCGCTGATTTCAATTAACTTTATCCGCGCGGGCCGATCAAGAATCGTCCGTCCGATGTGAAATCAACGCGCCGGCATATTTCGTTTGTCCTTACTTTTCGCGCGCGTAATTTCCCGAACGCGCTGCGGTTTACGCTGCGTATACCGGCGTAAATGGAACACGTCAGCGCCAACGTCGCCGAATCGCTCTTCGACGCAAAGTGTGCTTGCAATTTTTCACCGAGCGCCCCGGGATTTCTATCACGATGGCGCGTCTATTTCGGACCCGCGACATCGCCATCGAGATTTCCGCTGAAACGCCAAACTTGCGCGTTCCGATGACAAACACACACACATATACGCGCATCGTTCCCCCGTGTTCTCTCGTGTGCGTGTAGCACGTATACGCGCGCGATAGCTCGCGGCCGATAACGCGGCGCTGGCAGTTTTATTCGCGAAACTCGCACAGTCGCGACACGCAACGTGCGTCGTCGCGGTGAAAAATTCGTCCGTCCGAATGCTGGCGGTCGCGTTCCTCCGGCTTGGTCAGGTGTTTTCCAGCCGCGGTAAACGACCCCGCGCATGCAAATCGGATGCTGCATACGACCCGATACGCGGGATACGGAACGGACACGTGTGCGATCACGTGTACGATCCATCGCCGAGGCTCGGCGCGCGAGTTGCCGCGGAGAGTCGGAGAGAGTTCATCATCAGGGACTCTCGGAGCAAATCTCTCTCGGTCGCTCGCGCATGCACACGCCCCGCGCCATCGGCTATCGATCGGTCGCGCGTGGACAGCCGGCTTCTATCGGCGGATGATGAAATAATCTTGCCGCCGCGCGCGCGTTGCGGTCGCGTTGATGGAAATGCGCGGCGTTTCGCGAAGCACGCGATGATGCGTGTCACGTGGCCTCGCCGCTCGGCTTTTACGGCCGAGAACGCGCCCGGTCTCTCTTCGGCCAAATTCATAGCCGCGAGCGCATCGACTCGGCTGAATGTTCCGATGAACGTGACTGAAACGCATCAGCACCACCGAGGCAAGCGCTCGGAAATGATCGGTTTTGTAATTTCTTATAAAAATTATTCACTTTCTCTTCTCTTTTTCTCGCGCATAACGATATTCAAAACGAGCGTTGTAAATCACAGTGAAAAAATTAAGAAACTTTCTTGCGTAACGTTTTTCTGCTTCTTTCTCGAAACGTTCTCCTGTCCGCTCGACCGCTTCAACGACGGTAATAGGTTGCTGCGTTGATAGTCGATAAGTTCCATACGGTATTAACAGGGACAATTTTGCAGCACTCGCGCGGACTTGGTGGTGTGCTGCGTGTCTCGTCCCGTACGCGCGTCACCGGTGCACGCTTGTTCTTCACGCTTGGCGATTTTTGCGTTTAACGTATATTTCAGCACGCGCCACGGGCTCCTTAACGAGCGCACGTACGGCTCTTTTAGCTCTCGTTATCTCCGAGAAAGTCGTGATAACACGTAATACAGGCGATCGGCATAATGGTTATCGTTGGAAAGTATAATCGACGCTCTTTCATGTGCCAGTTGGTGCTTTCTCTCTTTCCCTTTTTTCTTTCCCCCTTCCTTTCTTTCTTTTTTTTTCTTTTTTCTTACCTGCGAACAGCGAAACTTCGTCGCGTAATTGCAGTTTATCGTGCGAACGAGGCGGGGCGCGCGTTTTCTCGCATTTGTCACAAAACGTCATTTTTCCTCGCGGCACACGCGATTACCGCCTGAAAAATAATCAAGGCGCAAGACTGGATGATTCGCGTCGCGTACGCAATTATCGAAAAGGGGACGGGGGGGAGAAGAGGAGAGCGCGGTGCGCGCTGGTGGAACGAGAGGACCGTAGAGTTTCAGACCGACGGGGGACTAACGAGCCGGAGAAGTACTTTTTAATTGACTTAAATCCCGCGCGTGCGTTACCAACCGCGGATTACGGCGTCGCGTCGACTCGCATCCACCGCGCCGCCGACGCGGGCGACCGCCTTTGTGCCCGGGCATTGCGAAAGGCAAACTTGGCGAATTTCCGCAAATTACAGATTAGTTACAGGTGCGGATTTAGGAGTTGCCGCGCGGGATTTAAGCGCCGCTAGCTTATCGTAATTAGCACCTTTTGGTCCTCCGCTCCGCGGAATACAATTTCGCCCGCCGTCACGTCGCGTTTTTGTTCTGCGCCCGCTTATTTTCGCGCGAGTTCTCAGCCCCAAGTATTCTCGAAAGAGATAATTAATATTTCATCTGTCATGTCCTTCCTCCTCCTTCCCCCTTCCCTGCGTAATTTGCGCGTGCGCACGAGATATGTATTTGACTCGTTTTTTTTTTTTTTTTTTCTCGAATACTTCATCGTTTCGTATCCACGCGAGAGAGATGCTTCTCGCGGGCTCATTTTGCTAAACATTTCAAATGAAAAAAATCGCGAGAGAAACAGGTAGAAGGGGAGGAAATTTATTGCTGAGTGTGACGAATTCATAATTTACACAGCTTGCACCTAGATTGTGATAAATGTGTGTGCGGGTGCCTTTTATTTTTTTTTCACACACGATCGCACTCGTCACTGTCGCGCGATTAACGAGGCAAATTAATGACGGGCATCGAGAAGTCGCCGCGCTCGTGTCGGCTGAAACATTCGATAACGAACGGGTTACAAATGACGGCAAAGGTGTTCCGATCGGTCGATGGAGAGGGGAGGGGGAATAAGGGATTAACAGGCACGGGAACACCCGACTCCTGTTACCTCGGCTTGTATCTCCGATAACAGAGTCGGATGGAGGTCGTCCCCGCGAGAGAGGGCGGGAACCCCCGCGTAAAATCCCGCGCGCGTAAACTGGCGCACAGCGACGCGGGCTGGAGATGCGATTATACGAGATCGGGAGCGGCGCGTACACGGCCGAATCGCGCGCCGGTTTCGACCGGAACATGCCCGTCCGAGTGGCCGAAGTCGAGTTTACACGATTTCCTCTTAACGAGCATCTCGGAATCATGAATCATCCCGGGAACGAGGCGAGTGTACCGATTCGCCGGTGTATCGACGCGGAGGCGGCGGAATACTCCGAGGTGGTTCACATGCGTGAATAATTAACAGGGTGCAGCGATAAGGAGGAGAAGGAAAGGGGGGAGAGAGAGAGAGAGAGAGAAAGACGCGAAAATCGGTCGGAACGGAATCCGAAATTTGTCGACGGTCTCGTCGCGGCGCGTAACAAAGAAGACAGCAGCAGACGGCGAAAAAGCAGTATCGTTCTGCGCGCTGCTGAGAAAAGAGATCACTCGGCTTACTGCGTATTTTCTTCCCCTGAGTAATTGTCATCTACGAGAAAGAATATTTTCTTGCTGATGATATTAAAAAAATATATTCGTTGTAAAAAAAGAGCTCATTATTGTGCACTCGAGAAAGAAGAATTTGTGCTCTCGTCAGAATATTCAGAAAACTTGTACTCCGCGCAGAAAGCAAACCGAATTGTCGTTCTAATTGAATATTCTCGATTAAACTTGTCAGGAGTCAGGTTTTGAGTAAATTTGATGACGAACTTGTGATAGCCTGCGCGGATGAAAACCGATAAAACCCTCGAGGCAAGTAACGTTCATTTGCGATATGCATTTTCTCGCGAAGGCGAGAAGCGCAAGCTGGCGTGCGGGAGGAACGCGAGAACACACCACCCGGCGGCGAACACCACTTGATAGGATTGGCGTAGATTCGCGCGGAGTCGTCGACGAGCGCGTGAAATATATCGGCTGGCATTGTCGACGCCGATACCGCGTATGATTCCGCATGGAATCGCGTCGCTTCCTCATTGTTGCACCGCAACGTTCACGCGAAAGTGGTCGAACGTGTATCGTGCCGTGTTGCGGAAGCGCGGCGAGCTCGTACGTAGCGCGCAAAAGGGGGGAAACGCCGATCCCGTAAATCACGCGCCGACACGATCAACACCGAAGGGATGTTAGCTCCGCGATATCGGAGCGTAACGCGGGTTTGCGCAATCTGTGGCGGGGCTGCTACGCTGTGAGCGCGTCGCTGGGCTCTGCCGGGGTGTAATTATTAGTCGAAACGCGCGCACAGCTGCGCGAACGAAGGCCAGGCGGGGTCGGACTCGGCTGGTCCCGTGCTCCGCCTGTGAGCCTGGGATAGAATTTTTCTACCTGGGGCCTCTCCCCCCGCGGTGCATGGCGAATGTTAAAGCGTGTCCTTTTAATTCGAATTTCCTTTCTTTTTCCACGAGCGTCGTTGTAACGTAGTTTCGGCTTGAGAATCAGGAAGGTGTGTGTTTGTGGACCCTTCAGATTCGTATCTTCGTCCGTTCAGCCGGCTGGTCCAAACAAGTCTCTACCCAGCTCTTCCGACAAAACGGATTCAATCGTTTCGATAGATAAAGTAACGCCGGCACAGGAAAGTGTTTGACACAACTCGTGCGGTTTTACGTAAAAGATGAAACTTATCAAATAATGCTCTGTTTGGTATTTAATTCCACGAGGCGATGCATAATGCTCGACGGTGAAATTTTGATTCCACATTAACACCGCAAATTCGGTCGAAATTGAAGAATGCTGCACAGCAGGGGGGGGCTTTATATATTTTTTACTGATGCTGCAGGTGGTTACCCAATACTATTTTCTCTGTGTTGAATTATTCTATAAAAGAGACAGAGAGAGAGAGAATTAAAATTTTTTTCCTCGGTATTATTTAATATTCCGTCAGAATTATTTAATATTCAGTTATCTAAATATTTCCTTTCTCTACATACGTTTAATCTTTACTTTTCATTTCGATAAGCAGCGTATTAAAATTTTTATTCAATTTCTTTTAATTTATTAAAATACAATTTAGTTTATTAAATTATTACTTACTTTTAGTCGCAGATAGAATATATATGCATACGCAATGAGCAAATATAAAATATTATAAAATAGCTTGATAAAAATTTTAATGGCTAAACCAATTAACAAGACTAGACAAGGGATCTTGATAACACTTTTATTTATTTTTTTTACTGGTGTTGGAAATGTGTGCTTATATTAAATACATATTCATACATTTAGAAATGTATTATATAATTCGACGTCTTGATTTCACTTGGCTTCCCAGTGCAGCGTTCTATTTTTGGCTGCGCTTCGGATGCCGGAATATACTGATCCTCGTACAGATATGATTTAATCGAAAAAATTGATTAAAAATTTCGACAACTTCAGTTTTATTTCGCATAAAACGAATAACGAAATAATAACGAAATAAAGTCCGATAACGAAACAATAAGCAGCAATCCGCAGTGTTACTTACTTTTAGTTGCAGACAGAATAGTCAGGATAGTCTATACTGCGTTATATTTAAAATTCCTCATTGATTCTTCAAGTTGGACGGAGTTTGCGGGACTAATGTGAGGTGAAAATCTCGACTCGAGAGGTTATTAATTCCTCGTGGCGACAGATGCGAGCGCTCAAAGAACTAATTAGAATCACGTCAGCCGTGGGGGTAGCATTTTTAGCGAGCTGCACGCTGACGGCTCGTGAAGCTCGTCGATAAGAAGTATCGAGCTGCCATCGTCAATGCCGCGCGGCTTGTGAAAAACGATCCCGAGTTCTAATTAAGTGTGGAATAGTGGCGGCGGCGGTCGCTACGTTCACAGGCAGCAGTTTAGTCCGGTCACGCACTGCCTCGACTATCGAAGACTGGTCGCGCGTTTTTTCCCCGCTCTTAGGCTACGGTCTTAAGTGAAAGAGCAAAAGCATTAGTCGTCTCTATACGTGTCGGGGGACACCTTAACGTAAATTGGATTACGTGTCTTGCGCCGCCGACGGCGTTTACATGTTTGCGCGCGCGACTCGACCGTTTCTGGAGACGGCAGGATGTTTCGGGCAGGATGTTGCGGCGTCTCGCGAATCGCGCGGCTGATGTGGTGTAGCGGAACGGAAGAGAATACGCTGTTATATTTACATACGCATTTTTCTTTTTTTCTTTTCTTTTTTTAGCGAGGCCGTAAGCGTGATGTGTCACGTTAACGACAGTGCGAAAAATCGCAATTTCAGACACTCGTGTTCATCCTTGCATTTTCGCGCGCAGCCTCCGCAATTCAATTGAACAGATTCATGTCGCAGTTTGACGGAAATTGAGCCGTACAGTGACACCGATGGCGACCGTGCAAATATTATGACTGCGCGTTTCCAGCGATCGCAGGTTACGATCGATCGCTCTCTTTTTCTTCCGTGCCTCTCTCTCTCTCTCTCTCTCTCTCTCTCTCTCTCTCTCTCTCTCTCTCTCTCTCTCTCTCTCTCTCTCTCTCTCTCTCTCTCTCTCTCTCTCTCTCTCTCTCTCTCTCTTCCCCCGCGGATTTCACGCGAAGTTTCCGCCGACGTCGGCTTTAATTAGCAGTGAGCGTAATTGTGCTCGCCCTCTGGCCTTGATTGGGATACGCTGACGCGACATTTTTTAATAAAGAGTGCGCTTTTTAGTAAATTTAGCGTCGCTCGCGGAGGTAAATCACTCTCGCCGATGGAACGTGACGTGTTGTTGCTTCGCTCGTCCGACCGGGCGTGAACGTGAGCTCGCCGTCTGGCGCGCCGAGATTTTTCTCGAATTACGAAAGTTCCCGCGCTACCAAAGATAATTAATAGCGCCCGGCGGCTGTGAGAAACGGTGCGATAGCGGGCTATCGGGCGAGGGAGGAAGAACGCGCTGTGGCGATTTCTTTCAATTATCTCGCGCTCGCCGCGCGCGTCGCTCGGAATTTTATCCACTCTCGCGAGAGAGATCGTTTCTCTTCGCAGGCTCCTCTCTTGGAGACGATATGTCGCCGTCGCTTCTTCAGCAGATTTCCTCGGCTCGTGACAGCATGCGGTTCCCTTTGCCTGTCTCTGCTAAAGCAATCGTCGCGCTTTGGATTTTCCGGATTGTCATATTCGTGCTTTTTGCGCGCATACTGCGCCGCCGCCGCGGCATCCGCCATGAAATCGCATAAAGTAAATACATCGGAAAACAATACAATGGAGCAACAAAGCGAGCGCTTATGCAATCGCGGGAGGAAAATCCCGGCCACGTGAGCTTTTCGCTCGTTAAACGCACGCGATCGCGATACTATGCGGCATAATCCTGCGCGATCCGCTGTCCTTAGTCGAGCTTACGGGGATCGTCGTAAAATGGATCCCATAAAACCTCGTTACGCGCCCGCGTGGTAACCCAGTAAAACTTCTCGCGGGGAACGGTCTCGCGCATATTCTCGCGCGAGCGACGCCCGTGAACGATTATTTATTGTCGCGTTTTTGCGTCGCGCAGCCGCGGATTCTATCGAGCCGGCGTGCGGCGTCGTAAAAAGATGTCTGGCCTCCTCTGCCTCGTCCCGGTGCGCGACGTTTTATTATGATTTTACGGCTGATCAATACACGATTCGGGGCGCTAAATACCGACTGCGGAATCGATTGCGCGGATTCTGCTGATACGTGCAATTTCGTTCCAGTTCGAGCTAGAGATATGATCTAATTTCGCACTCGTCCCGTTTCTCCTCATCACGCGGAGGGAACTTTTTCCGAAAAATACTTACGTTTGTGCGCTGAGTATGTATGATACTAGCTTGTCTGGCTGAAATATACTCGTAGTGATCAAAATATTCGAAGGTAATACAGTAAACTTGTGGAAAAGAATTTGGTTAAATTGGCAGAAAGAAATGGCAAAAGGAAAAAAGATCAACGAAGTCGAGCGCGGCTTTTTTAATTGAAAGGAACACAACATCTCTGGTTTTTAGGACTAAATTTGGCTGGTTAGAAGAGAAGACATTTTCTCTCAACTTAAATATGTTTATTATCACACCAATTCAATCAATTCAATTTTCTTCGTACGTGGTGCAAATTTTCCCACCGCAAAGTTTCAGAGGTATCCGAACAAATGACGAATTAATTCCGGTAACATATAAATTTCTGGCAATATATAAATAATTAACTTCTCGATATAGGAATATATCCTAGTTGCTCGGATATTGCATATCATTCGATGAAAATTTTCTCCGTGCGTGTACGTCATTATCGGCGGAGAAATCGTCGGTATATTCACTTCGAAACAGAGCGCAGTTCAGGTGTTTTATCGAAATTTGCGCACTCGCAGAGTTTCGCGAACTTTATTGTAATCGCGAGAAATGAAGGATCCGCGTTTCTCCTCAGCACCGCTCGAGTAATATAGCTGGAGAAGTCAATATAAAAACGAATGTAAATGCCGTTCTCAGAATCAAATCCTCGTTGAGAATAGTTCTTCGCGTCAGAGTCGCGGCAGCGACTCTATAAACTATAAACGTCCGTCGGATATATCGCGCACAGCGCGAGAGATATAAGTTGAGCGTGTAGCGTATCCTTGCGATGTGCGTGGAAGCGTGTCGTCGGGATGTGTCGCAAGACGTAGCAGCGTCATAAGCGCAAGATGCAACATCTGGCAGCGCGCCAATCTCGAGTGAATGTTCCAGAGCCGACTTTTAACGTTCGCCGCGCTCTTAACCAACCGCCTGACGTACTTTGGAGGTCGAAATCTCACTTTCTTATCTCTCCTCTCTCCTTCCCCTCCCCCCTCTCTCTCTCGGGAAATTGACTGAGATTTTCCCTCGGCTTATGCATAGTCCCTTTGCATATCATAGTACTCGACGATTACGTAAAATCTGCGAGCGACGTCGCTGCGTCGAGGAGCGTAGCGAGGGCAATTATGCAATCGCCGGTCGCCCGCCCGCCCCCCCCCTCCCCCCACGGAATTCAGCAGGCAAGCGTATTTTTTCGCGATTACGGCCAATGATAATGACAAATGATAGTGTCTCTATACTCGCGATAACCGCTTGCGTAAGAGCAGGCGCACACTCACGTGTGAAAACGAGCATTCGGCCCGCGGCTGTTTATCCAGCGCGGCGGCAGCGAAGGAATCTCGATATTTGCCACGGCGCTGGCGAATTGCGACGAAAACAACATTCCACGCTGCTGCGAACGCTCGTATATTTTGTCTGCCGACTGCTACCTGCTTCTCTCTCTTCTACGGCCGATCTGCAGCCGCTACCTCCCCTGCGACCTCCCACTCGCAGTTCGGCACTCTCGAAACGGCACTCGATGTTTGTTATCGTGCTCGCTCGAGCTCACCGGAAGTTTACGCTCGGATCGCATCGAATCGCCTCCGGGTGTGGATTCTTTCTGTTCCTATTCTTTTCCAGCCCGTGTTCGCCTATTGCGCTCCGCGCGCTCTGGAGATTACCGTACACGCGAGTTATCCGGTTTGCATGCGTAGCGATCGCGCGCGCGATTTTGCCGAGTCGTCGAGTGAACCGTGAATGAACAGTTCACGCTACGTCCAGAGCATTTTCTCAAGTCGATGTGCGAATATTAATCCTCGACTCACCAAGGTGAGTTGAAACGATCGGTGAGTCCCGCGTTCGATAATTCGGAAAGATTCGCGATATTATCATTCGTATGCGAACGATATCTGAAGATTAGACACATCTGGACTTTAAACAAGTGCTCAGGTTTCAACATTACGCTCGGCCGCTCGGTGGGAGCGAAATAAACAGAGAGAGAGAGAAAAGTACACGCGCGACGTCGCTAGTCACAGGTTAACGACACACAGCGGCGCGATCGCGACGGCGCCGGAGACGCGCTTCGTTCGGCGCTCGGCGAATCTTCCCTTGTTCAAACACTCCGCATTAATCCCGACGGCGTATTTTACGCACATACCCACACATTCGATCGCTCACTCACGCGTAACTCACTCACGTGTGGCTTAGTGTGGCGTGTCGCGCGTTACGTTATCGCCCCGTCCAGCTGGCGGTGAATTCGACTTAATGCTCGAGCGAGTGTCGCGATTAGCGTTGCGACGACGACGCCGGCCAATTTCGCTCGTATGTTTACATTGTTTTGCAGGATTTCCCGCGGGAATTTCGCGCGCTCACGCACCTTCGCTCTCCTCCTCCTCCTCCTCCTCCTCCTCCTCCTCCCGATCTTCCTCGCAACGGAATAACGACGTCGTGCCTCGTTTCCGAGTGCTCCCCCGTTGTGTTGGATGGCGAACATCCAACACGATTTCCCGCGCAGCTCGCTCACCCACCCACCGCGTCCCCCCGCGAAGGCCGTATGTGCGGAATAAGAGCTCCGGGGTTAACCAATGGTGCGGTCCATTAGGGAAGGACCCGAGCCTTTATAGGGCACCAACACGCCACTTCGCGTGGTGTAATATCCCGTCTCTGGTTGTCGGCTCGTCCCATAAATTCCGCCTCGAGGGTCGTTCCTGAAGCAGCCGGCTCTCTTATGAGCGCGCATTCCCTCCCCGTGCGCTCGTATACCTCGGCAGGCGCGCACCCCGCCTCGATATTTCGTATCCCTCCCGACGGCTCGTTAATTTTTTACGCCGATCCGCGTCTTCTTCTCCTTCTTCTTCTTCATTCTTCTTTTTTTTTTTTTCTTCTTTTTTGATATATGCTCAACAGGTTCGACCGCGCGCGCGTTCGGCCGTCTCACTTGTTGATCATTGACGAGTTTACCGGGGGAAGGGAGGGGGGGTGAGACGTGTACAGGGCACGCTGTAAATTATTGTCTTGCGTGGGCGGGCAAGCGAGCGAACGAGCGAGCGGGCTGTAAAACGGAGGAGTCGTTTCGGAGCGGCGGTTTGATGCGCGTCGGTGTCGCGCCATGCTGGTATTTCGCGAATTCGCGCCGGCTCGCAGTTCACGTCGTCAACAATGTGCCGCGGCATTGTCGGTTAAAATGGACCGAGGAGACCTTTCTCTCAGAGACGAATTTAAATCTTCATGAAATCCGTGTCAAGGACGCGGGCGCGTAACGAGCGAGATGAATCGATACTCTCCAAGTATACGTTGGCCGTTTTCGCGGCGCGAGCCAGCGCCGTGATCGACCCGGGGATCGTCATTGACGATTCCCCGAGAGTGGAATCGTCGTGCTTTTTGCGCCGCGGACGCGACTGATAAATGGCAGAACGACCGCTCGGTCTCTCTTCCTCTCCATTGCGCGCGCGAGAGGATGTTTCAGGTCGAAAGGCCGAAATGCGGCCGGCGAGAAGTGATCAGGTCGCAGGCCGAGCGAAAAAAGCCGTTCCTCCCTCGCGCCTCGGCTCGTAAATAACGTTATGGCAGGCGCTGGCGTTCGCGCGCGATAAATATTATCCGGACGCGCGCGACCGTTGTCGCGGCCTTGCCCGGGGAGTGCAACGGCCGCGTGTCGACTCCGCCGCCATGGTGTGGCGGTGATATACGGCGAGCCGATGCACGCCTCGCCGCCACCGCGGGAATGCATTATCTTTGGGCGGCCCAAGATAGCATAACGCGACGATAACTGTCGCGCGCAGATGCGCCGACGTGTCGCGTCCGGAGGACGCGATGCGCGTCGATGTCCCCGGCGCCAGGTCAGCGGCGGGGCGATGTCGATTCGATTAATGGAGCGCCTCGGATACGAAGTAACCGCGTAATTAGGTTGATAGCCGCGATTCAATCGCGCTGCGCCGCGCCGCGCCGAGGAGCGGCTGCTCTGCCTCTCGCGTTTCAACTATTCATCGAGCCTGTGATGTAATATCCAGGCAATCCCGCGTCTGTGAATTCTTCAATTAAGTCGCAGTTGATTTTTCGCCTCGGTCTTCATCTTCTCCCGCGAAACTCGGCAGAGTTGGAACTCGCAACTTGCGCTGGAAAGAGCCTCGCGAAGAACGAGAGTCGCGCGCTGCTCAGAGAGAAAGAGAGAGAGAGAGAGAGAGAGAGAGAGAGAGAGAGAGAGAGAGAGAGAGAGAGAGAGAGAGAGAGAGAGAGAGAGAGAGAGAGAGAGAGAGAGAGAGAGAGAGAGAGAGAGAGAGAGAGAGAGAGAGAGAGCTTCTCTCGTGTCCGTGAGATTTTTCGCACAAGTGGCTCATTATCTGTCGAAACGCACACCTGAGTCGGTGCTTTCATGCTTCTTATCTTATTTCTCTTGTGGTGTCAGAAGTGGGATTAGTGTATATGAAAATGACACGACTGTAAATGGTAGAGCAGTATATTTGTTAGGTTTACACTCGCTCTCTTCTACGGCTAGGCTGAGACTGACTCCGCTCGGACAAACTCATGCGCTTATATAGCGCGCTATGCGCCGAAAGTCGGTATCGAACAAAAGGAAAACAAAGGGAAAAGATGCGAGCTTTCGGTCTCGCTACAAACGCTGCTTCGCGTTTTGAAGCCGCCGCGCGACGCCGACTCGCGGCATCACAGGCACCGCTTTGCGCTCTGACGTCACCGCGCCACGCCGCTCTCGCTCGCGGTCTCTTTTATATTTCTTTTTTTATTAATTCTACTACACTCTCAAGTTTACACGTGTATAGTTTCCTTGTTAATTATTTGTTACATATTGTCACTTCACGGTATCGCCGTCAGAGTGGCGTCGCGCTGCCTTTGTCGCGACATTGCGTTTTCCACTTTTCTGCGTCCAATCGCTCGCGGTGTCGTCTTATCGCAGGTAACGATAGTGGACGGCGCACGGTCGATGGGGAAAACGCGCGTAAGTTAAGCGTAACGGCGTTACGCTGCGGCGACGACGGCCCTTTCGCCGATCGTAAAACAGGACTTTCGCGCACACATGGGGGAGAGAGAGAGAGAGAGAGAGAGAGAGAGCCTACCGCGGGGCCTCACGCGAAATTTCATGTCCGCTACGGCCGCCGCGCTCCCGTATCGACCGTGTCCGCGGCTTAACAATAACCGGTTTTTGGATTTCGGTAACACGTGTCGGACGGCTCCATCACTTCCACCGGAGGGAAAATCTAATCGCTTTCGGGATAGCGCGATTCAATCGTTCGCTTTCAATCCAGCCCCAGACCTCTCCAGCGAGAGAGGCATCAATATGATACTCTCGGATATAACCGGGGCTTGATTGATGAAAAAAAAATAAAATTTTCGCGGCTGGATTCGCGTGGAAATTGGGTTTGCGCAATCCCCGCGATAACCCGGCGCGCGGAACATTATGGGACGGCGGCTTATGACGGACTTTCTTGTTTGTCCTGAAATATGAAGCCGATTTAACGGATTCGATCGCGGTGCCTGCGTGAGATTCAATAGGGCTTAATGTGCTATTTTACCGTTGCAATCATCACGATATCGCGCGTCTCTCCCCCCCCCCCCCCCCCCCGTCGTATCAGAAGTGAGACACTGCGCGAGAGCGAGAGAGAAATATATCGGGGATTTATCGAAATTGAAACAGCGAGGAAGGATAAACATTTAATTCCTATCCTATCACGAACTTACATCCTGCGACGAGGCGCAGGAAACGCGAAACTTGCTCCGGAATTAAATCAGAATAGCAAATTACTAATCTTCCTCAAAACCCTATCATGTTGATTGCGCTCTGTGTGTATATCCCGACTTGCCCTAAATAAACCGCTCAAGTGTTTTTCTTGCCTCTATTTACGGCAAAAAGAAAGTGCTTAAAGCATTTTGTTCGTCTTGAGATAAGTGCTCCCGGCACTCTCTCTCTCTCTCTTTCTCTCTCTCTCTCTACCTTTCTTCTCTCTTCGGTCGGTCGGTAGTTGAGCTTTAACGCAGCAGAGTCGGGAATCGAAAGTTCCTTAATGGACTTCTGTTAAATGAGTTTAAATACGATTTCGGGGTCGACGGTCGAAAATGCGCTCGAACTATCACGGCGATTGATCGAATCACCACCTGAACGCAACGGCGGCTAGGACGGACAGACAGACGCGCTCGATGCCACTCTCGGCTCTTCGCTGCCGCTTTGCACATTTATACTAACTCCATATCCCCCAGCAGGGAGTCATCAGTCCGTGCGATCAATTGATAAAGCTAATAAACGAATTAAGGGCACGCATGATAAAACGGCGGTACGGAGCGCGCGCGCGCGCGCGCGCGCGCTTATCGCGTTATACTTGCCAATTATCGCTCGGGGCGATTAGCGCAAACCACCTTACCGCTCGATTATCGTTTCAAACCGTTAATATTGAATGGAGGACCAACGGCGGGCATCCGCTAAGTGGTGTCATAATGTAAATGGCATATATCGCGGTCGAATAACAAGTAGCGTGCCGGTATTTCTCGTCGATAACCGGTTGCCGTATTTGCATTGGAATCGGTCGCGGGTCGACGTGTCGGGCCACGGCTAATAATTATTTGCTCGCGCTCGCGTCCTTGTCTATGTTTTGTGCATGTTGCGCGCAGGTCAAACAGTCCCGCAAAGTCTGCGAAAAATTATCAGCGGCTGCTTTAGATAATGCATTTACCGCTGTAACGATATTTACCAGGTATGTCGATAATTACTTTCCGGTTTTTGTAACAGATGTCACTAGCCATAAGTATGCAATGTTATGATTTGATACATATGTCATTTTATTCTGCTGACATCAACCTCAAAACTACACAAGTTACGTTCCGCCAAAATAACAGCGTTATAGATTAATAATTTTTTGAAAATGTCGAGTTTTGTGCCTGAAAACGTGCATTTGCGGCACGCATTACTTTTCTTGTCAAATCAAAAGAAAAAAGCCGCTGAAAGTCATCGTTTGCTGGTAGAGACTTACGGTGAGCATGCTTCAACCATGTGAACATGTGAAACGTGGTTTCGACAATTCAAATGTGGTGATTTCAACGTTCAAGACAAAAAACGTCCTGGTAGGCCGAAAACGTTTGAAGATGCGGAATTGCAGGAGTTATTGGATGAAGACCCACAGAAACACAAACTCAAAAACAATTGGCAGAAAAGTTGAATGTGAGCCGAGTAGCAATTTGTGAATGATTACAAGCGATGGGAAAGATCCAAAAGATGGGAAGATGGCTGCCACATGAATTTAATGACAGGCAATTGGAAAATCGAAAAATCGTCAGTGAAATGCTGCTGCAAAGGTATGAAAGGAAGTCATTTCTGCATCGAATAGTAACGGGTGATGAAAAATGGATTTATTTCGAAAATCCCAAGCGAAAAAATCATGGTTATCACCTGGCGAAGGCGGCCCATCGACTGCAAGGCCAAATCGCTTTGGTCGCAAGACCATGCTCTGTGTCTGGTGGGACCAGGTTGGTGTCGTATATTGTGAACTGTCGAAACCTGGAGAAACAGTTAATACTGATCGCTACCAACAACAAATGATCAATTTGAACTGTGCATTGATCGAAAAACGTCCACAATACGCTCAAAGACATGATAAGGTGATTTTGCAGCATGACAACGCGCCGTCTCATACAGCAAAACCAGTCAAAGAAGTGTTGAAATCACTTGGATGGGAAGTTTTATCGCACCCGCCGTACTCTCCAGACCTGGCTTCATCCGACTACCACGTTTTCGCATCGATGGGGCACGCGCTTGCAGAGCAGTACTTCGCCGATTTCGAAGAAGTTAAAAAATGGCTCGATGAATGGTTTAGCTCAAAGGAGAAACAGTTCTTTTGGAATGGCATCCATAAATTGCCTGAGAGATGGGCAAAATGTATAGAATCAAATGGCCAATACTTTGAATAAATATATTTTAACTATCCATTGTAAATAACGCGTTTTCTTTAGCGAAAAAACCGGAAAGGAATTACCGACACACCTGGTATAGTCGTCCTTTAGGCGATAAAAGAGACGATAAGGCAAGGCCGGCTATCATCGCGTACGCTAACAATTATCAAGAATTGCATTCTTAATTTTAGAAAAGGCTGTCGTTACGCGTGTCTCTTTTCTTCTTCTCCTCTCTCCGCTCTCCCCGTCTCTCCCCCCGTCTCCTCCGTCACTCCCTATTTCTCTTCCTGCTTTTCTCTCTCTCTCTCTCTCTCTCTCTCTCTCTCTCTCTCTCTCTCTCTCTCTCTCTTCTGATAGATATCGCCGAGTAATGATATAATTTCTTTCGACATTTATCTCGATATTCAACGAGAGAAATGCGATATCTTTAATAACAGGCAATGCACAGTTTTCCGTGCGTTTACACAAAGTTCCACGCAATTTGGGGGGAATCTCTTTTATTTCGTTCCGAAGAGCGCTCGTCGCGCGACTCAGAAAGTTACCGGCAGTTGGTGTTCCGACCGGCGCAGGAAATTACATCACGAACGAGTCGGAAATGACGCGACGAGCGAAATGATCCGCGTGGCGAGGATGGCCATGAGGAAATCCTGCTCGAACTGTACGCGCTTTGTCGCTGTAATCCGAGCGACGGGGCGTCTGGGAATGTTGACGGCGGGGAGCGGGGCGGGCTTGTGCGTAGCAAACGCATCGGCTGTTATTCGCGGCGAACGACATAGTCACCCGAATGCATGGCTTCCGCGACTTTTTACTAGCATCGCGATCGCAATACTCGTACGTGTAGGAATTCACTGCGCCCGCGAAACAATTGTGCCGCGTTATTGTTGTGTAGTATTGTTGTTTCCCGAGCCGCGCGCGTTGCGTCGGCGCAGCGTTTGTGAAAATAAAGGTCCTCTCTTTTATTTTTCAGGTAAGTAAGTGTGTTTGCCGCCTGAGTTTGAAACCGCGCGTACCGTGCATTCCGGGGAATTCTCCGCTGAGAGGGACCGCGGGGAAATTTTTCAGCAGGTGAGTCACGCGCCGGGGCGTATTTCTTTCATCCCCTGGCGTATATCGCCGGCACGTACGTCCGTTTGCTAAATGCAAGTAGTTCTTGTAACAGATCGGCCCTATCTCGCATCCTGCGAGGAATAATTGTTTAACCCGCGAGCGCCAGCCCGTCGCCTTTAATTAAAGCCGGCAACACGTGACCGAGCGTTTGCCTATGCTCGATGGATCAGGTTACGTAGCACGTAGCGCATTCTCGCTAATATTTAGCTCGGTAATAGTCACTTATCGCGGAAAAGAGACCCGCGAACGTACCGTACGGTACGTAATATCCACGCGCCACCGTAAACTCGATTAGCGCGCGGCACCGCATCGCGTGAAAGGTGTCGGTAAACCTTTTGCGATTACTCAAACACGTCGCGCGAGCACTTTCGCGCAAGAATGCGAGCATTCGCAGGATCGAGAGTAAGGAGCGAAGTAATAGCTGCGACTGACCGTAATGGCGCGCCACCATCAAGGAGACGTATCTGCACCCCACCAACCCCTCTCTATCCTAGCTTTCCTATCCTGCATCGCAGCCTGCCTGCCTGCCCTACCTTAATCCGAAGGGAAGAAGCGCGCGCGAGGCAAGCCGACCGAGAAAATCGCTGTTCGCGTGCTCGCGACACGCCATTATCGAGAGGCTCAAGTGGCGTTCCGCTCTTTCTTCCTTTCTCTCTTTTCCGGATTTATCGTTATCCCCCGACGATAGCTTTCTCCACCCTCTCGTCGCGATAATCACGGATCTATATGGCCGCAGCCGTTGTTTCCGCGAGACACCCGGGATATACGAAACGCGCTCCGATGCGGCGCGCGCAAAGCCTTTACAACGGACGCGCTTCCCAGGGACAAATTGTACTCATTCCCCGACTCGTCCTCCTCGGACTGTTCGAAGATTTGTGTTAGAGGTGTTTGTTTGTTGAAAATACTGAGACGGAGTCTCGCCTGTAAATATTTGCGCTTACGAACGCGCGCGGGCCCGGCCGGAGTAATTCCACACGAGAGAGAGAGAGAGAGAGAGAGAGAGAGAGAGAGAGAGAGGAGTCCGGGTATTTGAGGAAGTCACAGGGGCGTTTGTCTCTTCGACTGTTTATTCACGATGGGTTGGATGCCGCGGCGAAATATTTCGTCGAATTTCCACCCGCTCCATTTTTTAATATTTTTTTTCCGGGTCCAACGCGGTTCTCCCCATGTTTTTCGAAATTCAACGAATTGTTAGTCACGCGGTCCGCACACGCGGATAGACGAGTAAATATAACGCGCGGTGAAAATCTCATAGACACGATGCGTTTGTTCAGTGCCTGTCTGGTGCGAACGAAAATTGAATCCTCGACCGAGTTGAAATTTTAGTTTTACATTAATCCTCCAGTTTCCATCGAATTTGAAGCAACAATGGAGGACCTCCGAGTGCAACGCTATGCGCTCTACAGGCTATTGTCACTAAAAAAACAGTTACTGCCATTTCGTTGAAATTTAAACAGGATTTACGCTAAAAAATTATTGGACATTCGATCATGTCTACTTGTTGTTATACTTTTTATCTTTATTGCGCGAATGCTTTAATTGTGTGCACTCGTTCAACTGCTGCAGAGCGTATTCTTGATGGAACAAATGCTTTCTCTGGTTTCAATATGGTGAAAACGAGTAATTTCTGACATCAAATTAAAGGAGAGTGGTCTCCGTAAATGTTGTTACACATTCAGATTCGACGAAATTGGGAAGTTTAATGTAGAAAACCAAAAAATTTCAGCACGACGCGAATTGCGAGGCGGCGCGAAAACTCGAGAAGACGTAGATTCTATATTCGGACGATCGATGCGCGAGAGTAACAGCGCGATTTCAGTCACGTCGGGAAATAAACCTAAAGTACTCGCAACATAGACATTTGGACGTTTCTCTTTAGAGGGGAAATTCCGGGCTTACGACCGGCCGTAATCACTTCGTCAAGAAGTCGCAGTTTCGCGGAAACTGCACGCGTGAGGCTCTCGCGGAGTTTAATTCAGAAAAAGAAACGACCGGAAACTCACTTTAGATATCTTAGCGCGCGAAGGTATCAGCGGCGCCTTTTTAAAAAGTTAACGATGTCGGACGCAGGATATTTTAACTCTCACGCTTCGCTAACCTGTCCTTTCTTCTGTCCTCCTGGAATTTACGTTTTATATTTCAAGCAGCCGGACATTTCTGCGCTTTATTTAAAAAGTGGCAAGAAGCAACGGAGCCTCGCAAATTGTCCTTAATGTTTCAATATCAGCGCGCACGTATTTGCAAACTTTATAATTCGCTTTTTTCTCTCCGTAGTTTCGCTTAATTAAACTATCGGACGAAATATCTAACGGTGAGCGCGCGACAAAGTCCTCGGATAAGTAGCAGAGATTTTTTCTCCGAAGGAGGACAAAAATCACGATGGTTGCTTTCTCTCTCTCTCTCTCTCTCTCTCTCTCTCTCTCTCTCTCTCTTCTCTCCTGTTCTCCTTTTCTTTGCTCGAACGAAAGAAAGATGAGGACCGTCGAAAACGCGTGCAATTACTTAGGTCAGTCGCAGGTCGGACCCTTTTCAAACGATCTCTTTTAGACACACACTTTCCCCGCTCGTTTCTCCCTCGGGCGTCCTTTTGTCCGATGAAAAATATACCGAGAGAAACAACCGTGTTATTCGCGGCATGTTTAACCTGCACGATTAATTGCGGAGATGCCGCGAAATACCGCTGTCATAATCCCGGCTCGGACGAAATGTAAGACAGTTTCACCCGCAGCGCGCAGCACAACACAAAGAAATTATTCTTCGTTCTTCTCGTTTACTCGCGCTGCCCCCTTTACGCTTACATTGCCGGCTGAAATTCGCGGGCGATTTTATTTCTGCGTCATAACGCGAATCGTATTGAATAGCAAACATTTTCGCAAAAATGCTCTCAGTTTCGTCCGGCCTTAAGACGGCGGAAAATCGAGCTCTCGTAATTAATGCGCACCGAGTCGCGGTTCATTTCAAGTAGACCCTTTCGGTTTAGTAGTGCCTTTGGACGAATTTGACAAACGTGCCTTTTTGCGGGTCGTCAAGAATCGGGGTTCTGTCGTTGACACGTCGCTTTTCGAGGACATCGCGCGGATCTCTTCGGAGCTCTGCCGGTATGCGACGTGTGTCATACGGACTCTAGAGAGAGAGAAAGAGAGAGGGAGGGAGGGAGAGAGAGAGAGAGAGAGAGAGAGAGAGAGAGAGAGAGAGAGAGAGAGAATCAAATGACGGAAACATTCCCGCGGCGGAGAAAGAGAGGCGGCGAGCGCGCGCGAAATGTAATTCCACGGGGATCATGTTCGCGGCATTTACAGGGACACGCATTCACCCCGGGGAGGACGCGCGGCGGTAACCGAGATTCTATTTCGGGGGCTTCGCTTCTTCTCTTTCCCTCCTGCGTTTCTTGATTAAAAGTGCCGGCTGAGGAAAATTGCGAGCTGAGCGTGTGCGACGGTTTGTGTTCATTTTATCAGATTCTCTGCGGAAAGTTCCCCCCGCCCCTTCGCTCCTCGCGCTCTTCCCCGTTATACGTTGCTTCTGTTCCATTTGATAATGCAGGCCGACGAATTATTCCTCGGCGATTCTTCCGCGAGTACACATTTTACACCGCACCAGCGCGATCGCGCTCGACGTAATAACGCGACAGCCTCCGCGAGAGAGCCCCCCCTCGCGTGTTCTCTCCGCGAGAGGTCGCGGAATAAGCACACGGCTCCGGAGCGGAGACGTCTCTCATCGAGAGCGCGAGTTTGCCTGTTTGCGATCTCGGCACTCGATGAGAGAGCGAGAGAGAGAGAGAGAGAGAGAGAGAGAGAGAGAGAGAGAGAGAGAGAGAGAGAGAGAGAGAGAGAGAGAGAGACTGTTGCCTATTTCAAGCGCGCAGCGCTCGGGTGAATAGCACCGAAGCCGTCTATTTCTACGTGCACGCGGATCTCGACTCGCTGACGCGGCGGCGACGGCGGCGGCGGCGGCGGCGGCGGCGGCGACAGCGTGACGAAGAGGAGATGCCTCGGCTATGAATACACACTCGTAGCACGCGTCCGGAGCGTGCCGCGGCAGGACAAGCCACGTGCTCGCGCCGCTTTACTCCCGTTTCGCTCCCGTTCTTCTCACCTACTTTGGCCGCGCTCGCGGATGCGCGACAGCTGCGCCCTGCGCGCTCTCCGCCGATGCACGACGACGATTCCGACGCGGCAAATTTTCCGCGATCACCGCCATCACGGCCGATCACGTGCCAAGCACAGTTTTATTCAACGCGCGAGAGAGAGAGCGCGCGGGACTGTTGAATTAAACGGAGCCGCACGTCGCGCTCGAATTACTCCGGCGAGAGACGTCCCAACGGGGACTCCCATGAGCCGCGACATGTTATTATCCGCCTGACGAGAGCGCGGCCGCGGAAAGAGAACGTATCCCGGAAGTTCCGGATCTTGACTTTAATTATCAGCGAGCTCCTCGCTTTGCTCGATACTCTCTCGTCCGCTCCTTCTTCCGATCTTCCGACCCGCTCGAGCTTATATTTATTCTCTCTTTTAAACTTCGACGATCTCGTCGAATCCCTTTCACGATCGCTCGCGAAACACGACGATAGCCCCGCGTGTGTGGTTTCATTAAACTCCATTAAAGCGAGCATACAGGGTGGTTTGAATTCGAAACGTTTCGCTGCTTTTACTCATCGACTTATCTTGCGCTCGTGCGTTACACATACTCGCGCCATGAGTGTGCTTTCTCAAATACGCGGAATATACTTTACCGAAATATGCAAATTTGTACCGCCGCGCGCGCGTAAAAGACACGAAGGGCGGAAACGCTCTCGGGGAAGCACGGACGATATATCACGGTGTACGGAAAAATTGCGGCGAATTTACTCGCGATCGTAACATTCTCCCCATCCCCGGAAAGTACTCCCCCGTTATAAACAACGTGGCAAACCGTATGATAACACATTTCGCGCGCGCGCGCGGCCGCGAGATTTCCGGATCCCCGCGACTATGCATGCGCGAGAAACGTCGTCCGCGTAGGTGCGAGCCGCGCGGATGCAATAATTCCTCTCCGTAAAGGGGCGTAGCGGCAGCGATAATATCTCGAAATGTGGCAGTAACGTAAATCATCGCGAAAGTCGAGCGTGGCGTGTGAAGTAAATTGAAACTATCTTATCCCGTTATTACTATCCATTCTCGGCTCGTCAGCTGCGCTTCTGTTGTCGGGCTACGACTCGCTCGCTCGTTCCTATTGATTATCCCGCGCACGACTCTCGCCCATCCATTCCCGTCGATTCACTCGAGCGTCCGAGCGCCGAATAAAAGGCGCTCGTGACTAATTATTATACTAACCGAGCCGGACGAGAGACAGAGAGACAGAGACAGAGACAGAGAGAGAGAGAGAGAGAGAGAGAGACAGAGAGAGAGAGAGAGAGACAGAGAGAGAGAGAGTCTGGAAATTATTTCTGGCACGCTCCGGCGGCCGCTGCGTGCAACCAGTGCGGCCGGCGCCGGCGGTTTGATGAGAGAGTTTAACTTGGCGAAATCACGAGCCCCGGCAAGATCTTCCATCATCGGCGCGGGTTAATCTCGCTATCAGCCGATGGCGATCAATTCCGTTTGCGACTTCCGTCCTCGACGGGGACTCCGCGTCCCGATAGGATTCGCCGATAGGACGAGCGCGTCGCTCGCGAGATTCCAATCTGCCCCGCGCGACATATCCGTTACACTCGTTCGCGCAGAGTGTAAACAGCAGTGAGACAATAGAAGGGAGATGCCCGGACGTGACCCCTGCGATATTACAGAGTCCCTCAGATCCATCTTTCGAGCTTATAGCCAGCGATCGCAATGAAACGAAATGCGAGAAAAGGGATTCGGGTCTGTGTCTCCCGGGAGGAAGCCGAGAGGAGGTGGGTGGGGGAGAAGGAGGAAACAAGCAAGCGAGATACCGGCAGCAATAGAACGCGGAGCATCTGCACGGACGAACGACCCTCGGATACGAATCAGTCTGGGACGATTAAGAACCTGAAAGGGTTAGGAGCGGAGGGAGAGGAACGGCGGCGAGATCGAGTAGGTGGCCCTGATCGAGATCGGGGAGTTGCTTCAGGTCGAAATCACCGTTGCTCCGGGTCGTTGACTCGAACTACCGCGATTACTATTGCATCTTGATTTATCCCGCTTCTCCTTTCTCCTTTCTATTTTCATTCGCCTTCGGCTCTCTCGCTCGTTTTTTCCTCCGCCCGCGGCGGCCCTCGTATAATCTCGCGCGTATCGTTGTCGCTTCGACTTTGCGTTATTCGTCTGCGATTTATTTTGCTTATTATCATCGCATGCGTGCGTGCGACGTAAAAAGATTGATAGCCTTAATAGTCATGCTCGACGTTCCGTTCGACGTCACTTTTATGTCCCCCTTCCCCTCGTCCGACGTGTGTCGCGGTTTAATTATCGGTTTAATGATCGTTCGGACGTATTTTCCACGCTCGCTTGCTTCTCGGACGAAAAAGTCCCGATACACCATAATCTCTCGGCCCTGTTGTCCCGGTAATCCCGCGTTGAAAAGGTAGCAATCTCTAGCTATCGCAGGCCGGGGCGGTACATACACTTGGGTTGCTATTCAATTTCTTACGCTCGAGTTTCTCGGGATCCCTCACGGCTTCGGCGCGCCGTGTCCGAGACTTTTCAGACACGTGCCCTGGGTCGGAGATGCTGCTTCGCGTTCTCGCATGAAATGCCCGTTTCTCTACGTCTTCGGGCGACTGCCGGCATCGATTCCTTCTCATGCTCCGGGATCGAGAATAGCGAGCGTCTTTTCGAATTCTCCTCGATAACGTCTCGAACTGCCGCTGCTTTCTCGCACTGTACTTTATGTCGTTCGCCATTAACCGCTTAAACCTTTCCGTTTCGTCCGTTTACGCGCGTCGCATGACGACGCGTCGCGCGAACTTTAGCGCCACGTAGAATTATGAGGAGTGAGAGAGAAAGAGAGACAGAGAGAGAGAGAGAGAGAGAGAGAGATATCTTGCGGAATCGAATAAATCATAAGAGACAGGCTGCGTTTCCAGCTGGCGTTTACGCTGGCTGGTTTTTTTCTTACAGTTTGCATACACTGCGACAAAGTGTAAAGGGTTTCATTATACGCATTATAAGAAATTATTACATTTTAAATGGCCAGTAGATATTTAGCTCGCCATTCTGTCCTCGTAAAATTTCCACGAGCTTTCCAAGAGCTCTCGATCTGAGTTAATAAGTCAGACTTAGTAAATCGCTCGAGTTGGTGACAATCGCGCGCTAATTTCCAACGGCTAAGTTCAACTATCGAGATTCCCTTCAGCACGCCACGGTCTACCGGCCGTGGACCTTTGATCCGACGACGAAGTTAATCCCGAAACGATCGTTACCGCGGAGCGAGAGAAAGTCATTGGCGATCGGTCCCCACACCTGTGCGAGATTCCGCTCGTAGGAGGCGACTTAAGTGCACTTTAGACGCCGCAGAGATGTCTCTTTCCAATCTGTCGCGTTACGTCCGGTCTTTTCCTCGCCTTCCCTCGCGGCGGCGCCACACTGACACGTGGATTCGTTTCCAAGCGTCGTAAACGAGGAGATATTTAACCCTTTGAGCCGGACGAATTCTCATAACCGCGCATAAGCGCGATTCCGCCACGTGGATTTCATCGTCGAAAGTATCAAACACGGTGTGTGTGTGTGTGTGTGTGTGTGTGTGTGTGTCGTCTGGCGAATTTCACGAGAGAAATCAGCAGCGGCGCACGCGGAGAGACCATCAGACCCGACCATTCGATTCCGAGTTTCCTCGTCGAGTTTTCACGTCGGCCGCTGTTATTCTTCCGCACGACGCGTAAATGTGCGCCGGGATATCCTGCGGGATAGCGCAGGATTTCATTTCGTGTACGCGCGCACAGCCTTACGTATGTAGCATGATACTTCGGCTCGGGGCGAACGAACGAAACGAATCCGCGCTGCGTAACGTACCGATCGCGAAATTATTCCCATCTCTCGTGCGTGCGTCTGCACATCGGCCTGCCCCCGCCACCCGCACCGCGCGGCAGCTTGCCCTGTTTATTAAAGACGTAAAGCAGATTTCCACGTTCCTCGAAAGCGGCTATATTCTGCACGGGGAATGTAACGCACGGCGGCATATTATACATCCATTACACCCGACGCATCTCTCCCTGAGCCGGGCCTGAAATCTTGCGTCGGCGAGGCGCGCTCTGTGGCTGCGTCTGTCGACTGAATGCGAAATACGCGCCGCTGCATAAACGCCCCCCGGGCCCCCCACGTCCATTACCGCGGGATCTATGTACGTTCGGCCGCGGGAACAACGCGCTGGATCCGGCGGAAGAGACGTTCGCATCCGAGAATATACGCTTCTCGACGCGGTGCTTAGAGGCGTGATGTGCCTCGCGCTCGTTCTCTCTCTCTCTCTCTCTCTCTCTCTCGCGCGCGTGCGCGCGCTCCGAGATGCTCTCCGCAGCAACCGATATATCGTATAATACGCGCGGCTCCGAACGCGAGCGATGCACACACATAGACACACACATACACATGTCCTCCTCCTCCTCCTCCTCCTCCTCCTCCTCCTCCTGAGGAGTCGTCGTGTCGTAAATTGGCTTTCGAAGGTGCGCGACGTTATACGGAATTGCAAGGTTCGTACGATATACGCCTGACGACGTGTCTCTCCCTCTTTCTCGTCCTCTCCCGGGGGTAAAGGACGCTCTTATCTCGGATTCGGTGAAAATTTCAGGATCTCCCGGGGACTCAGCGCGCGAAGCTTATCTCGCGATATCGCGCGAGCGCGATTTTAAGGTCTCGTCGAGTCCGGCCATTTGCGTGCGCTGGGTGGAAAAAGTCTGGCGTTTTCTTCTCCCTCGTGAAATATCTTCTCCGGGGATCATCGATGTACCGGAGTTAAAGTTCCCTCTCCGTGATAAAAGAGCTCCTTTTTCCCTGGACGGCGAAATTGTCCAGAGGTCGGCGACAGAGGTTGAGCGTGTCAGTTAAGAGGGGGGCAAAAATGAGAGCGCGCGTCACTCAAGGGCTAATTATCGAGTTACAAAGCTGTAAGTTCAAAGCCGTGGCCATTCCCGAACTCCCGCGCGCGCGCGACAAGGCTCTTCGCGGCCTTTGATCGGTCGTTAACGCGAGACAAAGCGCCGTTCTGGAAGACAAAGACGCGCAGCGGAGAGGCGATATCCCCCGGCGGGGAGATACCGTGTGTCTCATCTGTAGCCAGCGGGCAATGTCGCATGGCTGCTTTGTCGTGCTGCTTCGTTCTGGGGCGCGCCTCGCTTCTTCACAACAAATCCGCGGTGTTGCATCTGGCTAGACGCGTGCGTGTGCGATCGACTTGCAAGAGTGTACATCAGCATCCTTATGGGCGTCCGCGTCAAAGAAGAACGCGTCTCTCGTCCTCCTGCACGCTGCGCGTTGATTAAGACGGCGCCGCGCCGACGAACTCATTATGAGAGTTCCTCGTCTTTCTCCGGTCTTACGGGTTGCGCGACTCCCGTTCACGGTCCCTTTATTATACGTCGAATCACTCGAATTTGCCCGCGCTGCTTTCGGCAATTACTCGCGTGTACTTTGTCTCGCGTGTGTTTAAGGCTCGTTCATTCACTCTGACCTGTCCATCTATTTATTGATTTATTTGAGAACAATTCGGACGGACGGGGCTAAGGTGTTGCGCGTGTTCGCGCGCAGGTAAATTATGAAACCTTCCAAGTTTCGCCGCACACAGTCGTGCACAGAGCCTCGGGAAACTTTATTACCTCGCTCGCTCGCTCGCAATATCGATGCAATATCGTGAGACAGTTGTAGTCGCGTTTGACGTTCGCCTTGCGTCACAGCGCGCGACGTTTCGATCTTCGCCGTGTGCTCTGCTCGATGTAACGGCGCGATGACATATCGACACACGTAGTTACCTGCGTGCATCAAGTCACGCGCGACAACTGATACGCGACCTCGTTCGTCCCTGTCTTACTCCTCCCGAGGGCCCTGACTCTGCTCGTCGTCGTCGTCGTCGGCCCCTCCTCGTCGCTCGGGCACGCTCGGCAACCCAATTATTCCACGTTTATACCGCAAACACGCCTGATACCGTAGACAAAGCCACTGGAATGTGTTAAATGGGACTAATGTGCTTACGTATGTCCTGCTCGATCGACCGTGCCCGCATCGACTGGCCGGAGGGGGGAATCTGTGCCGCAGCGATCATCCGATAGTTGCGATATAGTTGAGGCGACCAGGTTTTCTCCGAGTGCCAAATCAGGTCAGGCGGGATACATTTCGGCTCCCCGAAGCGCGGTCGCGTATCCCTCCTCCCGTATCCCTCCTCCCGTATCCTCGGAGGAAATAATTACGAGTTGAAATTTGCCGCACGCGGAACATCGTTCTTCTCCCCGAGCGCGCGCGACAAAGAAAGGGCTAGCAAAGAAGAAAAGAAAGGGGCAGAATTTTAGTCCCCACGCGGGCGCGAGAAAGTCGGACATCGCGGCTGAAGCTCCCAGCGCGACTTTTATTACGCGGCATTGAAGTACGTGCGATTGATAATTGATCGTGAAATTTATCGCGAGAAGCACCGAATGTAACAGTGCTTCACACATCGCGATATTAAATACTGCAAGTCCCTCGTCGGGGCCATGACGTCATCCAAAACCATCGCGATTACTTTTTGAGAACCGCACCCCCCCGGCCCGGCGAAGAACAACCCCGGGACTCGTTTGCACCGTCGGCGCGCGTGGGTGCGGCGGGATTAAACCGCAAAGCTGCGCGGGAATGTCTGAGCGCATGGACTTCCGGCTCAGCTCGGCTCGCCTCAGCTCGGCTCAGCTCAGCTCAGCTCGGTGGTCAGTTGTTAACGGCGAACGATAACGCGATTGCATCTGCGGCCGTCGTACTTTCCAAGTAGACCGATGGACCCGAGCGGGCCGCCGATGTGGTGCGGTGTGTGAGTGTGTGTGTGTGTGTGCATAGACCACTTACGCGTGAGCGCGCACGTGCGGAACTCGCGCAGGTGTGTGGTACACTCGTCGACGAGTGTGGACGACGACTACGTGGTCGGGCGAAGCTGCGGAAACTACTCGGCAACTGTCATTAGCCGCGAACGCGCGGATTAATCCCCCGCCGTTCTTGGCCGTTCTCGCTCTCGCGATCGGATAAGCGAGAAACCGGCAAGACGTTCGGCAAGCGCGTATCGCTTCGCGGGCTGATAACGCGGGAGACACCATTACTCCCCTCCTCCACCCCCCGGTCGCCAGCGTGTTTTTGCAATTCGCGAGGATCGATCGACATCGGCGCTCGGCCGCTCTCGCGGAGACGTCGTGTCATGTCGGCGACTGGTAGCGCGCGCGCGAGGCGAAACCTTGACTCCGATAACAAGACACTTGTCTGATCGAGAGACGTCCTTGAAGGACGGCGGGAGAACGCGCGGACTCGGTTGACAAAGCGAGATGTACGTGTGAACAGCCGGAAGCGAGGAGAGAGAGAGAGAGAGAGATAGAGAGAGAGAGAGAGAGAGAGAGAGAGAGAGAGAGAGAGAGAGAGAGAGATACGCCGGTTTAATTAATTAAACGCTGCTTTAGCCGATAAATTGGATAAAAATAATCCGAGAGGGCGCACAAAGGAACTTGCGGGTTTCCCCCCCCCCCTCTCTCTCTCTCTTTCGCGCGCGCGCGCAAGCGCTCGCTTGAATTACTTCGCCGAACCTTCATTAACAGCGGAGTAATTGCGACGTGCACTTTCAAAGAGGGATGCGGAAACAGGAGGGTTAAAGTTGCGACGGGTTCTCAATATTAACGTCGCATTACCGGCGCGACAACGTAATCCATTACATCGTCATCGGCCACGGCGAAGTGCGCGGCGTTCTACACGGCGTATATTACACATCGCGGCGAAAGTTCGACCGGGCACAATGGCACTTCTTGGCAACAGTAATTACATAAATTAAGTTTAATCAGCGCGTCGGCGGAGCCGACTGCTGCGACGCCCGCGAGACTAATTTTGTTTGCGAGCCCCGCGGCGGCCGCGCGCCCGCTTCTCCTCCGGTCTCTCCATTGTCGTCGAATATTTGATTACCGGCGGCGTCTAATTCTGATTTATCGTGTGTATCGCGCTAGCTCGCTTATTGTCCATCGGTGGTGCCCCTTCGTGTTCATTCCGCTCGCGTCGATTGGACGTCGCTATCGCGCCCCGCAATTGCTCGACGCCAAGTTCTCGCGCTTCTTGCGGCGACAACGCGCCCAACCATCTCGATAGTCTCGATCCACTCGGATCTTCCGATACTTTGAATTTTCGCCGACAGCGTTTCGGCAACTCACTCGCGTCCAAACAGACGAATACCACTTCTTTCCTTTACAAACCTTTCCTTTATACAAACCGGTAGACCTACTTCATTTCGTGTGGCCCTCGTAATATAATGTAATACGAGGGTAGTCCCAGAAGTACCTGACCTAACAAAGAAAACACAAAAAATTTGGGAAAAATATCTTTATTTCTCCAGATAGTCTCCTCATAGCTCAATACACTTTTCCCAGCGATGTACGATAGCTTCGATATTCTGTTTATAGTGGGAATCGTCGAGCGCCTCAAAATAGCCATCAAGCCACCTTGGTCCATTGTTTTGACTGTTCCTTCGTCTCAGGTGCGAAGTGATGAACCCATATTTCATCCATGGTTATGAATCGACGCAAAAGCTCGGCTTTATTGCTGCGAAACTTCGCCAAACACTCGATTGAAACATCCTCGCGACGCTGTTTTTGTTCCAATCGCGGCATCCATCTTGCGCACAGCTTTCTCCAAATGTCCAAATTTTCAATCAATATGCGATGTACAGCACTTTTTGAAATGCCTACCATGTCTGCTAACTCGCGCACTTTCAGTCGACGGTCATCCAATACCATTTTGTGGATTTTCTTCACCATTTCTGGCGTGGTCACCTGATTTGGTCGACCACTGCGCGATGTTCGTCTTGGCAGCTCGTACGGCCTCGTTTAAACTCTGCCACCCAATAATTTACTGTTGTAAACGAAGGAGCAGATTCCCCCAGAGTGGACTGAGGCCTTTCAAATGAAAGTATTGTATCACACAACGATGACCAATTTTTTCCATGTTCACAAATTCACTGAGAGCGTTCACTATTGATGGCTGCCAAACAAATACTAAACAACGTAGCGTCGTCAAACTTCAAACTTAAGCTTCATAAGGTTGGTACTCTCTACCATAGTTATTCTTTTCAAACAACAACCGCTATCTATATACGTCAGGTTAGGTACTTCTGGGACCTTCGTAATTTTAAGCCGTTATCAACGATGAGTCACCGTGCAATAAAGCGCGCTAGCGGGATGAAGTTATGTGCGTACGCGAGCGAGTGGCCGTCGAAGCGTTCACGTCGAACGCTTCGTAAGTGAAGGACGACGAGGAAACAAACGACTTGGCGGAATCCTCGCCTCGCGGGGGACGGCGAGTGCGCGTAATTTTTTTTCTTTTTTTTTTTTCTTTTCAAGCGACGCTGGAATACATTACCCGGGCGAATGTACTCGTACGGTTTACGGCGAGCGGCAAGATCGTCGACACGCCGGGCGTGTAATTTCCACGTGGAACTTGACGTAATTGGGTTATTTAGCTCGCATCCGCGAATCAATTGCACGCTGCCAGGCCGCACCGGCGTACTCCGCGCCGGATGCGCAATTATGAGTCCGTCTAATTCTACCTTATTGCGACCGGCAGATTGAATCGATGCCGGCGGGCGGCCCGGCATTGTCTCGGCGGTTTCCATTTCGCCGTGCGACGCCTGCGACTTCTGCGTGTCCCGAAAGCCCCGGCTCCTCCGTCGCTTTCATCCCTCCCTCTTGCGATTTCGTGCATTATGCGCGCGTACAGGGGGCGGGTGCGCGACGTGTACATCCCCCATCCGATGGAGCTAAGCAGCGCGTCCGCTACGTGAAATTTCCGGCGACTGGCGAAAGTTTTCAAGCGAGTGCACGTTGTAAAAATCGGTGTAAATTAATCCGTGCCCCGATTGCGCGAAATGCCACCGGCGGTCGCCTCCGCGCTTGTCCTGTTCGTAGGAAAGGACGAGGTTGTCGCGCGAAAGGATTGCCCTGAATGAGAGCGGCGATCGTCGTTTCGCGGTGAGCTACTTGTCGGGGAACAGTCGACTCTGATTAACGACCGCGCGGAATTGCTGGAGTATCCGGAATTACAACGTCCGCCGAAGCTATAAAAATCCGGCACGTGCTGTCCGCTCTTAGAAGGTGCTTATTTTTGTTCCCCTCTTTCCTTTTTATTCCGCTCTCCACTCTCTCTCCTCTCTCCGTTTCTAAAGAATCGCCGCCGTCCTCCACGCACGACGAGGTCGATTGCGAAGCGACGTTACGTTCTCTACAAGTGCTAATTGCGAAAATAAGAGTTTAATTATTAAATTTTATTTGCGCGTATCGTTTGTTGCTTTGTTGCTGTACCTGCCTGCGCAACTTGGACGTAATTCTTTTGTCCTCCGTTCCCCGTCTCACTTTCCCTCTGCCTCTCTGCTTCTCTCTTTTTTCCCTTTCTTTGACTCGAGCAAATTCTTCTCGGAAAGAATGGCCATTACAGCCAATGGGAGAACATTACCGAGGTACAATTACATTTTACGGATAATTTATTTGTTGCCGGTTTCGCCGGCAGTTAGACCAACGTATCGATTGTAAGCCAATTATTGTCAACGGAGGTTAACATGGAATGTCGTAATCAGCGAGTAATTAAGGATAAAATACGCGCAACTATATTTTTTTGCAGTTTATTCGTCGATACGTCTCCTAAAGACAAACAATGTATTTCGATGATTTTGACATGTAAAGAATATTACCAGAGAGCTGACTCGACCAAATAAAATAATATTGAGTGTAAGCAACATTAAATGTGCAATAATATGAAGCAAAGTACCGCATAAACACGTTCGTGAAAATTTTAATGTCATCTGCAACATCTCAGAAATGCACCGCTCGAAAATGCATGTTTGTTCAATCGCACGTTCGTATATTTTAATACACGTAATTGCTTCGGCAAAATTATCCCAGAAATATTTGCAATTAACTAATGAACGTATGTTGTTGCATAAATATTTTTTTGTTTAATAAATTGCCCCACGTTATTAATTCTATATTGAAGAAAACGGGTAGAATTTTCGGAACTTTTTGAAATACTGCGCGCTGTCCTAAAAAGGAAACTTTATATCTTCGTGATAGTGACACTTTTTTCGAGGACGCACATAGAGTCCGCATAGAATAGCTTTATAATTCAACAACATCGTATATTATTATCACACGGTATTGTTGTCAATACCGTTATTAATTATCCAGTGGTAAAAACTTGTACATCGGATAATAGAATTAATTAAACAAATGATGAAGGGGTATCATATGAATAATCGTATCGCTTTGTAACAGCAGTTTCCTCTGCGACAGCGGTGTCGCGAGATACGATACATTTTCGAAATATTACATCGTCCGCCGCGCGAATTTTCCGCGAAATATATAATGCGCCGGAAATGTTTGCTCGTAATAGTTCTCGTGGTGATTTGCAATTAACGGAGAGAATAAAAAAGAGACGGGAAATGGGAGAAGAGACGAGAGAGAGAGAGAGAGAGAGAGAGAGACAGATAGATAGAAATTTGCGGGATGGTAATTTTATTCAATCGCAAAATCAGGGGAATTCCCGGCGCGTCTGACGTTACACGTTCGACGCAGCGAGACGTTGCGTCGCTTTTGGCAGAGTTACAAGTCGCGCGCGCGCGCGATCGTCGTTGTTCGCAACAAACATATTTCCTTCGAGCATCGCGCTGAACTTTGGACTTCGTTCTCTCTCTCTCTCTCTCTCTCTCTCTCTCTCTCTCTCTCTCTCTCTCTCTCTTCCTCCCTTCCTGCCTCGTACCCTCTTTCTTGGCTGCGCATTTAAATGTCAAGGATCCCGTCGCACAGACTCGCGGCCGCGTCATCGCGCGTTTGGAGGAGCCGCGTGAGAGATTCACGTCGGATTATTGCGGAATCCATCCCGGGGATGGATTATATCGCGTGATATCAAGTCGCGTCGCGGCCACGGGGGGAGCTGGCGCGGGGCTCCCGCGAGGAGCGGAGGAGATTGAATAAGGAGGACGGAGAACAGACGGGCGGAAAGCCCAGAGAGTTACATCCATCTTATCTGTCGATTCGCTGCCAAATGAATTCGCGACGCGCCACCACCCTCGAGCGGCGCCGTCGAGCCAGCCGATCGATCGATTAATCTTCGCGCGATGAATACCTCCTCCCGCTCCCGCGGTTCGCTCTCCCGAGAATTCCGAGTGTCTCGTTGCTCGAGCGGATCGCGCGCGCGCGCGCGCGCGCTCACTCGCTGCTGCGAGCGGCTTTTTAATCTGCCTAATGGAGGCACGCCGATAATTAGCGCGCTACGTACGACGAATCGAACGCGCTCAAGCCGCGGCTGCTCAGGAGGAGCACGCGATCTGCTGGAACGCCGGATATCAACGTGATGCATAATGAAGGTTCACGGGCGAGCGGGGGCGCCAGTCTAGAGCGCAGCGGCACCGATTAATAATCGAATCGTGTAATCCGGCGCGCGATTCCCCGCGGTATGATTTTTGTCGCGGCGAATTAATTATGCAGCGATCGTCTGCAGGCAGGCAGGCAGGCAGGCAGGCAGGCTCACGCCGGAGATTGCGACGATGTGTGTCGCGATTGGCCTCCCTCTAAGCATCGTACAAATTGAATTCCATCAGGCGCGCACGTACGCCCGACGTGGGCCTCGAGCGATAATTTTGCAACGAAGGCGGCGCTTCCGCCCGTGTGTGTGTGTGTATGTGTGTGTGTGTGTACACCTGTTGAGGAACAAAGCACAAAGCAGCGGCGGCATTGTGACGTTGGAAGGAGAACGCGAGGGCTGACGCCCACATTATTCCAATTAAGTCGGCCGGAGAACGCCGCGTCGATTCGATTTGATCGGCGCCGCGGCGCCACATCGCGTCGTGTCCGGACAAAGGTATTTAATCGCCGGTCATTGCAGCGGGAAATTGAGCGCCGTGCGATCGAACGCCTCTTCTTTCGCACACTTCACCCTCGTTCTTCAGCCGTCGGGCCCTCCCTGCCACGTCACCCCCAACCCGCCCCATTGGTTTGAGAGCGCCTCTCGTGCGCTCGGATCGACGAGTCTTCGGTCTTCGACGAGATCGATCTCTCTCTCTCTCTCTCTCTCTCTCTCTCTCCGATCGCACTAGCGGCGAACGCCGATATTCTTCTTCCTTATCGTTCCGCTTCGCGAAGGGCGATTGTTTTCGAGCGGAATCTCGATCGGCTGCGCATAATCGACGAGGCGTTGTCGCTCGCTCGCGCGCATATTTACACCGAAGTGCGAAAGTGCGCTCTCATTTTTGGGACGCTGTCATTTTTTTTTACCGGCGGATTCTGCAGTTTTTCCATTGTGCGCTCTCGGAAAGCCGGTGTCTTTGCCCGTTACCTTAATTAGGCGAGCTGCGTCATACGGTGTGCGGTGCGCGTTTTTGCAGGGAGATAAATACGTCCACGCAAGAGGCAGCGCAAGCTGACACACACACACACGCACGCATGCACACGTTTCAAACAGAACGGCGCACCGTTGTTGGTGGGAAAACAATTCCCGGCATCCGCGGTCGTCTGCGCAACGCGCACGAGCGAGGTACAACGGCGTGTGGACGTTGTAAGAAGCGACGAACGAGAGCCCGCCGATGGAGAGAGATGGTCGTCGCAGGTGGATTGCAAACTCGTTTTAAAGCGGCGTAAGCGACCTCGACGGGTTCGAATCGCGTGGATTAACGCGCTTCTTATGTCGCTCCTCGGATCCGCGAGTCGATCGCAGCTGTCGCACGCTGCGCGATCACGGGCGAATTATGTCAGCCTGTCCAGGTTGTCCGACTTATTGATTATCGCCGCTGTCTTCATTAAAGCCAATGCCTGTCGCTGACATCGTCATCGCGGCCAACCTTGTCGCCGTATCATGCGCTAATAATTCAGACTGGACGGACCTCGGTCTGTCGACGGCTTCGACTTCCGGCGGAGCTGCCCGATGCCGGTTCCTTCATAATTGTCGAGCGCTTACGAAAGAATCGGTCGGCCTTTTTTAGCTGTTCATTTGACTGACAGCGTGATCGTGAGCGGAAAAGTTGCCCATAATTTCTGGCGCGACTCTTACAACATTTCCGTCACAGCGTTTTCGTTTTCACCGATCGGAGAGCGAATTCTCTCATTGGACTCTGTCGAACGTTTGATAAATTTATCAGTACACTCGCATGGCGCAAGAGTTCTGGTCAAGAAGACTGTTGTTTTTCAAGCGAGTGTTATGTACGTTGTAACTGTTACATTTTGTTTAGAACAATAAGGAGACAGTTGAGGCGAAAGATAACTGTGCAGTTTCGCAATATTAACGAATTCCCGTCTCTCAGCGTACATCGTCGAGACTCGCGCGGAAAATTGAGCCTTCCCTCCGCGAGCGTAAGTGCCGTGTTCGATCAGAGCACATCTGTCATTGTGATCCACCGTTTTCGCTCACCTTCACCAGGTAATCGTCGCAATTTCCCGTCAAATGACTCGTTTTCCAGACGGATCGTCAGTGACTGACGCTGAATTTCCCTCCGATTTATACATTTAACATTCGCGGATTTCGTTAGATGCAACATTGTTCCTCGACGTATATATATCAACACGTATACGCGTTAATGTATGCCGGCGCGAAGTTTACACAATGTTAATTCGAAATCCCACGGCGTGTTTGCAGTCTTCGCTTATCCGCTAATAAAGCGTAGCGCGCGTTGGGCGGAGCGTTGGGCGCGATCGTGCGCGACAGAATCGCGCGGAATCGATACGTGCCAGTGGATTTAATTTATTCCAGCATAAATTGATAATTACACAGGGCGTCGTTGCTGTAGCTGACGATTAATACCTCGCGCGAAAACGTCGAAAGTACGCGTATCATTATCGGAACGCGGTTGGCCGGCGGTTGGCGGGCGACAAGGGGCGGAACGACGAACGGGACGGGGGGAGGTTGGGGGTGCAGTGGATAATCCGAAAGTAAATTACGTCGCGGAATTGGTGGTGCTGGGGCGCTTATCGCGCGCGCGGAGCGCCGATCGCGCGATTTCAGGAGCCGTGGCCGTGGCTTTTAGCAATTTGCCGCGGCGAGCAGCTCTGAGAATTCGCGCGATTCCGCCAGGTACGGCCGACGGGGATGACGTGGTGGAACCGTGGGCGAGCGATAGCTCCACCCGAGCCGGCTGTAACGAAGGAACGCAAGGATGGGGCAAAAGCTCTCAAGGCTCTCTCGCGCTACACGGCCGGCGGTATAACGTGACAGTTTTCGAACAAACTTGCCGCTATCCGGCTCGGTATTACACGAGCGTTGCGGCTCAAATATGCAATTCATTCGCCGCGAAGCGACCGGTCGAACTTCCATTATCGAACGCGGCCGCGCGGCGCGCTCGCGCGGCGAAACATTCGAGCTCTCGCGCGCTTCAATACGTGGCCGGCTTATTGTTGCGCTCCCTTGCCGAGACTTCAGTTTGCATTGCCAATGTCGAAACTCACGACTCCGCCCGGATCTGTTTCTTCCCGTGAAATTTTCATTCCCCCGTGACCCACTTGGCCGCGGGCTGAAAGTTGCATCAACAAAATACCGACATTACACGCGACCCTCCCCGGAGGGGGAATGGAGGCGCCAACCGCGTGCGCCTCCATTAAGTCGCAAATAACGGACGGCGGCTGAAGAAGATCACGCCACTGCCTACTCGTCGGTATCGAGGTATCGAAGAAGAGAAAGAGATGTGCATATGTGAGAGAAAAAGAGAGAAGGGCGAGAGACACACTCGCGATTGAAAATGAAAAAATTAGGCAAGCCACGTCGACGACGACGACGACGAAGAACGTCGGAGAAAGACGAAGAGCGACGACGACGACGACGACGAGGAACGACGAAGAACGAAAAAGAACGACGACGAAGAACGACGAATATACGAATTCTTTTTGTCGGAAATGAAACCTTCCTCAAAACCGCCCCGTCGCCTTTCCTGTCCGTTTCACGGTCGACGAGGCAAAACGTTGCTCCCGTTGCTCCTCACTTGCTTCTCACGAAAATCGCTCGATCGTCATCTCGGCTGTCGCTTTCGCGCCAATGACGAGAGCGCATTTGCGTGACACCACGTATTTCGCCTGATCGACACGCGAGGTTACATATCGTTAGCTCTGGCTGGCGTGTGCATTGTTATCGCGCTACATGCCTCGACGTGTTCGCACGCGTAATTATCGAACATGCTCGCATAATATAATACATCCGGCCGGCGGGTTCTCGCCGACATCCGCGGAGCTAATTCAATTTTCGAGCGTGTGCGCCCGCGCTCGCTCGTACGAATATTCATTGTCCGCGTGGGAAAGAAAGGTCACTCGAGGGCTACGACATCGCTATTGATATCTGTTGGCGGCCGACCAATCTGGTCGCCTAACGAACGGTTTTGTCCGCCGGTTATCGCGACGCTTTATCAACAATAATACGACGCGCGATGTAACGCGCAATATCGCGCCCGTGTGCTTCTCGCGAAGCGGGAGCGACAGAGAGAGGAGAGAGACGCCACCGCCACCGGCGAAAGTCGTAATCGCGCGTCCCAAGCCTGGACAATTTACGCCTTTTTGTTCCATGCGCGCGCGAGCGGCTCGGGAATTCACGGCGGAGGGTCCGGCCGAATACTCCCCCATGCGCGTTTTCGGCGTTGAAATTATTTGACTGGATTACTATATCGAGTTTCCGCGCGACTGACTCTCGGCGAACCAGTTTCGTCCTTTGACGTCCGCGCGTGCACGCGCGTTATTAAACGCGAAGGACGCGTCGAGAGACTAAACGTCGGCTAATAAACGCGATAATAATCCCTCCGCCCGGAGCTCGCGCAAATCCGTCGAAATGCGGAGAATGCGCGATGACGCGACGTACACGGCGGTGTATTTATGTTGGGTTGCCGCCGGTGACGCGCTGTCGCTGCAAATTCGGAAAGCTTCTTTCGCGAGTGTCCCGTTCTCTCTCTCTCTCTCTCTCTCTCTCTCTCTCTCTCTCTCGCGCTCTCTCTCGCTCTCTCCTCCTCCCCCTGCCACTCTCTGTGCACTTGCAACGTCGAATGTACGGCTGTGCGGCAGCCGTGCAAATGCAGCCGATCGGAAGGGATTGCTGGCTCGTTGCGTTCGCGAAGTAGAGAAAACCCGGTTACGCGTGTGCGATGTACGTGTGTGTGTGAGAGTGAGCGCGACGTGTACACGCGCACTCCGCGACCCGTTAAATCGCGTTCTGCTGTTCCCGGCGATTTTTTCCTGTCCCCTCTATTTTTCTTTTTCTGTCGCCATTCCTCTCTCGGTCTCTTCTTTTTCTCACCGGGCGAGGCCCGGTATTATTTTATTAGTTGCGCCGGAGAGAGCGACGTCTCGTTACGATAACGTCGTCGCTCGACGCTCGTATTTGCTCGTCGTAATGAACGCAAGACCGGACGCGAAAGAGCGGATTAATTCTGCAACAACGATGAATTTTCAAGCGCGCCCCGCTCGTCATCGACCAGCTCGGCCAGCTCGGCTGGTTATCTCTCATTGATCCGTCGATTATCGTTCCGCTGGCTGTAAAAATCCGACTGTGTTATCGATCCGACGACTATTATTTCGCGCATCGCGTTTATCGCGCTATCTAGTTACGCCTACGAGACGCCGTTCATTTCGAGAGTCCGTAACTCACGCTGCTCGATAAAGCATCGCTGTGTGGTGATCGAGAGCCGTAAATACGTACGTGTGCATTCATCTCGCGAGTCGTTCGCACGCCGCGTCGTTGTCAAACGCTGAACGCGGAGTATAGCATCCTCTCCGGTAGCTTTCCGTTCCGTTCGGTTCGCTTATTTTTCCGCGCGATTCTCAGCCCCTTTGAACTCTCCGAGAGAGAGAGAGAGAGAGAGACTCCATGATTGCGACGGAATTGTTAATTACGTTATGTCTCTCTCCGCCTCTCTTTCCCTTTCTTTTTCTCGCGCTCGCCCCGTCCTCCGAATGACAGGGGAAACAGCGTGTTTTTTACCCGTGCGTCCAAGTGTTAAATTAATAAACAGTCGTCCAGATAACAAACGTCGAGCGCGCGTCTCTCGTTGTTTCTCTCCCGGCTTTCCCGTGCTGTACACCGCGGCCCCTTTAACGATCCAGCGCATCGATCTGTCGCGTTTAACGAACTATCTCGCGCATTATTCCCCCGCTCCCCTTCGGGTCGATTTTATCGAAGAGCGCGCGCGCGCGACATGTCAAACGAGACCTCGCGCGGGGCCTGATTTTCGCCGCTCGCGGACTGTTCACCTTGCTTTTATCGCGTGGAAAATTTCAGAATCCGCGCTTTCTGCTCACCGAGGCCGCGATGGCCTCGTTGCGCGCGGAAAGCGGTCGGCGCGCGTGTGCCAAAGCGCGATACAGAAACTCTTGGCACGCCGCGCCGCATTAGTTAGCGGGATTTTCCGTTGGATCGTCGCGCTTTCTTGCGCGCTTCCCCCGAACTTTATCGTCCGCACGGCGAACCGCGATTCGCTCACTCTTCCCTTTCCCGCCACGGCTTAACCGGCCGAGTCGATCCCGAACGTCGCCAACTTTTCATCTCGCGTGTGTCAGGCGGATTAGGAAATTATTTTTTATCTCGCTGTGGACGATGGCCAAAGAGGTCCTTTTTTTCTTTTGCCTGTGCTTGTTCGCGTTTTCGCGTCGATTATGCCTGTGTAAACCGGCGGACTGGGAGCTTACACTGCGATGGCTTAATCGCCGCCACCTGCTCCGGAATTTTCCACAAGTCGTGCCGCCCAGATGTTTCCTCCTGTTCTTTCGCACCGAAAACACAATTATCCCGCGCGACACGCGCCTGCCTGTCGCAGACCCGACTAGAAATTTTGATCAGGTTCACCTAACATTGATAAGGACCTAACAGGATGAATGAAAGGTAATCCTAAGTAAGTCAGTCCTTATAATGTCCTAACGACAAATGAGTAAGGAAGACCTTTATAAAGTTAATAATGATTGGGTCCACATTAAGACCTTAATGTACCAATCTAGTATATAATATAATATGGTTCATTTAATCAGGTCCTTGTCGTCGGGATCTTATTCATTGTACCTGATACGATTTACATTATCAAGTTTTAACAAAACAATTTTTGGGTGTCGTTTCCAAATATAAAGATGTTTGCATTGAAAAAACACTTCAGATCACTTGAATATATTTATAATATTAGATAGAAACTATTTAATATTAGATAGAAGCTATAGAAACTATCCTTTTTCTAGCAGTCAATAAATAGTTGTAAAATTAACGTGACATGCAACTTTTCTCTTTAACACTACTTTATGTCTTGTCACCTTGTGATACTCTTTATGATCTTATGACATTCATTTTATGTTTCTTTTCCGAAACATTTTACAAGTATGCGATCAAGCGATCTAAAATATTATTTCATGCAAATATCTTTTTATTTGGAAATGACATGAAAGAATTTTCAGCGTGTCATTTCTTATTTCTAATGTCATCATCCAATATAGCCGTGGCGAGTAATCAGGAGCCATAATTTGAAAGAAAAAAAGAACGTAATAAGGATTCCATAAGATAACTCAATAAGGACCTGATTATGAATCCTTACTAAGATTCTGATATCCACGCTGCGTTACATGACTTACTAGGACCCGATAGTATTACCTTATTGGGGCCTGATGTCCAAATGAGGTTAACCTGATCAGGACACCCTGGGACAAAATTTCTAGTCGGGGACCTCTCATTGGATTCGTGCGATACCTCGTCGGATCGTCGTCGATGGATGTGCACTTTGCTCGGGCGAGTGGCTGACTATTCATTAAAAATGGAAGCCGCTGAAAGTGCAATTATGAGGCAACAGCGGTCGGATCGATGAATGCTATTTAAGAGGAGCATCCCGCGCTCCGAAAAACATTGCTCCTCCTCTCGCACAGGAACCGTTGGGAGTATTCTTCACCTTCGAGCTACCGAGCTACGTGAGAGAAATCACAAATGACGTTGAGTACCCGCGGAGATGGTAATTATCGCAGTCGTGGATCAAATAGGCGGCAGGTAATTGTTCGATAGGACGACGGACTTGATGTAAATTGTGCTGAAGAAAGGATAAACGCGTCGCGAGCGCGTGCACGTAGTCTTCGAGAGACGAGACCCGTGCTCGCCGTCTTTCACGGCTAATCGGCGATTGAATGACGCGAAACGGGACATCGAATGCAATCGTCGGTGAAGCGATCTGTCTGGCAGTGAATTCGAGCGAACAAAATTCAGCGGCGCGCAGTCAGTGATTAAATTGCTTCCCATCGCGGGCACTTTGTTGCTTTCGCGCCGGGCGAGTCCGCCGTAATTTTTAGCGCGGAGCTCCGCGTTTCGCGCTGTACGTCAAACAGACGTGCGACAAAACTTCGAGGGGCTCATCCCATCCCCGCGTCCTGTTCCATCTCGCTTCTTCGATCCTTCGAAAAATCCGGCCAAGATCACCGTGGGAAATTTACCGTGGGAGGGGCCGGACATCATTCACGCCTCGCGAGAGCGCCATATTTCGACGGTACAAGGACCGACAGGACGGTCGACAAAGGACGTCCGGATTAATCGCGGGACGTGGAAAAGCGACTAACACCAATGGTCGGCGTCAAAGCGTTTACAGGACGGTGGCGAGGGGGGAGGGGACTCTTTCCGCGCCGCAGGGCGGCGGAGATGGGCGCGCGGGCGGGCAAGGTAACACGCGGTGTCACTGCTCGGCAGGGCGAGAAAAGAGGGGAAAAAAAAGGAAAGAGGCAGGGAAGGAGGAACGATCCGCACGACAATGGCGCGAGACAAAGGATCCGCCAAGGTGAATTCCCGACGTACCGTCGTTCTCGATTCCGTTTTTCGCTCCTTGAGCCCGGCACGCTTCCCTCGCGAATCCGCCGACCTGGGAAAAAGGGAGCAGTAGGAGCAACAGCGCTGGCGGAAGCGGGGTGAAAGGAGGAGGTGGCGGTCGGTCGAGCAACGGGCGTTAATTCAGCCTGGCATGCGGCGCCTCGGGGAGAGAGGTGAAACGTGGTTTTCCTATTTTCGTGCGGGGCAAGGGACGGGGAAAAAGTGACTCGCTCGGGGTGGAAAGAGTTCATCGCGAGGACGACGCTGATACGTGCGACGGAGCGGTTCACGGGAGGAAGAGAGACGGGGGGGAGGGAAGGAGGGACGCCTGAGAGTTGCGGATGTCTCTCTCCCTCTCTCTCGATGTTGTTATCGTCGATTGGGCGGACATGGGATAATTGTTTTTCGCTACGGAAAGTCGCGAGAAATTGATTCGATGTGTCGTGCGCGGCAACGAGACGAGATGTGAGTGGAAGTTTCTTAATTAATTCTCCCCGTCTCTCTCACCGAACGGTAGCGTGTGGTGGCAGGGAAGGGTTGCGAGCAGGGGGATGAAGCGAACGTGGCAGGCGTTCTCGTTCGGCGTGTGTCGGGAAATCTGCGGCGCAGGAAAAATGTGCTCGCTCAAGATAGAACGGATTTATTGGATGGTCCGCTTGAGAAGCAGCTTGCGCCGGACGGACAATCGCCCGTAGTCACTGTGATATGGCCGCTGGAAAATGGCTTTTCGCGGAGGCGCCGAGCTGGAGATTTTCACGCTGGGAAAAATATACGGCGTATCTGACGTGCGTTTATGTGCGCGCGAATGAGATTACCGCGATTACGCGCGAGAAACTCCGCGAGATATAATTAGACGTATCAGCACGACCGCGTATTGTTGTGTTTACGAGATTTTCACGATGGAAATATTCTCCCAGCTCTCTCTCTCTCTCTCTCTCTCTCTCTCTCTGTCTGTCTTATTCCTATATTTCCCGAAATCGTTCCGCTCGGAGACATCGAGAATATTTGCGTGAAACGCGACATTTCGGACGAAGAAGCGATAATCGCGCACCGAATTTCACGAAGTATCACCGCGACAAGCTATATCCCGGCAAACATTAACGTTCCACTAAAGCGCGTCAGTTATTGATCGACGTGAAATCAAATCAGCCCTCGTCGAGTGTACCTCGAGGAGATTGCAAACAGCGCGCGATCCCCCATCGATGCGCCTCGTTAATCTACTTTATTGTCCGCTCGCGCGCGGAGCGTCTGACGTATTCTTCGGGAAAATCTGACGTTATACGCGGCGCGTACGCGTATGCGCGCGCGCGCAAGGAAAATTTAATATCCCGAAATTACATTCGTTCACCGCACGCTATATCGGGGGTCGTAAATCGCGCAGCGGAGGGCTTAATACGCCGCATAAATATCGGTCTAATAAATTTAATGAGCTCCTCATATATAGCACTCTTCTTGCGCGCGTACTGCAGAAAGAGCAGGAGGGGAAGAGAGAGAGAGAGAGAGAGAGAGAGAGAGAGAGAGAAAGAGAGAGAGAGAGATTGCGGGAAGAGGTCGACAGCCCTATTTCGATTAATCTCTCGAGATTAATCTCCCGGAATTTGGAGAGGTCAAAGTGGCAATATCGTACCGATGTCGGATTGTTTGAATCATCGAGTCTCGATGATAAGTCCACACGCGAACAATGTAATAGTGGCAGTCGCTTACCGCTATGAGGCCGCGGCGGCGTGAATATTTAAGTTAGCCCAAAGTTCCGACTCGCGATTGAAATGCGGGCGCAAGTTTCTTCTTCTTATTTTTTTTTTTTAATTGGGATATAAAAGTTGGGTACACGAGGAGATCGCGTTCTCTCGCTGACCGGCTCCCGTGGAAACTGTTGCTTCGCCCTGATAACTTGGCGTCGGCGCGGCGTGGCGCGGGCTCTCCTTTTTTCCAACTCCCGGGAACGCGAGGGGAGAACTTGAAATTCCTCGCGAACGGCGAAGCCGCGCGGCGGCTAGACGATGGTAAAAGTGATTCCCGCGGAGAGTGGAAAACCGCGCGCGCGTTACGCATTCCCATTCCGCTGCTCGCCGCCGCTTGCGGAGATCGCGTCATCTCGTCGAGATAGCGTCCCGTTAAAAATTTCCCCAGCTTCGGAACGCGAATCTCGTCGAAACGAAGAAGTTAACTGCACGCGTGGAGACAGCAAACTCGTTCTTCCGTCGGCGGGAGTCCCCTCGCGCCGCCAGCTACTGTTTAATAAGACGACGATTTAGTCGAGCACGCGGCCGCTTCGGCAGGAATTGCTTTCGTAGTCTGTAATCTTTATCATTAATTACTTCATCCTCCGCCCGGTCGGCGTGTTAAGATCTTGGCAATCGGGAAGCTGAAATTCCCCCTCGAAGTCGAGCGAGCGGAATCTCTCGCGTCGACTTGGCCCCTTCGCTCTCACACCGTCTACAGGCAGTCAGTTACATTCACATATACGTATGCGCGCGCACACACACACACACACACACACGTGCGCGCGCGCGCGCGCGTCCTTACACCATCGTTGGAATACAGCGACCGAGTAAATTGGGCACATTCCGCGATGGTCGTTACCTCCAGCATAATGAAGGGAGTAAAACGGGGTCGCCCTGAAGAGGGCTGTTAAGGGTTCGAGCCGGTAACCAAAGCTCGCCTTTACCGAGCACCTAAGTGTCCCTACCGATGGCTGACGTTGTAATTCGCCGGACAAAAAGCTCCGTTCATTAAAGCCGGATGCGACGGCGGATCCGCGACTGGACGATCTGCGGATGAAACAGCGACGATCTGTCATCATTGTCGGCTGATAAAATTAATGTTCGACGGGCGAGAGAGACGGCACCAACTTTCGCAATACGAAATGCGAATTTTTGCAATCGCTCATTATCAGATTTATTGACGACATATCATGATGAAATATCATAATGTTTTCATATATGTATAATTATAATTTTCTCAATATCATGTCGATTTGCATCGAGAATGTTTTTCTTTCTATGGGCTATTTGTAAACGGACTCTGCTTATTTCGCTCTGGGGAAGGACGAGGGGATCGAGGAGTAAATTTAATTACCAATATCGTGACACGAATCTCGACGAAAACGGTTTATGGAACGCGCTGCGATCATCCTTCGACGAGCGATGCTGTAAGCGGACGATAAAACACGGTTAATTAAATTAACCGGGCGAAGTGAATGGCCCGTGATTGGTCCCGTCGTACTCCGCGAATGAAGTGCCGATGGACCCGTTATCGTCAGCTCCGGAAAATAGGATTAGAGAAATGTGAAACGCGCAGCTGCAGCCGCGCTTTTGTGCACTCCGTCAAATCGCGCCAGATCGCCGATTTTTTTCCCGAATATCGGATTGTGATAAAAAAAAGTCGATTTCTAGTTAGTTTATTATCCACGAGCAAGATTGGCGCGACGAAATCTTGAAATGGTGAATAACGCGGCAGAATGAGATACAGATTAAGCCGATTACGAGAGAAATGAAAGGAACGCGAGTGCGGGGGAGGGGGAGGGTTGGTCACGATCTCGACGAGATTGCGTGTCGAAATTTGAATTCGGCATCAGCCCCGTTCAGTTTCAGCTCCGTTGAGCTTGAATACGGCAAAAACGGCGCAGTAAACACAGTGAGTAAACATTTGTAGAATCAAAGCAGGGCACTGGTTGTATCTCGAAATTCCTGGTTGGTCCTTCAAGTTCGACGGAATTTGCAAGATCAACGTGGACGCAAAATTTCGACTTGGGATTACGCGAAGGGTTGACGAGGAGCGAGAGCGAGAGAGAGAGAGAGAGAGAGAGAGAGAGCGAGAGAGCGAGAGAGCGAGATCGTGCAACGACAACGGTGGGAAAGCGGAGAACTTTGCGAAATTGATTAGAAGGGTATTGCGCGTGATTCGGTTTAAAGGCGCTTAATATGTGTTGAAAGTGTGCACACTAGCTTGCTCTAATAGTCTTTCGTGTTATTCAAGAAAATCACCAAGTGTCGCGCGCACGATAAAAGCGAGCCAACGCGCGAGTGGTATAGAGAAGCTTACGGCGTTCATCGTGTTTCTTAATTAAAGTTCAACTCGCCGCTTGCAATCCGCGTCCGTGGGAGCTTCGCGTTCTCGTGCATCGTTTCCTTTTATCAAAGAAGACGCATTGTGGCGAGGATTTTCACTTCAGACTGAACAGCTCTCGAGCGCTCGTCGCGTTATCAATACCTCACCCACACAAATTCGAGTTTTCTTGCGAGTCCGAAGAACCCTTCGAAGAAGAGGGCGGGGCAAGGGATTCGGGATGTGTATTTTAAGCGCGTCCCTCTTGTTCGGACCCTTTCGGATTTATGGCGATGGAAAGTTTCGGGAAACCGGGACAAATTCGAGCTTTGCCAAGATTCACACACACACACACACATACACACACATATTCGCGCAGGAAGTGCGCTCGGCTGTACGCGCGAACGCCGAGCGGCGGAATTTCAGGTCGAAGAATCTTTGGCAGCAAATGAAATTTTCAGCTCGAGCTTCCCCGAAAACAGATGCCCCCGTCGCGTCAACAGGGGGGGGGGGGCGAGCGGCCGCGATCGTTAGAGACAAACGCCGAGATCGATCGATCGATCTCTCTGTCTCGTCCTCTCGAAGGAGAGCCGAGCGTCATAAAAGAGGAAACTTTCAGACACGTATCCCCACTTGGAGTATCAGCCGTGTTTTAAACGGTAATCCCTTCAGCACTGCACTTTGTTCCGCGGAATATTCCAGCGCCACCCTGCCTCCCCCACTCTCCAGCCCCTCTCTCTTGTAGCCACCGCATCACCGGTCCGCATCATCCCCTCGGAACTTTTAGGCCGATGGATTTGCTGCGGGGTGAACGACTAACTCGTCCACATACCGGCGCAATTTCGAACCGAAACTTTCTCACCCGTCCTATCCGCACCTAACCCCGCTCGCGCGCCGCACCCCGCGCCGCGCCGTCGGCACGACCATGAAATCAGCACTCTCCGTGAGCCGCGCGAGCGCGAGCGCGCGCGTATCCGCAATACGACGAAGTAAGGAGTTTCCGCGTCTCGCACACGCGAGCAATCGTCGGACGACCGGCTCGGAAAGTGGCTGTTCGTTGTGCGCGAAAAGTGCACCGTCGTCGTCGTCGTCGTCGGCGACGACGGCGGCGGAGGCGGCGGCGGTCGACGAAGAAAATGGAAATAGATTGGGGCTTTTTGCGGCGCGCCTCCGCGCTCCTAATGCCGCCGAGTAACATAATCATCGGAGACGACGGTCGGGGCCGCCTTCGCCTCCCTTACCGGGCCGTTACGTCGCGAAGGACCCTGTCTCTCCTCCTCGGAGAATCGCGCGCACTCCCATTTACGTCGCCTTCATCATATTACGGTCGTAGTAAACGTTCACCGCGCGCGACGGTACTTTCAGATTATTTCCTCGCGAGCGAGGCACCGAATTCTTTCGCCGCGCGAGTTTGCGCAGCCAAGTGGAGGTTGTCGTTATTGGTACCACCGGGTGGTGCGTATCGCGCAGGATCTCTCAATTTGCTGCAGCTGATGAAGTTTCTATGCGGATGCTTAACGGCTTGTTTCGATCCATTAGGCTTCGAATATGAGTCTTTGATACATTGATCGATTGCTCGACCAATTGACTGATTGGTCGAGCGTTTAGGGCGAGCTCTGTGAAAACGCGATACAAATTAGATTAAACGGTTTCATCATATCGAGTGTGTTTGAATAATAGTAACGCGCAGGGAAAATTATATAGTAAATATTGCGTTAAAATATTACGTTTCTTTCTACGATATCTTCGCCGAGAGCTGGATTACACTGACAGATCGCCGTAGAAATAGTAGAGACAATAGGAAAAGGCATCATTCAAATAATTACAATTTCCTTGTAATTTTTGTCAAAATATTTTGTCCGTGCACAATAATGGCGCCAAACTTGGGCCGGTACGTCGCGTAACTCCGCGTAACGCATTGCCACGAGAGGTATTCGCTTATTTATTCGCCGACTTATTTATTCGCGTCGAGCGATTGAGCCGCGCAGTCGTCCCGGGAGACCCCAAGTGGCATCCGCACATATTTCACATAATAAGGTAGACAACATCTCGCCGGTATTACATTAATAACGGTCGCGGAAATTAACGGCGATATTGACAAAGTGTCACTTTCCCGGCCACTTTGCAACACTGCCAGCGTCGGCGACGTGTCATCGATTCCCCGGCCCAGCTAAGGTTTGTGTTATTGACTAGGCGTCACGTCACACCGCGAGGGTGTTACATTACGATCGCTGTTTAACTACGAAATGCGGTTGATTATTCTGCTCGAGATCGCGCGACCCGTCTCGGCCGCGTTACATTTTCCGCAGGTCGTAATATCTCGAACAGGCCGTAATGTCATTTACCAGGTATGTAAATATGAAACCGGAATTTTGATATAGAAAATACACGTTTATTGTATGAAAATGATAAAAAATATTTTACTCGAAGTATCGCCCATCGCTAGCTATACATTTTTCCCACCTGTCTGACAATTTGTGGATGTCACGCCAAAAAAAACTGTTGCTCTTTTGAGGCAAACAACCAGTCTCATCGAGGCATTTTCGTACATTTTCATAAGAAGTGAAGCGCTGCTCAGCAAGTGCGTGTCCTATCGATGCAAATAAGTAGTAATCGGACGGAGCCAAGTCTGGTGAGTAAGCCGCATGCGAAAGTATTTCCCAACTAAACGCCTCAGTCGTTTCCTTGACCAGTTTTACTGTGTGTAATGGTGCATTATCATGAAGCAAAATTACTTTGTGTTGCCTTTTTTGATATTCTGCTCGTTTTTCACGCAAAGCTTGATTCAAATCGATCGTTTGTTGTCGGTAGCGTTCAGTATGAACGGTTTCGCCAGGTTTTAGCAGCTCATAATAGATCACACCCTTCTGATCCCATCAAACACAGAGCATTGTCTTCCGTCCATAGCGATTTGGCCTTGCGGTCGATGTCGATGGTTCGCCTGGAGTTATCCATGATCTTTTACGCTTAGGATTCTCAAAATATATCCACTTTTCATCGCCAGTCACAATTCGATGGAGAAATGACTTTCTTTTGTACCCGGCGAGCAGCATTTCGCAAGTGGTTTTTCGGTTTTCCTGCTGTCTTTCATTCAGTTCATGCGGAACCCATTTTCCCATCTTCTGGATCTTTCCCATGGCTTTCAAACGTATGGAGACGGCTTCTCGTGTCACATTTAATTGATCCGCGAGTTGTTGTTGCGTTTGAGCGTCATCCTCATCCAACAATGCTTGCATTTCGCTGTCTTCAAACTTTTTCGGTGGTCTTCCACGTTCATCGTTTCACACGTCAAAATCGCCACGTTTGAATTTTTTAAACCACTCAAAGCACTGTGATTTACCAAGAGCATGCTCACCGTAAGCTTCGACAAACATTCGATGCGATTCTGCAGCAGTTTTCTTCAGATGGTAACAGAAAATCAAGGCACAAAATTCGACATGTTCAATGCTATTACAAACTATGCTTTTGTATGAAACTTGTATTGTTGTGAGTTGAAAATCTTTGTCAGATGTCAACAAATGGAAATGGCGCCAATGACGCGGTTTGACGGTAAGTACATTGACAGCTAGGGCCATCTGTGGGCAAATTCCGGTTTCATATTTACAGACCTGGTACTCGTCGCGCAGGCGAGGAAGCGCGAAGTACCTCTTTCTTTCGTCGGAAACACGAGCCGAATCTATTCATTCTACTCGTCGTATCTGCTTTCACAGCTCCCTCCAGCCGTGCGTCCTGCATTCGCGTGCAGTTTTGCGGCAACTTTCCGCAGCTATTGTTATTATCGCAAGAGCGGCGAAAGGTACCGAGTAATCTACTCGTACTCGGAGTATCGCGATTGTTTGGAATAGGAGAGTTGAGCTTGATTCTTGTTTTATAATTCCGACTTAACGTGGGGAGTGTTTGCGTTTAAAAACGTATCGCAGTAATCAAATTTTCGAGGTTGCCCGAAATTCTATGCATTTCAATAGGATCGCCGTTGCCGTCTCGACCAGGTCGCTCGTATCGATTGTTGATAATATATTGCTATGTTAAAATTATTTTTATCGAGAGAGAGAGAGAGAGAGAGAGAGAGAGAGAGAGAGAGAGAGAGAGAGAGAGAGCATCTTGAAGAGAGCATTCTTTGAAATTTCCGTCTCAATTTCCGACTCATTTGCAAACTTTCCTTTGTTCCATATCTCGTTTTCGCTGTCGTTGTTTTAACCTTTGATATATTAAAGAGAGTAGCCGATGGAAAATATCCTTTTCACGGAGGAATCGCCGGATGGTATCGCAATGTCCATCCGTGCACGGTGAAGCACGACGAACGAAACGGTAGTACGTTAAAGCGATCTCCTCTTTTCCCTCTCTCTTTCTCTCCCTCTTTCTAGTTGCCCTTTTCTCTCTCTCTCTCTCTCTCTTTCTCTCTCCCCCTTCCTTTGAATTCTATCGGGCAAGCTCTCGGCAGATCTTCGCGAATAAGAAAATGTTATTTCGCGTCTGTTCTGTTTTCCCTCCCGATAGGAAGATATGACAAGCGCTCTCGTGCAATCCTCGGTTCCCGTTTCACGTTTATTTCATCACTTTTCACGTTCGGCCGAAGACGGTGGATTTCGCGTGTTCCGCAACGAGAGAACATCGCCTGTCGTGTCCGCGTTTCGTAACGACGAGTGTTGGAAAAGCGCGTTGGGTTACGAATTTCCCACGAGGGTAAAAATCTTCCCCCGGGGGACTGCCTTATTTAAAAGTGCAACTATTTATTTCCGAAAGACAGAGGAAAGAAAGGAGCAGAAAAGTATTCTCCTTCCTGCAAAGGAAGCAACCGCGACGCTCAATATTTCAACGCGTCTCTTTCACGGTTATGAAAAGGAAAGAGAAAAGAAAATTAAAACTCTGACGTACAATTCAATCTGCGATCTTTACTTTTTTATCGACTAATAACACGCCACAACTGGCTAGATCCAATACGCATGCACGCGTTTGTCACGCGTTATTTGCGTTTCGTGTCGGCTCTTTTCACGCGGAGTCATTACCGTATGTCGCTCAGGAGGATTCTGTTCTTTCCCTCCCATCTCTCTCTCTCTCTCTCTCTCTCTCTCTCTCTCTCTGTGTGTGTGTGTGTATGTGTGTGTATGTTGGGTCACCATCTCGGATAACTTATCGTTAATTGAATCGGGACGGGCAAGTCGAGCGGAATCCCATGCGAGTGTATGTGAGCGACCACCGGAACGGCAAGTGGAAAATGCCTTTCGCACGAGAAAGCGCATGCGGTGGTCGCGCACAGCGCGCACGTTGCCGCACGACAAAAGGAACGGAAGTAGGTTAAAATTGCTCTCCTTACCTTTATCCTCTCCTCCGGTCCTCGGCTCTCACGGGCTCGGCTATTACGCGAAATGGACGCTTGTGGACAAGGAGGAAAACAAAATTTCCCTCCTGGCGCGTTTCCGCGTTTCCGTTTCACCGCGCGCGTCCGTAGGTCATACCTCCCGGTCGGCGCCCCATCGAGCGCTCGGCGTTCCTCAAGATGCGAAATTGCGGAAGTTACAATTTAATTGTAAATTTATAACGAATTTGCAAACCGAAGACTCTGCGGACGAGATGAGGTGGAGAGAGAGAAAGAGAGAGAGAGAGAGAGAGAGAGGCAGAGAGAGAGAGAGAGAGAGAGAGAGAGAGAGAGAGAGAGAGAGAGAGCAAGAAGTAGAATTGTTGTTATGCTCGCGCGACGCGACCGCGGCTGCCGATAACGCGCGAGGGTCGACCTGGAGAAACGGACGCAGCCAGGCGTGATCGAAGCGAGTTGGTCCGTTAATTCCGGCCTTTCTGTTGGACCAGCAGAGATACTTTAATCCCCTAACGTCGTTGATTGCACGAAATAATAATAAGCGGAACGGGGGGAAATGCAGTCGCATTCGAGTCCTCTCAAGCGCTTTCCGCGGAGCATTCAATGTTGCTCGAACTGTTACTATCGGCGCAGTCGCGCGAACACGCTAAGCCTGCTGTCGCGTGTCTAACTTCCGGCCCGGAATTAGTTCGATAAATCCCGCGGTACTTCCGCTTCGCGTCATACGCTCGGAGCCAGGCAGGCAGGCAGGCAGCCGTTGCGACACACATATGTCTTACGAAGTGCGAACGTCGGCGGCGACGGGAAATTACCTGCTCGCGATTATCACGAGAAAACAAACGAACGCATGCAGGCGACGTGCCGCGTGATTGCGATCGCTCTTCAAACTCGATATATCCCGCGAATCGCATTCACCCGATTGTCGCTGCGCAGTTAAATAAACTCATTAGTCACGTACGTTAATACGCCGCTGTTGTTCGGCCGGCAAATTATGGAGATTTTACTCACGAGCGATTAATTCGTCGATGTGACTGGATTTGTAATTCCGACATTATTATCGCAAAACAGATGCGTGCTTACGTTTGTGCTTTGTCTCCCCTCCCCCCTCCCCCCCTCTCTCTCTCTCTCTCTCTCTCTCAGCGTTACATAGATAATTCTAGATAGAGCGGCAAACCTCTGCGGGGTCTGACGAGAGTTTTTGAAACATGCGGCAAGTTTGGAGCAAACACGTCTTCCAACTTTAACATCCAGCGTGTCTCTCTTTGCTTCCATTATATTTGTGAGATTTTATATATTATTATATTTTACGAGGAAGGTCGACGCACACGTGTCGCAGGTACGATCGATGCTATCCGGAGGCAACGTTCCAAGTTCTATCCGTGTTTTACGAAAAGTGCAATGTCAGTCCCACAGTGAACGGTAAGCAGCAAGCAGAAATTCACCGGTCACATTTCCGGTCGATTATTCTTTGACCATGGGCGGAATAATTGAATGTGGTTGGACAATTTCGCTCATTGTTTCCTCAACGTCTCCTGCTTACGTCTTCGTCACGGATTTAACATTGCGCTCTCCGTGAAACGAGCGGAGTTTGGAACGTTGTCTCTCCGGGCATACAGCATCGATCACATTTTGCGATACACGTGTCTTTCTCATCAATATCAAATACGACGGAATCACACGGAATAATGGAGGCAACGAGATCGAGCGCATGTTAGACGTTAAAGTTTGCTGGACTTGTGTGTGTATCTGTTGCAGACTGCCTTACATTTTTATGGGTGCCACCTCGCGTTTGTGTCGAACGATCGCGCTTGTGACACGAGACGCGCGAGACGAGTATACACGAATCAAAGAATGCGCGAATCCTGCGAATTCACCGCGCGCCGAGTCGAACGGTAAAAACGAGCTGATGCGAGAGGACACAAGAGTGACGCGCGCGCGGCGCGCGTCACTCCGAAGTCACGTTAGACTCGCTCGTCTCGAGCGAGAGCAGGTCGGTACGCGCGACGGCACGTGCAAGAGATGATCTCCGTTGCGACTGCGGTTAATTAAAAACGTTATTAAAGCCAGTCCGGCTAATTAACGGCCGGCGCAATAATTGCAATTACCGAAGTGGAACGCAATCGCAATTTCCATTCGGCTGCTTTCATTAAAACGAACGAGCACCCTCGTAGTTTGGAGAGTGCACCGTCGCCGCCGCCGCCACCGCTGCCGCCGCGTCCTCGGATCGTCCGATCGCAATTTTCCATTTGCACACCGAGCCTCCGTCGCTCGCTGCCCCTCCCCGTCGCCCGTCTCTCGCAGATCCACCGGTGGTCCACTTTCTCTCTCTCTCTCTCTCTCTCTCGGTGCCGTCGCGTTTCCCAGCTTTTCACGGGAATGGCACGCGACCGGCGAAAGAGAGCGCGCGGCGGGCAATCTCGTCGAGTATCGATCGCCGTCGAAGCGCGACTTTCTTTCGGTTATCGCGCGTCGCGTTCCGCGCGACTTCCCCGCCGTCTCATCCTCCGTCGATTGTCCCTACGGCACCCCCCCCTCCCTTCCCCCGCGTATAACCCGTTCCTTCCGCTCTTCGTCGCGAATCCGTCTCGGCTCGCGCGTCGCTCGTAGAGTGGCCCGTTTCCCGGGGATGACTGATGGACGAGATCCGTTTTAGTCGAGCTCATGAAACTGCGATCCCGCCAGCGTGGCCGATGCTCGATCGTTCTTTCGGGTTATTTCAGCCAGCGAGCGACCACTTGACAGTGACGGCTGCTCTTCATCTTCCTCCTCCCGCTGCTCCTTCCCCCGAAGGTATCGCTCGGCGGTCAAATCAAGGGGCAAAACTGCGTATTTTTATTACAAAGTACGTCGCGTGGAATTCCCGCGGGCTTGCTCGAAGTTCGCCTCGCAAAGAAGGGTTTAGGTCAATGTTTTCCTGCCTGAGAGAAGAACCGCGATATGGGAATGTAAACTCACCGAATATGTCGTATGATCCGCGGGCTAAAGAGCGCAACCTTGTTGAAGATGGGGAGCCTCGGTCTCTTTCAGGGGCCGTGCTCTCCGGACGTCCGTCGCGGATTGATGTTGTTTATTCGCGGTGCGCGTCCTTTCGAGATGCTCCAGTTACGCGAACGTGCTGTTCACGTTGAAAATCCGCGGGCGGTAAAAGCGACGCAGCAGCGGCAGATCGATCGGTCCCTATTATCGGCCGGTTATTTGGGTCGAGTAAACGAGAACTTTTCGAAAGCCGTTTTTTCCCCCTTTTTTTTTAGCGAGGCCATCAGTTAGGTGCGATCACCATCACTCGCGATCGATCGGAAAATGTTCTTTGATTCTCCCCCCGAGTGGAAATTTTCGTCCTCAGTTTCGGTAGCACGAAGCGCGTGTTTTCCTTTTTTACAACGTAATTTCCGCGACGTAATTTTCAATTTTACGATACAGCTTCGCATATTAAATCTTACGGCGCAGAGAGGAATTTTTATTAAGCGAATTCCTTCTCTTCGCCATTTTACAGGGAAAAATTGTAATGACGATATCGCATTAAGCGAGGTTCCCGATCGGTGCTCGTGATGCTCTTTCTCTCTCTCTCTCTCTCTCCCCCCTCTCTCTCTCTCTCTCTCTCTTTCCTTCTCTTGGTCATTTTCTCTTTTTTTCCGATTTTTTTCTTTTTTGCTCTGGGCGATCTCTAACGGCATTCTTTTTAAACTCGCGTCGGTTTCCCCCTGCCGCTTAAAAAGGTACTCTCGCTGTTTTCATCGATTTGTTTTGTTGTCTCGTACTCCCGAATATCGATCTTCATCCGCTCGGCTTCCAATTACAATCTCACTCCTACGCGCGTATCGTTTTTTTTTCCGCTGGGCTTTTTTTCGGGAGAATCTCATTTTACAGGCATTGATTTAAAACTAAGTTTGTTTATAACGGCACAGGACGCGTTGGGAAATACAATGGACGTGCATCACGTGGAAACTCCGCCGGTCGGAAGCGTGTCAGAGCGTCTCTCTTGTCTCGCGATATTGCGTCAATATTGCGCATGAAGTTTTGACATCAATTTTACGAGGACGTACGCTAACGTTATCGCGCGCGGCGTGCGCGTCAAATGCCCGCGCGAAGGCGAAAATAACTAACCTTGAATACGATGAAGCGCCGTTACACCACACCGCGATCGTTCCTCCGATCGGAAGCACTTTTAATATTAAAAGTGCTTCCGATCGGAGGAACGATCGGAGGAACGATCTGCGAGACGCGGATTTTAACCGAATTAATTATGCATGTACCGGGCGCGACGATGTGAAATCAATGCGGCCGCAGCACAGGTGACATCAAATCATCGTAATCACGTGCGATTTTGCGCTCATTATGCGAGAATTACCGTTTATTGTCGATCTCTCATCGGCGACTCCCGTGTGCTGATCCGCCGGTTTTATCGTCGTAGTCGCCGATAATTGCACTCGCATTCAGCGACAGCAGCGCGCCGATATGTCGCTGACTTTATTACCATATCGTGAATGTGCGTGTAAATTGACGGCGGGGCCGCTTTAAGCAACCTCCTAATTACACGTAAGCCGCCGCGTAATCGACGGCTACGCCCGATCGGCAATCGCGCGCTCGCGCGAGCACGTGCGCGTTCGAAATTCAATGCGTCGTTCATTGTCAACCGACGTGTCGTGCAACCTCGCGCTCGCTGATTAAAGATTCAGGTTTAACACAACCGCCGACGACGACGACGGCGGTGGCTTCGGTATCAGCCGCGCGACCGTCAGTTCATAACCGTCGCTTTGATAGCGCTGAATTATACATTCCCGCAGTCGGAAACTTAACGAGGCGTGATCTCACCTCGTTGAAACCTCGTTGAAACGTAATTTCGCTTCGCATTTTGTATCCCGCGTGAACTGCATCGCGCAGGTGAACAGCGATTGCAGCGAGGTGATGACTATCCCTCTCCTCTCCGTCGCGCTCTCCTCTTCCGCTGCCCCGTATCGGCGACAATCGCGGCCGGGATTCCCGAGTTTGTCGCGCGACGGCCGCGGCGAGGGGGTAATGAGCAGCGAGAGACAGATAGAGGTCAGGGGTGATGTTAAACGGATGAATTAGGCAAGCGCATAAACGTGGCCGCAGGGCGGATCAGATCACACATATGTGCACGTGCGCGAATCGTGGGAGCCGATTTGTATGTGTGAGACTTGACTTTTACGCGCGCGCGCGCATGACGTCAAAGATAAACGGCGGCAGAGTCCGCGTTTCTCGGGAGAGAGCTCACGGCGGGGTCGTCCCGAGAAATGTTCAATTTGGCGCTGAAGAAAGAGCACTTCGCGGCTCGAACGTGGCCGCTTATAACCCCCGCGACACGTTCAATTTCCAGGCCGACGCGACTCTGACGTTTCCCAGCGCGCGACCACAAGTGCTGCGGGTTCTGTTTCTTTCTTAAGTGGCATGCAGGAGAATTACGGGTATGCTTGACAACACGGCGAATGAACGACGGTCAATCACAACCAGCGGTTTCCCGACTAGAAATTTATCCCATAGTCCTGATCAGGTTAATCTCATTTGGACATCAGGTCCCAATAAGGTAATACTGTGGGGTCCTAATAAGTCATAACGCCTAGTCATAACGTAGCGTAGATATCAGGACCTTAGTAAGGATTCATAGTCAGGTCCTTATTCAGTTACCTTATGGAATCCTTATTACGTTTTTTTTTCCTTTTTTGAAATTATGGCTCCTGATTACTCGCCACGGCTATATTGGATGATGACATTAGAAATAAGAAATGACACGCTGAAAATTCTTTCATGTCATTTCCAAATAGAAAGATATTTGCATGAAATAATATTTTAGATCGCTTGATCGCATACTTGTAAAATGTTTCGGAAAAGAAACATAAAATGAATGTCATAAGATCGTAAAGAGTATCACAAGGTGACGAGACATAAAGTAGTGTTAAAGAGAAAAGTTGCATATCATGTTAATTTTACAACTATTTATTGATTGCTAAAAAAAGGATAGTTTCTATAGTATTTTACAAATATATTCAAGTGATCTGAAGTGTTTTTTAAATGCAAACATCTTTATATTTGGAAACGACACTCAAAAATTGTTTTGTTAGAACTTGATAATGATAAAGTCATATTAGGTACAATGAATAAGACCCCGACAAGGACCTGATTAACTGAACCATACATTATATCATACATTATATCAATACACTAAGGGGTGAACCCCTTCATTATAACCTTATAAAGGTCTTCCTTACTCATTTGTCGTTAGGACATTATAAGGACTGATTTACTTAGGATTACCTTTCATTCACCCTATTATGTCCTTATCAATGTTAGGTGAATCTGATGAAAATTTCTGGTCGGGTTATTCGCGTCGTGTGATATGCACTCGGCTGATCGAGGGCCGCGGCACTCTCCTCCGATGGGTTCCGCAACGCGTCATTTCGTGTCCAGTGGGAGAAAATGCTTCTCTCTCGTAAGAATCGCTGAAAGAGACAAATCCTGCTATTGGACGCGTTGTGGAGCTCCTCCGAGAAGAGTGTCGTAATCTTCGATCAGCTCTCGCTCGCACATGTTTGACGAGCGGCTCACTCGATTGTGTCCGAACCGTTTTGCAAAAGAAGTCGCTCGCACACACATAAGTCCGCTTATCGAGCGGACGTTATAAACGCGCGATCCTGCCGCCGTGAATGCGCCGTCTCGTGCAGATAGCGCTTCATCTGCACGCGAACGTTGGAGCAGTGTCTCGCAGAATTCCCGGCTATTTTCAGCGCCGCGTTTAAATGCCCGCTAAAGAAGCATTCGTATCTTGGTCGGTCGGTAGCAACGCGACGAGCGTTTTAATGATTCATCGCGCGCGGTCTAGTTGCGATTTCGTGCGAGAGAGAGAGAGAGAGAGAGAGAGAGAGTCTCCGCCAAGTATTTGCGCAAAACGGAGCTGTACAAATGAAAATTAAATACAAACGGAAATTAAATTTCGTGTTAAAAAAGGCGCAGCGCGCAGGCGACGCTCCAACCGTGCTCCGACGCCTGCCTGGCACTTTCTCAACGTTTGCGATGATCTTTATTAATATTTGCATTGGGTGAATCTACGCGCGAGCGTAACGAGAGACGAAGGGCAACGGGGGTCTTGCGCAAGATTCGAGAGCTCGTTTCCGGCGGCGCACACGTACACACACGTACGTTTTACAAGCCGAGTAAATTAGAAGAGAGACGCCATCCATTAATACTCGCGCGTAAATAAATAACGAAGCGGGAGCGTTTCTAATAAGACTCGACGCGGGCGCGTCGTTATGCGGCCGTTACTGTATTTCTTTTCTTCGACCGCCGAGCGAATCCCCTACAGACGGTGGAGGTTAACAGGATTACCGCTGCTGAAAGAGAATCACGCCGCGTACTCGAGAGGGAGAGGGAAAGAGAGGAGCTGAAGGGGAGGCGGATGCTTAAGGGTGTGATCTCGAGGCCGACGGTACAACCGAGGGCGATTACTTTCGTTTCTGAAGTTTCGCGAGCGCGCGAGCTCGTCGTCGCGGCGATAAAAATTGCGCGACGATGAAACTCGGGCGGGTAGCACTTCTTGAGGTGCAGAAGAAGCAGTCGTCGTTGTCGTCGTCGTCGTCGTCGTCGTCGTCGTTGCTTCTTCTTCGCGAACTCGCCGCCGCCGACGGCCGGCGCTTTATGAGCGCCGGGATTACCCCACATCTCTCATATTGTTATGAGCGTGCCATCCCGTCGGAATTATTTACGAGCTCGGGGCAATTGCACCGCGCGGCTGAGCATAATGGCACGAGAACAGCTCGGACGGCCGCGGACTAAAAGCGCATCACCGATAAATGGCGTCTCGCGTTCTCCCCCGGGGGGAACTTTCGCGCCCTTTCATTCGTCCCGCCCGAACGTCGGAAGACGAGCGAGCGAGCGAGCGAGCGGGGAGAGAGGGAGGAAGAGAGTAAAAGAAAGGAGCGGCAGCATCTCGCGGTGAAATGCGGCGGTTTTAATTTCGTGCTCGTGTAATTAAAATTGCGCTGTCGGCTTGCCAGGAGAAGCGGAGCGGAGTCGGTGTCGATATCGAGATTCGTCCCCGCGGGCTGAATTCTCTGTTTTCTTTCTTCTTGCTTTCTTTCTCTCTTCTCCTTTTTTTTTTTTTTTTAATAATATAACACACTTGTGACCGAGTAAATTTATATCGTGGGAGGAGACACGGAGGCCACGCGACGGTGGAAATGAAATTTATAGTACAATCACTTTGTTTCTGACGAAGTTCTCGCAGCGTGCGGAGTGCGCGATGGCTTTGGGCGGGCTTCTACGTGCTGCAAATTGATTGCCGATAAACCCGCGAGAAAGAGAGAGAGAGAGAGAGAGAGAGAGAGAGAGAGAGAGAGAGAGAGAGAGAGATCGTACGGAGAGTTCGCGTTCTCACAATTCTATTTGTTCGACGTAACAACAAGTGTTCGAGGAGGAGAAGAACGGGAACGATTCCGGTCTTAAGGAAAGCTCGTTACAATGTGGAAAAACACACAGTATTCTTTCGTAGACTGCGCTCCGATTCCTTTCGCTTCTCTCCGTCTCCTTGGGCTCCTCCTCCCGGCTGCTTCGCGATATTCGCTGAATGCGAAAATATTATACGAGCGATCGATACGCAGCATCGCGGCATCGCGGCATCGCGGAGGTTACTCGAGATATCGAGCCTGGGAAACTACCTCCGCGAATTCGAGTCTGCGATATACGCAGCCTCGTCGACTCGTCAGCCGCGCGGAAAGAAACGTAATGCAGGCGTAACGAGACCGTGACCGTGCTCGAGGCATATTAATTGAGCGATTAGCCTGAACTTGACATCTGGTTATCCCGTCGCTCTAATACCCGTGATAATTGCCTAACGAACGGTGTATCCCGAGTATGTCTGTACTTCGCAACGCATTGCACAACTAGTCATTACCGCGAGTAACGATAACTTGCGATCGATAATCAATAATTAATATCTGCACTCCGTCGTGGTCGGCAAGGGAGAGAGAGAGAGAGAGAGAGAGAGAGAGAGAGAGAGAGAGAGAGAGAGAGAGAGAGAGAGAGAGAGAGAGAGAGAGAGAGAGAGAGAGAGAGAGAGAGAGATGACATACATCGCTCATTACGACGCGAGCTCTCAATTTGCAAGCTCGCGCGGTTACGCGCTCGATCTGAATACCTATCGCGCTTTATCGCCGGGTTCATCTTGCCAAGTTGCTGCACGCGAACGGGAGATATAAATGTGTGCGTGAAATATATACGTAGAGATTTTGCATATAACCGACTCGGCGCACATCACCCACGTGGAAATAATCGCTTAATTTACTTCAGCTATTTCGGAATAACACAAGCGTGCTCTCTCTCCGAGGCCATTTCAGAGAACGCGAAACACTCGGGAACGGCGGGATATATACTCACGCTGGGAAAGGTAAAATACGCAAAGTTGAGGTCCTCTCCACACGCGGCCGATCAAGCGCAAAATGAACGCGCGCGATGGGCCTATCAATCAAGTCGTCATTCGGCGATCAACATGCGCGGATGAAACAATCCGCGACTGATGATCCCGATAACGAATGTGATTAATGACAGGTCGAATGCCGGAGTAACTCGCGATGATCGGGATCGCCGACTGTCGGCCGTCGGCAGGGCGTTATCGGATTTCGATTCGGGTTGACTCCGGCCGTCCAATTTATCGTACGGGATGTCAATTAGGCGGCCGATAATTACCGACGGTATACACGCGCGTTTCCCCCGGAGCAGGCCGAATCCGTGGGGCCGTAATTCATGGCTTATTAAACGAAGTGAATTTGCGTCGGTACGCACAGCTGCGCGTGTAACGCGGCTCGTTACACGTGCAATTACCGATCTCGCGTACCGCGCGGGAACTGCCGCGCGAACTCGTGTAGCAGTCGTGACATTATTTCGAGCGGAGTGGAGATGTACCGTTGTCTCAGACACACGCTCGTAAACTGGCTAAACGGTAATCAACCTGGCGTAGTCAGTACACACGTGATTGCACGCACAATTTGCGCGAGACGAGCCACACCACACAGTCTTCATTGCGCCACCAGAAAGCGGTCGAGATGACGGACTCGTAATTCCCTGCAAAAGTTTATACAATGTGCATTTCGCACTTTCACCATGGACGTTGGATAAAAGTAAGACAAACGCTGTTGCTCTTGAATAAATCCCGTTTTCCGTTTCTTTTTTTCTGTTTCTTAAATCCGTCATTTCAATCGTTAATCGGCGCGTAGCGGGTAGTTCGTGTCGAACGAATTCCACGTCGAACAACGAAAGCCGTCGATCTTCATCACGTGAATCGAAAAGAGAAAGAGAAAGAGGCGGAGGTGGAATCCGTCGTGAAAGGGCATCATGGCAGCGGGAGACGATTAATTTTTCCGGCTGCGCGTAAACATTCCGGCGAGCTTGTCCGCGAACTTTGCCCACGGGTCTCTCAATTTAGAGGCGTTCCCGGCGCGCTCGATTCGAAGTGCCGGAAACCCAGGTGGAACTTCATTTGCAGTAGACCAGGTCTCGGCCAAAGCATTCGTGAGAATGAAGTTGCCTCAGTTCCCAACTTGTGACACAGGCGACAACTTCGGTTTTTCTTGTCCCCGCTCTCTACCCCTCTCGCTCCGTCCGACGAGCTATACTTAATGGAATAAGCAGCAGAGGGGTGCGACGGAGTTGTGTTAAGTTATTCCGTTGATTCTTCGTGTAAAGGACGCGTCTCCGCGGCCCCCCTCCCCCGCCCGTTCCTCCACCCGACCTCTCCCATCCTCGCTGCACAGAGTTCCGTTTTAACATTTCGCGACTGTCGTTTGTCACGGCAGCTGTTGCAGCATTATGGTAGAAACTTTAACTAAGCCATAGCTCTTGCGCGCTAAATAATCGCGCGGATTCTTTTAATATGCATCTGGGTCGTCCGCGGGAGCCGAAAGCGACGAGCTTCTCCTCGACGACGACGGGAGGATCGAGAGGCGAGCGATCGCGAGCGGAAGAGCGAACGGCGGCGGCCCTTCGACGGGGAATTCTCGGCGGAAATCATATCCGACCGCGAGTCGCGCGAGTCGCGCTCCGTGAAAATCCTCGCGGTGCGATTTTTCGTCCTTGGTCGCGGAATCGCCGAGCGATTCCAATCTCTCTCGTCTTACGATCAATCTCGTCTGCGAAATTGTCCGGGGATAATTAATTTCGTTCGCCGCCTCGTAAATCTTTCAGCCGGCCAGCCCGCAAAATCTCAACGCGGGTAAACTTCGTCACGCATTAACGAGGAGGGAGGATGCCGTTGGTTTGTTTTCCGACGCGGCGAATGGACGCCCGGAAATTTGCACTTTTCGTTGTTCGCGAACGCTCGCTCGCTCTGCGAAACGGACCGAATTAAAGTGCGCTAATCGCTGGCGACCCGTATCGCGATGCCCTTCGCGCGTTTTACGTGCAAATTCAGACCGGGCGAGAATCTCCTCAGGATCGTCGAACGTCTCGGAATAAATCGATACGTGGCCGCGGCCAACATCGCGCATAAATTGCGCCCGGCCAGTCTGCGCCGCGTTTTGCCTTTTTTCTTTTCTCCTTTCCCCCGGCTGTTTCGTTGTATTTTCGTCCTGCCCAACGGTGTTTGTTGAACTTGCGTCCGCATGTTTAGCATTAAACACCGCGGCCAGCTGCGCGAGCAACGTAATTTCTCCGTCACGCTCGACGGAGCTCGATGAATAAATTGTCCGACGTATATCCATTTAAATGCCGGTTAATTTCAACTGTGTTCCCGCCCTCTCTCTCTCTCTCTCTCTCTCTCTCCCCCTCTCACCATCTCTGCTCTTTACTACCATTTGTCGTTTTTCGAGAACCTCTCGACTGAAAATACAGTTTGTGGGAGTCTGCTAATGATATCCTTGTAGCCGTTTGAACGTTCCCGCAGGCTCGGGTTTATTTTTTCGGCTTTGCATGCCGATTACATTCGCCACGAATGAAAAATTAATTTTTAACGACCAATGAAATTTGCGTGTTCGCTTATTGTTTTCGCTGGCCGACGGTAAATTACGGCCGACAATTAGTCGTAAATTCACGCGATACGGTCGGCTCAATTGATAAATTATCTCGTTTTCAATTAGTAATTAAAATTAATCCCTCTCCCTCTATCTCTTTCTCTCTCTCTCTCTCTCTCCTTCATGACTAATGAGATCGGGCTTTCGTTTCGATCTCCCATCGACGATGCATCGTAATCAGCAGTTGTGCGTGTCCCCCCCCTGTGATAAATAATGAAATTTACTTAACATCGCATTGCGCTAACAGGATTTGCCTTCCGACTGAGGCGCTCTCGTGCCGCCGCGCTTCTTCGTAAACTTCACTCTTGAAATTCGCCATTCAGCTCGACTGAATTAATAAGCCGATTCTCGGCTTGAGGTATTCGGTAAGAGAGAAACTTTATTTACCGCGTGACGCGCATGCGCGCCAACTCCCGAGAAAATAGTTGCGAAAACGTAGCAGTCTTCTCGGAGCCGCGTAACGAGGTGAGTAAGGTGTTTTCTTTTTTCTTCCCGTCGCTGCCTCTTTCTAAACTGTACTTAATGAACCTAACGGTATAATTAAATGCAGTTTCGAGGAGTTGAGGAATACCGAGCGGGGTGCATTAATGATTCCACTCGCAGGCTTAATAAACTGCCGCGGTATTCCCCCTTACATTTCCCGCCCGCTCCTCCCCCCCCTCTCCCTCCCACTGCTCTTTGGGAGGAGAAACTGCTCTAGAAAGTTTTTAATTAATTGTATTTATCGTCGGTGTGTTTGATATATATTAGATTATTAACGTCGATCAGAGCCGCGCTCGCGCGACTCGTGCAAATATGATAAAAGTTTTCCACCCTCGCGAGAGAGATACGCTCGACGAGAAGAATCGCGCGGGAAACCGCGATTTCGTCGATGGAAAGAGAGTTTCTCTCGGAAATAAGAAAAAACTCCGCGCAATTTCTGACTCGACCGCTTAATTAAACATTTAAAACTTCGTCAAACGGGCTACGCAAGATTCGCTTGTCAGGGAAATTCAATTTGATATGACGTTTCATACGTTGAATTTTCGTTACTTCCCTTTGGAGAGAACGAAAGAGCGAGCGAGCGAGCGAGAGAGAGAGAGAGAGAGAGAGAGAGAGAGAGAGAGAACCAACGGAAGTGGATTACTGGTCGCCGCATTCAGTATATTCCCGTTCGTGCTTTGAAAGGCACGCGCCCTTTCGGTTCGAGAACGAACCATTAACCGTTGGCGCGGGTGTCGAGTATTTTGCGAAACAAGCGGCGTACCGTGTAGCGACAACTCGAATTAATGTGGCGCGATTTGTGCGACCGCGTTCGTTGTCAAAGGTACAACCGCGAGCGATCGCCTGATTTTCCAGTCACTCGGCAAGCGCGAATTCGTCTCGTCGATCGGCGTCCGAATCGAATTCGCATGCTCGTTCGAGTGATCTCGTTCGGTTCGATGGTGTCCCCGCGATGTTGAAGCTGATACGTATGCCGCACGTGGAACCGAGAGCTTCCGGACAAAGAGCGAGGAAAAAAAAAAGAGAAGCAAAAAGAGAGGAAGGGAGGGAAAAGGAAAATGAATCCCGAGGCGCGCAGTGAAAATTTCATCGACGTCGAAACCTTGCGTTCGTCGCGGCCGTTCTCGCGGCTCATATTTTCCTTTAATAATGCATGCGAACCCAATCGAACGACGATTGACTGGCACATTCGATATACCACGCGGTCGCCTCGTTCAGGCCGAAGCGCCGTCAAATAAAGCGTGCAACTTTACTCCGTAACATTTCTCTCGGCGGTTGGAAATAGCGACCCTCGATAATATCGAACTTTGCCGAGCCCATCCGCGTAACGCGAAAGTTCCCATCGGCTTGAGACCCTCGGGCACGGCTGCTGCAAGAGAGAGGGAGAGGGAGAGAGCGCTCGTGTGTATGTGTGTTGTACTCTGTGCTCGCCTCGCGATGAGACTCGGCTCGAGATTGGGCCGATAGTATTATAGATAGATCCGCTTAATAAAGAACGTCGTCTCCCGGCACCTCGGCCGCCATCGGGGCGATTTATTATTTGCCGCGCGCCGAAATATACGATTTCGCTCAGCGCGGGCGCGCGCCCGCTTCGGTCGCATTACAATATTTCAATATTCATGAAAGTGCACGTATGTCGCCGGCGCTGCATGCCACACCGGAACGGTCGTTCTCAATCGGAAACTTCGAGCTACGTGCTCGAGAGCGCAAGAGCGCCTTCCGTGTTTTCTCGCCCGATTCAATTACGCTAATCGATCGATTCGCCGCGGCGAGGATGTTTCGCGCGCGCGCGCGGGGCCTCTCCGGGTCGAGGGATTTTTCACGCGCGATCTGCTTCTTGTCGCCGCTCGGTTTGTGCGATGCGAACTGACACGCGGTGGCATTCTTTTAATATCCTTGATGACATTAGGATTTCCGTCTTCGGTTAATCCTGCCGTTCCAACTCTCTCTCTCTCTCTCTCTCTCTCTCTCTCTCTCTCTCTCTCTCTCTCTCGCTTCTTGCGTATATACGTGTCTCTTTCTCCGCGAGCATTTCGTAGCGAGTTACACGCTAATCTCGCTGCGTTTGGATTGAAATGGACAGCTGAGCATTCCGATATGATTTCAATTGGGTAAATTTGCTCTCCCCGGCCCCGGACGAGAGTGTGTCTACTCGGAGAACGGCGGACGTGTGCAAAGCTGCGAAATTTGAAGATTTTCAGAGATTGGAGAGAACATACGGGGATTCTCCGAAAGTTAGTTAGGGGGCGTACGGAATAATCACGCAGATTGCATCATACATGTCCTCTCGTCCTGGCTCGTTTCAGGTAATCACCGTTTTCGGCCGCATCGCGCGCGGCCACGCTCAAATAACGCTTGCAATTTTAGAACGGCATCGGGGTATCGTCGATATGTTATAGCCTCGCGCTTCGGCGCATTGATATTCGCGTGTGGCGTGGAGCTAATTATGACTCGTTTATAATCCCAATTGCTCGCCTCCTATTTCCCTCCGCTCTGACCGTAAACGCTTTGCGAGTGGAGCGACAATAATCGCTCGGGTGGAGTTATACGCCGGATGATATTCTCCATCTCTCTGCGATACACGCTTTTACTTGAATTAGTCTTTTAATTAATCGCGCGATTTGATCGCCCCCGTCCCCTCGTCGCCGCGTAGACTCGATACTAATAATTGTCACCTCGCCTCGGGTATCACCGTATCATTATCATTCGTTGCGGCGGTCGCTCGTTTTACCGTCGGTCGTGCGAAATCTGGGATAATCCCGGATGGGATTTGCGAGCGCGGCAATGCGATGACGTAGAGAGAAAAGGAGAGAGAGAGAGAGAGGGGGGAGGGGGGGAAGCGGTATAGATGGAGAGAGCGAGTCGACAAGGGAGGATCAACACGGACGCAGGTCAACGTATCAATCGCGGTAATTAATAATTTCAATTAGCGGAAGCGTCGTGCACTGACCTGCCGGGCAGCTTCCGTCGTATTTCAGGCGGTGAGATCGAACGCAAGAGCACCTGGATTTCAATTAACCGGATTGCCGTCGCGCACCGCCGATTTATCCCGCCGCCGCCGCCGCCGCCGCCATTCCCTCCACGCATCCATTCTTCTTTCTCCCGATCGACTCGATCGGGAATCGATAGACACGTCTGTCCCGCTAATGTAAATTCGACAAGGGCACTGCCAGTGTACGTCGAGAGAGAAGTGACACGAATCTTTCCTTTTCCTCCGGCGTCGCCCTTTATCCGGCGTGTTTTAATTTTCAGCTCTATCCTGCGCCCTCTCTTCCGCCGCTCAGGATTCGTTTCGCGAGGCGACACCGCGCGTTTCCCACTTTTCCCTCGATTTCGGCCGGGTGGCGATCATCCACACACATACACATACATACGCACGCACACACACAGCCTCTTTCGTCGAGCGAGTTCGTCGCAACGTTCGACTCGAATCGCGATACGAGATTGACTCGCCGGGAGCGCGATATCATCGCGACTGGCTTTCAGTTTGTTAATTCGGGAATTAGTTTCGTTACCGGAGCGACCGCTCGCTGGTTTGGCACTCGAGAGTTAAGAGTTCCGCCGTGTCGCCCCGTCGCGTTTGCCAGTCCCTCTCCGAGGAGACAGCATGCCGGCGTTATCCACGTCAATGAAGTGCGCGACGCTTCACTGCGAGATTGGATTTGTCGAGTGGCGAATTTATACCGCGTCGCTCTGCAAACGCGATTAATCGCACGACTCGTGCGCGCGTTAAAATATACAGCGCGTCGAGGTACGCGCGACGATGCGGATATTAGCGTTAGCGCGTTTTGCAGCTCGTCTCGAAGCGTCGCCGGGATATATTTCGGTTTGGATTTTGCTTCCACGTGCTGGCGGCGGAGAGACAAGGAAAGGAAGGGATGGTTTTCGCGCGATGCACGCGCGCGCATGCGAGGCGCTTCATTCCGAAGCTGCATGCCTTTGTCCGACGTGCAGTTTAATTTCGTTGTCGTCGTTTCCCGTCCCGTGCTTTGGAACCGACTGGATAAACCGTTTTAGGCGGGACTTTGAATCTTATTCCGCCAGAATAACCCCGTGGCGCACGCCCCGTCGTGCAATCCGCAGAAAAAATTTACATAACGGTTTTTCCCCCCTTTTTTTCTTCTCCTCGTTTTATCACACCCTTGCCTCGACGGGTCGGCGAATACTCGCGCTTCCGACGAATATATTAGATTTACGAAAATTCATTTCGGTCTTTCGACGGAGGCGATGTTAATGCAGTTGCGTGTGTGAGCCTCGAAAATGCGGAATTGCGGAAAGGAGAGAAGCGAGAATTCGCCACGAAGAAAGGACACGCTTTCTTCTGCAAATCCAATCGCGAGTATCATTTTTCCGAAGATTCCGCTCCCGACGTTACGACGATGATGTTTTCATGCAGAGGTATCAACGAAAGAATGTGTTTATCGCGACGAGGCAGGGGGTGGTGATATCGATTCGGCAGGTTCGATCGGCAGGATACCGCGCCTTTATGCAAAACGTAGTCCTTCGAGCAGAAGTTGCGATAAGATCTTCCTCTCGTCTCTCACCTGCGCTTCTTTCTCGCTCGCAACGACGCAAGAACGTAATGATATTTCGCAGGTTAGGCGGAGGGGGTCGCCGCTATGAGTCGTCCTCGAAGTGTAAAGTCCCCTTCGGTGAGACCCTTCATCCCTTTTCTCGATCTCGATCCCCTTTATCGCTCCTTCGTCCCTTTCCCTCTCTCGTATCGCTCTCTCGTATCGCGATGACTCGTCCCGAGTTTTCGCATTTTCCAACGAGGAGTTCGCGCCCGCGGCAGCGATGACGAAAAGAAGCTTAGTTCTGAAGCAAATTAATCTAATGCAGTGTAACTTCAATAAATTGTGATTCATAAGCCGCGGAGATGCCTCGCAGAATCTCGTGGGATCCGCGAGGATTCGCCGTAGCTTTTCTTCTTCTTCTTCTCGAATTCCTCCTACTTCTTCTTCTTCCTCTCTTCTTCGTCCTCGCTTTATCCGCCGATATCGCACAATTCACGAGGACAATTCGTGTGCGCGAGCCGATGAAATTTACGAGACGCCGTCGTAAACAGGGAGTACTTCTTGCGTGTTACAATCGCGCGTGCAATCGCAAGTCGTCTGCGGATGCGTGGTCACGGGTCAATCGCGGGTCGTCGCGATTATGCAAACGGAACGCCGAATTATATCACTCGATGCCGAATTATATAATATGAGAGAGGCGCCGAGCGCCTGTGAGAAATAGATCAAAGACAGCAATTCATCGTATTCATTGACACCCACGCGACCGGTTGAGGCGAGCGTTGCCGATCGGCCGGTTGGTTCGTTTTCACGTTCTCACGCTTGGCTATTACACACCGCGAAGTTACTCGCGAATTCTCCGTCGCGCGATCGAGAACGCTCTCGTCAGAGAGGGCGCTCGGGCGAAATGGGCAATTATACATCTTTCCTCTGCATCCACGCGCGTGAAACGCGGAAAATCGCCGCCGGTTCCGCCTCGGCCGTCAAATTTCTATTTTTCTCGGTTATTCGCTCCGTTGCGCGTTGGTCGGGTCTGGCGATGTTGTCGGTCGAAAAAAACAAAAAAAAGTGCCAACGAAAATATTCGTTACGGGATAACGTGTGTGTGGCTCCCTCTGCGTTTTTCTCTTTTTTTGGCCTCGGCGAAGCGCGGCGACCGCCGCTCGCAACGGTGGCCGGATAAATGGCGGTGTACAGGGCCAAGGTAGCATCGGCTTTATTTTCCCGCGGGTTTCCTCCCTCGTGAATCCGACGCGGGCCCGCTCGTATCGCCAATTACGCGCTCGGTTTCGTCGCCGCGCCCCGTGCGCGGCCGCTGCAAAAATCCGACGGTTGTTGATAAACAAACCGCCGCGACACTCTGTCGTCGTTCACGCGAAAGATTCTTACCGTTTGTGGGGTCGATTGCAGTCGACGAGAACGAATGGACGAACAATGTGCGGATGTACGAAGCGAACGGATCGACGTCGCGTGGAGGGGGGGGGAGGACATGCATCCCCCGTGTCGTATCGTCAACTGCAAGACCGCGACAGAATTTTTTGCAAGCCCGCGAAGCCCGCGGCGGGGACGGCGCCCCTGTTTTTTTCTGCTGTCCGCCGCGACGGCCCGGCGAATTCGCGCGCGCCGCTAAAAACAGCGACGCCGAAATTAGATTTCTTGCCTGCAAACTGCGAAATTGCGAACTCCACGGGAAAGCTTTTCGGGAAAAGCGATATATGTAGGTGGGGCGGAAAAAACGAGAGAGACAGAGAGAGAGAGGGGGGGCGAGTGAGAGGGAGGGGGAAGTCCGAGAGGCAAAAGATACTCGAATTTCCCTCTTTGTATACACTGTAGAGAGATAGAGAGGAAAGAGTTGCAACCCCACAATAGAAAGCGCTTGGGCTTTAAATCGCGTGTGCGCGCGCGCGCGCGCGCGCGGTCCGTTTTTATTTTTCGCCTCTCTCCTCTCCTTTTCTTCTCTTTTCTTCCCCTCTTCTTTTTGCCCCCACAGAGTCGCGCTCTTTTGCATACCGCTCTTAAAAATAAAAGATGCCCCATTTAGTTGAGTTATAAACGCCGCGCCGGCGGGACTGGCGGGAGAAAGGAAAGCCGCGCGCGTGTTCGCCCTCGCGAGGGCTCTCGTCGCGAAGCGTCGCTCGAGTCGCGTCGATTGTTTTTCGCGTTTTCGCTGTTGCTCGCTGGCCTTTGGGCGCGGGCGCGTCTCTCTCCCCGCTGGATTTGACGAATCGAGGGGGCTGCAAGCGGCAGATCACGTGCGTCGCGTTACGGTTCGGTGGCTCTCTTCCTCTCTTTCTACTCTTTGTACTCGGTGCAATCCGTGAAAGTAGTCTGCCGATTATCCCGACTGACCCTGTCCTACGAAGTTCTCCTAACGAAATTCCGCCGAGTTACGCTAAAAAGTTACGTGCCCTCGCGGTCCGTTTAACATTTTCGTCAGAAACCACTCGAGCTTCGTATCGCTCAGATCATCATTCCGGAATTTCTTCCAACGGAAGGATCTTACAGCTCCCGAGCCGTTTGCTTCTTCCGTGTGCTGTCTCTTACACAAATGTCGGCGAACGTCGGTATCAGACGCCATCGTCCTCTCCCCCTCTTCCTCTTCCTCACATTAATTTCGTGAAATCGCGTGTCGATGCAACGAACACAAAATAGAAGGGCGAATTTACCGTTTGAACGTCGGGATGAACGCGTAAAAGTGAACCTCCCTCACGCGCGCGCGCGTGTGTATGCGTGCGTGCGTGCGCGCGCGCGTGTGTGTGTGTGTGTGTGTGTGTGTGTGTGTGTGTGTGTGTGTGTCTGATACGCGAACACTTATCTCTCGGCGCACAACGTGCGCACGATGCGATACGTTGCGTTTGTCTCTGCCGTGTAAACGGGCACCGAAACCCCATTGATTCGGCGCGCGCGAGCGCGATGAAATACGAGTTAATTAAAGGGGAATTACAAACAAGGAATTACAGGCAAGGTACATTGGCAATTCCGGCGCAAGCCGCCGTCGCGAATGTTTGTTGATTTATTTTCACGGCATACAAATCGCCGAGACTCGATTTGCATACGGCTGCCGCGGATATAATTTTGCGAGTCAGTTTCCTGCGGAATTGTATTCCCGTCGGCCGTGCCCGCACGCACGCACGCACGCACGCACGCACGCACGCACGCACGCACGCACGCACGCACGCCCTGGGAGAGACGCGGATATCGTTATCGATCTTAAGCGTTTAATCTCGGCATTAATCGCGAGTGTAATCGCATCGTGCCGCGTCGCACCGGGCGGCGCGGCGAGCATTGATTTGCGATTGCAAATAGGCGCTCGCGCTTCCTTGCCACCGCCTGTGAATTGTATCGGTGGTGGCCGTGTTTCGTAGATTTCGCGGATTTCGCGAATGAATGTCGCCCTGCGATCGCCGGACGACGCGACGCGACGCGACGCGCGGATGCTCTCAGTGTCCCGCCGTACATCATTCGCAGGTTGAAGCGGCGACTTATAATTTCCGAATTTAGGCGATCTGATCCGCGCCTCGGCAAGTTAAACGTGACATTCTTTGATCTTCTTCTTTAATTCTTCTTTGTGTTGGTATTCAATTGACGCTTATGTGGGACATCCGCTGTCCGTTTGAGTCGTCGACGACTCCGAAGGAACGAGAGAGAGGGGGAGAAAATAAAAATATGAGTCTAAGAGACGTGCTTGATGGTCCTGGCTCGTAAACATTAATGTAGAACAGCTGGGAGAGACGTGATTCTCCGACGCTAGAGGTTAATTCGTATTCGGTGCCCCAATTCGTTCCACAACGATGAGGACAACAAACACGGCTCTTTGTTTCGTCGTGCTCGTTAACTTTCGGACGCCAGGACGACAAGATGTTGAAACCGTGTGTTTCAGACGGAGACAGAAACAAGTCGTTTAACGCTTAACGTCGTATTTATGCCGTGAGTCCATTGATCGACGAACGCGATGACGCGACAGTGGGAGCGACAAAGCACGCGTGGGATGAATGGAAGCACGATCTCTCAAAGTGGTTCGCATCAAGGTCCAATCGCGCCGAATATGGGATCGTCGCGTCGCTCGTAAATAAATTTCAGACGGCTGAAAAACGTATCCGGAAATTACGCGAGCAGTCACGTACGCTGACTCAATACCTACGGAGAAGTCGTCCAAGTTCTCGCTCTGCGCGTAATGTCGCCGAATTGGAATGCAGCATTTCTATGCAACTGCACGTAGACCTCCTCCTCTTCCCGGCCCCCCTTAAGAAGCGCTCTCGCGAATGTTGCGAGTTTTCGCTGTTGTATTATCATCGCTTGGGAAATGATCGTTCTTCATCTACTTATCGCGACGCGGAGGGTAGCGTATCTCATTCGTCTTCGCTTAATCAAAATTCTCAAGATACTCGCCGAGACCGACGCTTCAAATGACGTCATCCATAGGACCGTGAACGAAGGAAGAGCGACGGGACGGGGACGATCCTTCTGTCCTTCGTCCCGTGAATTTCGCAAAGTCGTCGGGGCGTATCGCCGGCTCACTGTTTTAAACGCTGACTGCTTGGCTTCATCTTGCAATCCTTTGATCATGCAGTCCGGTGAAACTCTCGACGACGAGAGAAGTTTTATTTCGAATCTCCAGATCCGAAATAAATCGTAACTCACCGGAGTCTCATCTCGAGTTTGTTGTAGCCAGTGGCTTCACTCGGAGAGCCTCGCTCTGTCAGGATAATTGCCGTCCGTAACTCTTTTAAGAATCCTCCCCCCGAGAAGTCGCACCCCGAGCGTTGGGTACTTCCCCGCGAAGGTTACGCGCGTATATCGAATTAATAAATTACGCAGGAAGTCATCAACACCGTCTCGCGGTGGATGGCGTAAAAACAAGGAGCTAACGCGGAAAGGAACTTACTCAACTCTAATGAAAACGCGCGCGCGCGCGCGTGCAACGCGTCAATCATGCGAAATGAAAATTAGTTTTCTGGAAGCTCGTTAATTATTCGCCGCGTCGTGTTGGTTGGGCATTCACCCTCCCCGCTAGCGTAAGTATACCGATCCCGTGGCGCGCTGTATGTGTGCGTATATATGCGTCACACGCGCCAGTGCGCCGCGCGAATTCGCCGTCTGTATGCGCGCGGATGTGATACAAATGTGTATATGCCGCCCATCGGTGTGTTCACTGGTATTCCCCAGCAACAGCAACATACATACGCTACGCTTATGTATATCTCTTCCCCCCGTCCCGCTTATACCTATGTGCTACATGTCGAAATGTACGCACGGTATGCGCTTCGAAGGGTCGCTCGCAAACTTCACTCCGGGCCGCGAGAGAGTCCGCCTTACCGCACCCCGCGGTTGACACGTGTCTTACCCAGCATATGTATGTGTGTACGGCGCTTCGCAGCCGATAAATCATTCTGACACGAGACTTCCTCATAATTTCTACCGGCGTGTACGAGTTTTCTGTTTCACCGTCGGATCGCGTATTAAGATATTGATACGGGAACCACAGCGGCTGAGGGATAGAGAGATGCGCGCTTCCCTCTTACGACGATTACTTCGAATAGTGATGATGACACGCTTCGCTTCATGTTATATAGGTGGTACACATCGCGGCTGTGAAAAGCGAGCAAACTGTGCAAAAGTGCGCACTGTTGTTTAGCTCGACGACTCAACGGCCATGTCGCGTCGCGATCGCGACAATTGTCACCAAATGTTCGCGACACTCGCGCCCGCGCGTGACTTGCTGTTTATCCGCAACCTTTGAGTCGGCTCTTACGCCGACTTTGCATATCGGAATTGATATATATTCTACATGTTCCGTCTCTGTTATCACATATCGCAGCTCCATTCACGTGCCCCCTGTGGCCAGTTCTGTCCCTCCGTCCCTCCCACCCTCTAGCATCCCGCGTGACTAATCAAAATCTATATTACTTGTGTGATTGAATTCATTACGCGCCTCATTAGTCCACGTCCATAAATCATTCCACGAAGCGGATTTGCGAGCGAGTGAATGAGAGGACGATTGAGTACATACGTATGCGGGAATGCTCGATTCATTTGACTGCAACCGCTGCGCCAGTTCGATCCAATTTTTCCGAATGAAGATACGAACAATTTTTCTTTCTCTCTCTCTCTCTCTCTCTCTCTCTCCCTCTCGCTCTACCAACGGTGTCCCAACCGCCGTGTTATCTTCTTAAATCCTCCCAAAGGGAAGCGTGCCCGATAAAAGAGCAAGAAACTCGAAGCGAGCGAGCGAGCGAGCGAGAGAGAGAGAGAGAGAGAGAGAGAGAGAGAGAGAGAGAACTTTTCATAGTTCGTCGAAAGGAGCCCTTATTACTTGACGAGCCTTTCCCACGCGACAAGATCTCCGAACGGATTAACGAGCTACTCGAGTGAAACTCCGCCGGTCCGATATTCGATTGTTCTCGACCGATAATGTAATTCCCGGGTTTTGATAGCGCGATAATCTTGTCCGGCGTAATTTAAACGCGCCGCGCGCAGTTGCCGGAGAGAAAAATGAGTTTCTAGCACCACCCATTAATCTTCTGGTCATCAACGTTAGGTCATAAATGGCGCGGCTCTCTCAAACTTCTCCCGTGAATTTCGCATTTACGGTCTTCATGTTGTAATCGCGCGGATATGATCGATCTTCTTTTTTTCACCCGTCCTGCGCGAGCACGCGCGCGCGCGCGCGCGCGAAATAATCCGCTCTGCGAAAATCTCGTTGTCGCGCGACAGCACGATGCATTTGATCGAAAGCGAGATTGATCTCTTTGCAATATTGTGTTGTGTCTTTTTGCCGTCGTCTCGAGTGGATTTCGAAGCTTTTAGTATTGCACAGAAACGCACACGCGACAAACTCGCAAACGACGCATACATCTAGATAGCAGGGATCCTCTCTCCCTCTCTCTCTCTCTCTCTCTCTCTCTCTCTGTCACAAACGTACTTGTTCACGTAAACATAATTCAACGGATTAAACTGCTTTAATAATAACTCAGTTGCTAACAGCCGGTTGTCATGCGCGTTCGTAAGTACAGGCGACAGTCTGCCACTGCCATGTGCGTTGTGCGCGATTAATGAACGAGGATAATTAATAAAGTGGAGTGGGTCCTATCCCCCTCTCTCTCTCTCTCACTCCCTCTCCTTCTTGCTCTCCTCGACGCAGTCATTATTATGATGCTCATGCCGGTACTTCGGCTTCATGTCGGCCATCGACGATAACAATGTGTAACAGATGTTGCTGCCTGTTGGCGACATTTACTTGCAGTTTTCGCGCTTGAACAAAAGAAAAACCCCGACGTACCTAGGCATTCCCCCGACATGCACCTTGGTGCGCGAGACAGTTACGCGCGGCACACGTGCGATTCGTTCGCCTGTTATTTCACTCGGAGCGGAGATTCGTCTCCTCGCGACACGTTGACTCGAAATTTGTCGCGCACCCCCATTTCGTCGGGATCGGACGCGAGAGAGAATGATCACGACGACGGGGTTGATATTTCGCGGGTTGCGTGTTGCCGAAATTTCGCCATTTATCTAGAAACGTGACAAATGTTATTTTCCGCGTCACGCTGCTTTTATCGCCGCGTCGTCGTTCGCGTCATAAAACATTCCGCGAATGCGCGCACACGCACGCGTTCACGGACTGCTGTAACATGCGGTCGGATCGTTGCATAGGGTGGGCATCACGATACCCTAGTGACCCATAGGCTCTTTTTTATGGTGTAATACGGGCGATAAATATACCGGAGTAACCTGAGCCTTGAAGGATTGTATCTCTTCTCCGCTCACTACTCACTCCTGTCGCTGTGCACGAGCGCCCGAAGTCTCTATATTTCTACACGCTTTATTTACCTTATGTGCGCCGTGATTATCTATGAATTTAGTAGTATAATTGAGACTTTGCTTTTCATTGGCGCTATCAGCTGTGGACGACGAGTCGCTCGTTAAATTAGTCAATTTAATTTGCCACGAAATTACATCGTTTGCCACTTTTATGTTATCTCTCAATTTAAATATTCATGAATTTTTTCCCCCTAAGAAGGAGTAGTATTTTAACATGTTACGTAACAATCGGAGAACAAACGAAGTGTACGTTGGAAAACGGAACGATATTTATGCTCTTTCGGACGCAACTTGCGGACGTACGATCATTCTTTTTACTATTAAATTCCTCACGAGCACCTTTGACGACCGCCATTTGGTGGGAGTGAATTGGAGAGGGGAGGTTTGGCATCCTCACGGGTTTTGGACTAAGAAACTGCAAAGAGAGGGAAAGAGGGACGTAGACAAAGCGGACGTGAACAATTGCGAAGCGATTGTGCGATAAGTCAAAGCCGACAAAGTGTGAATCACGTTTTGATCATCTTCCGGCGAGTTGCAAGGTTTCGTTTTCGTTATCTCTTACAGCGCTGTATAAACGCACGAACCGCGAAAGGCACTCGATTCACGCTCAGCCCGGTTTGCCTCTTTGTGAGACGATGCACGCTCATTCGATCTCTCTCTCTCTCTCTCTCTCTCTCTCTCTCTCTCTCTCTCTCGTTTGCTCATACGTCGACTTCAAGCCCGGGCGAACGTGACGAAAGTTCGCCGCAGTTGTCAGGCGCGGGCGGGGAAAAAAATACGCGCAATTATGTGACTCGCCTGCCCGATCGAGACCCGCGGAGCATGAAAACAACATCCGAGTCTAATGCAAACTTTTAACGAGCTTGCTCGATCTCTCTGTCGCGTTACCCTCGCGGACTCGCACGATTGCACCGAAAAATTGTGCTCGCCGGCCATCGGCTGGCGCCGAGACTAAGCGTTTTCCCCTCCCCCCTCCTCTGTTCCTTCCTTCTCATTCGGTTTTTATTAAAGAGATCCGCGCGGCACATCGTCTGAAATTGCGGCGAGGTCCGACGCACGACGTCGTGTAAATAAATATATTCAACGCTTTGCAAACTCGACTCTCCTGGGGAACGCGCGCGCATGCGAAAACGCGCGGCGTCTTTTCGTTCGCTTCAAACACGCGCCGGGGCGGGGGGGGGCGGGAATGAATTTTGAAGGAATCCATTCCAAGTTCGGAATCGGCTTAGAAACTCCGCGCGCGGAAGTGTAAAAAGCTGCGCGCCCGCGTGCACTCGTCTCTTTCTCTCTCCCTTCCTCCCTCCCCCTCCCTCCCGTCGATCAGCGGGTTAAACGAAGTTCGACGAGCGCAACGTTGAGACGCGCGAGGATATCCGTCAGACGCACTCGGCGGGCCGCCGACGTGACTGCATGCGTCCCGGCATCGGAACACGCGCCGTTGCGTAATTGCCGAGCTGATTAGAGCGAGATAATTAATATCCGGCTGAAATCTGCTCGACGCATGTATTAATCTCGCAATAACGCTACGCCTGTTTTGTGGAGATGCGATACGCACGCGCGTGGATGCGCGCGATCGAACGGGGCCGGTAAATACGTCTGGGCCGTTCATTAGAATAATTCATGGGGTTTAGGCCTAGCCGAGCGTGAACTTTGGCCCGACGTTATCGAAGGTGGCAATGTTGCTTTATCGGCCCGCGACCTTCCACCTGACGCCCGCGCGCCTTCCACGGATTATGCAAATACGCGGCCGATCCTCTTACTCTCCCGAAATAACTTACGCTCGTATAAAATCGATTATCGCCCTCCTCGGCCGTCGATGATGTTACTTTGTAATCCCGCCGTCGGCGGGGCGCGGCAATCCGAATCCTCCTTCGCTCTAAGCCGATCCCGAGATAAGTGCGGCTATGATTTATAAGGGAGAGGATACCCCCGGTTACACACCGAGATGTTAAATCCTGAGTGGCGAGCGCGCGACGGTGAAATACGACAAGCGTTTTCTTTTATTTTCTTTTTTCCTTCGTGGTTACAAGAAGAGAGAGAGAGAGAGAGAGAGAGCAGTTCTGCCTGAGAAATTTCTGCCGGCGTGAATTGCGTAATATCGTCGAGAGAAGGATAACCGGCCAACAATTTCGATGAAGGCTCGTCGAGGAGGGACGAAAATTCTCGCGATTCTACGCGTGCGCGGTCGCGTTGAGATATAAAAAGAAAAGTCTCCTACTTGCACTCTTCTAACACGTCTATCGTGTCTTGGCCGCGCGTGAAACTCGGCAGCGGCATAAAATCGCGCCGATAAAACCGCGCCGCGATACGCCTGCCGTATCTCAACGGGAATAACTCCCGTTGCATCCATTCACCCGCGAGTCGTCCTCGGGAGCCTGTTCTCTCGCTCAGCGGCCGTAATTTCGAATTAGCGAGTAACGGAGAGAAACGGAGTCGCGTCGAAGGTAAACGAATTGACGAGGGTGCGACAAGGCTGCAGCGAGACGAGATGCGCGTTCGTCGCCGCGCGTCGTCATCGCGATGCGCGGCGTACTGATTTCGTCACAGGTGCGCATACGGACGCGAATTCCACGCGGATTCCCACCACGCGCGCGAAATCGCGAATAAATATTTTACAGTCTCGACCTGCTCCCGTCTGCGGCTTGCCTGCTTGCCACCCCCTCGCCCTCGTCATTCCTCTCCATCCGGTCGATTTACATCCCACAATGGCTACGGGCTCATTAACGCGAATGCGATTCAACTTTCACGCTGATCTTTCTCTCTCTCTCTCTCTCTCTCTCTCTCTCTTTCTCTCTCTCTGTAATTTCGCAAATGCATTTATACATGTAATAACGGAATAATACTTGGCGAAAAAATCGCACGCCAGTTTGTGAGAGAAAGTCAACTCCAGCTGGTGTTACGTGAGACTCGCGGTTCTCATTCCGATTTACAATCACATCAGGGAAATCGCCTTTATAAATTCGACAACTTTGAGCAATTAACGATACCATGTGCGATCAACAAGGCAGCGATGGAGTAGCAAGCAAGTTGAAATATAATGAAAATAAGACGACGAGAAACGAGAAGGAGCGCGAAGCAGCGTTGTTATGAAGGTCCAATTTCGCTCGTCCTACGGCGACATTTGTCAGCGAAAATGCCGCGTTAGCCTTTGCGCGGGCGATCGCATAAACGTTCGCACAACGATCGACACGCAGTCGCCGCGGTCATCGCGCCGGCCGCGGCTGGCCGCGTCGTCGTAACGACCCGCGGAAGACAACGTCGTCGGTGATCTGGCAAGATTTTCTCGTTCAGCCGCGCTTTACGAGCCCCTATAAAAATGCGGGCCAGGTCGGCCGTCACTCATCCACATTGTCTCTCATTCGCTCATATACCTATCGTTTTAAATATTTCATCCCCATCTTCCGATTGTTCGTACACGAGGGAATTCCAAGCGCGACGTGGAGTTCGCTCCACGAACGAAACACGCGCGCGACGTATGCTCGCGTACGTTTCGCAAGAAAATCTGCATGCGCAGGCGGGGGATGTTACCGGACGCGAGTTGCGAAATTATGCACGGCGGAATTGGGACGGCCGAATGGAGAAAACCTTCTTCTCGGGCTCGTCAGAGTGAAAGAGTTGCTTAACATCGGCGACCGCGATGCATTCACGACGTTCTCACGCGTTACACGTGTTCGTATGCGCTGCCCTCCTTCAAATTCGCGCTCTCGTCGCTGCTCCTGCTCCTTCCATTCCCGTATCGAGTGAAAAAGAGGCGAAAAAGAGGCGCACGCCTATTGGGCGCGCCTATTTCGCGTCGTAGACGCCTCTGCAGCGCGAGCGAATTAACGCGAGCGACGGATTTCTTTATAATTTAAGCCGGAAATGGCGAATGTACCGCGAGCGATGTCGCGAGGACATATTATAATGTCGTCGGCTAACTTACATATGTCAACTCTCTCCCTCTCTGTCTCTCCTTCACGGAAGGACACGTCTCTCCTTGATGTGGAGCGTAAAATATTGCGGCTGGGTTCAGCACTCAAAACGACCAGCTGCAAATCCCAGGTGACACTTATCCATTACGTCACGCAAATTGCCGCTCGCGATCCGTCTCTACGACGACACTCGAGGTCGCAGCTAAATTACCGGATAATTGAGGACAGTAATGAGAACGATCCGTTTTGCGCAATTAAGCGCAGACGCGACACACGTCGCGGCAAAAGGAACGCGACTTGAGAAGCCTTGATGAGAGAGGCGCCGCGAAATGAGGAGGAAGTGGGATAATTGTATGTGAGACGGAAATATAACGCCGGTCGGTGTCGAAAAATCCTGTTTACGCGTTCATAATCTCCGTCCCTTTCTGCCCCTAAGTGCCCCTGAGGAATCTCTGAGCATTGTAGCGTCTATCAGAACAAAATTGGATCGATGTCTCTCTCCTTGAACTGAATATTTTATACCTTCTGTTCGCATATAATCCATCGCGGATTAAATTTCGTGTTTCGTGTCTCTACCGTGCGTGCATACTATATGTCGGCTTTATTATATATAATTAAAAAACTGCGCGCTCCGCCTGCGTATTTATAAATATTAAAACCTGTAACTCTCAATATACGAACGCGCGACATCGCGCGTTTCAGCGATGAAAATTTGCCCGCGAAAGCATTACCGTTTGCATTAACGACGCACGCTGCTCGAGTAACGTTAGATGCCGGATAATTATCCGCGGAAAGAGTCCTCACAAACACACACACACATACACGTACACGCACACACGTGACATGGCCAACACGTTGGTGAATCGCGTTGGCCGTCGAATTTCCGGTGAAACGACTTCGCTGGATTTCCAGCTCCGTCTTTGTAGAAATTCGCATACGATAATAGCGGCACGATCATCCGGCGGGAATCACTTTGAAGTGCACGCTTGTTTCACTTTTGATTCGGGATAGCGCAAATCGGCTACGAACACGACTGGCTGGTTAGCATCGAGAGGGCTTTCCGCGACGTCGTCATCCCTTTGTGACGCGTGACGTGGAGGAGGTGCCTTTTCCATATTCCTTTGGAGCCTGCCTGGAGGCGAGGTCGGCCGCTTCTCAAGGAATCTCTGATAAAAGCATATCCTTGCCAAGTCTGGAGGGATACGCTTAAAGGCCGCCGCAGTATGGAAATGCGGAAATCGATTTATACCGATCCAAAGAAGGTCGAAATCGTTAGACGAAGTCGAGGAAGCACTCGGATGTGTCCCCCGTTCCGCGATCACCTTATGCGGAAGATCCCCGAAAGCTCCGTCCGATGAATCGCATCGTTCCGCAGAATTTGTTCGTTAAAAGCGTCTGAGCGCGATACGAATCCACCGGCTCACCGGCGGTAATATCCGATCGAACTATCGACCGTTCCGCGATAATCGAATCGCCCTGTGAGCCGAGCTCTCAACCAGTCCGCGTATCAAGAAGCTTCGTTTCCGTGGAAAAATGCGATGTGCAAATGCCGCGATGAGTGAGGTCTCGGATCTCACATTTTGAGATGTTCCCGCCGCTTTTCTCACGACCAATCACGATGATTGACTCTTCCGTGAAGATTGAGCGAGAAGAGGCTCGGAGAATGAAATAAAAATACTCTGAAATATGAAGTGAAGTCCGCCTGTGAAACGAGTCGCCTGTTCATTTCTCGAAATATCATGATATATATATATATATATTATTTATAACATTATAAACGTCACAGATATAAATTATAGATATATTTTATAATTAGGATAATGTTTCATCCGCATACGACCTTTTATCTCGGTTTAACTCGGCGTATTTCAAACGTTGGCGGAATTTTAATATGAAGCTAAAACGTGTTGTCATAAAAAATATTTTAAAAATTATGCAACCCGACGTACCACCGATACGAATGGATATAATATGCCTTTTAATGTGAAATATATAAAATTATAATAGAAAATGTTCTCTCGGCTCACCGACTCGCCGCTCCCCCGCGCTCACGTTCGGCAAAATCGGCGGGCGCGGTGTTATTTGCTTCTCGCTAAATTACCGGCTGCAGAAACGTGCACGCGAACGTCTGCAATAAATATTTCGAATAACGGCCGGGGAGTAGAATCGAAGGGATTGAAAGGCCGAGAACGTGTATAGGCGGGTTCGCGAAACCGGTATCGGAAAAACGTCAAAAATACGGGTACTCAATACAGTTTTGCCGGGGAAGCGCTATGATATAAAACACAGTTGTTTCGTACCTCGCTCGCAGAAATAAAAATATTTCTCTTGCGCAACGCCGCTCTTTTATTCACTCGTCCGTGGGAAGATTTTTGAAAAATTGCACTTCTCTCCCGCTTGCATAAATATCGCCGCTATTCGTCAAGCTTCTGTATAACTCGCGCCAAGTTTCCTACGCCAATGACCGAGACGGCGCCTCCTACGTCATCGAAGTTTCACACACACACACACACACACACACACACATACACGCGCGCGCGCGCGCGTACACAGGCCGACGATATAATTTACAACAATATCCGAGATAACATCCGTCTGCGGTCGCGCTCACGCTCGCTCAAAATTATCTCGTTGCACAGCTACGGTGCAATAAAGAGACGCGTAACTTTTTCGGCAGTATTATGTCGCGTTCGCTCGGAGCGAGCGAGCGGACGAACGTTTAATATCGTCAAATAGACAAGGAGTAAGATAGCGGCGCAGACGACGAGGGAAATTGAGAAGGAGCGAGGATCGCGTTTGCGTCGTTGCTCGATGGCTGTGCAAATTTGCGCGAGTTGCAGTCGCAAAACTTTCCGCGAGACGAAAAGTTCGCGGCCGCCGACCCCCGATCGAGTCGAGGGGGGTCGGAGGATACGTAATAAAAGTGCAGCGACGCGATCGCGGATCGCGAAAGAGCGTTGTATCGCTTTAAGATGTAACGTGAGAGCAAAGTTGGCGTTTAGTGGAATTCTTTCGCGCTTTGTGCTCTCACGATACGCGCGTTTATTGCGCTCGCCCGGCCGCGACGTATAATAACTGCCACAAAAGACACGTTCGCCGCTTCGGTATTTTCCGCCACGACGAACGACCACAATCAAGCTGCCTCGTTCCTATGTATCTTCTCCTATCGCTCTTCTCCGGCAAGCGTCACAAAACGTGTCGCATCCATTTGTTTTCCGTTAAGTTGCGCGTTAAGCATACGCGCCGTTTGCTCGAGGGATCACGCACGTGTGCGTATCCCTCTAACTGGAGGGGGGGAAAGTCTTGTTACGAATGTCTCGACGAAGAGAGAATGAAACGATGAAGGTGCTTTTATCTAATAAGGATATCGACCCGAGCCTTTAGCCATGATAATTAAAGCCCTGGATGTCGCCGTAGTTATTTTGTCGCGGACCTATCACAGACTAAAGGAAGGAAACAAGGATATCAAAGGATATAGCAAAGCCTCGGTATCGTGAAACAAAGTTTTCTCGGAAAAGTCCGTTCTCTAACGAGATAAACGTCGCGCTATACTCCTTTTCGTTAATTAGAGACACGGTGAGACGACGAGGGAGTGAGTGAGAGAGAGAGAGAGAGAGAGGGGGGGAGGGGCGGAGAGAGGGAGAGAAGGAAAAGAGAAGACTGCCGTTTTCGAGGAAGAAACTTTCCGTCGCTGTTTTTTCCGCTCCGTTTTCGCGCGAGGTGGCGGCATAAATTCGAGCGTGTGCGGTACTTAAGAAACTTTTCGAGAAATGAAATATCGCCCGCCGCGCGTCCCGACTCGCTCGTGCGGGAACTCGCGAGTGTGACGTCGATATGTGAGAGACCGCACGAGATGGAAAATTCAGAGGGGAAAAAGAGTGAAATATACAAGCACGAAGGAGGAAATGAAAATTTTTTCGCTTCGTTCTCGCGCACGACTTCAATTCCACGTCGCAGTAAAGTCGGACGGAAAAATCCGTCGTATTAATACACCCTCTGTACATAATACACCCCAAATGTATATGTCGCGTTTGTCGTTTCAGCCGGGACACAGCTAGCAGCAGCGGGGGATCATTCTAATTTTTTTTCCAATCCGACCGCGAGTCGTTTAATTATTTCGTCGACGTGTTTGCCGATACGCGAAAAGGATGGCGCGCGCGGTTCGTGCACTTCATTCGTATTTTCCGCGTAACTGTATTACCACTCGGAGAAAATGGGCTACGTACGTGGCCGAGCGTGCACGGCAAATAAAAGGATAATCCCGGATGACGTAGTAAGTAATACCGGCTTGTGGTAGCCGTTCATTTGTCTACCTTACCCCAAGGGTCGAACAAGGTTTATACAACGGCAGAGAACTTCAATAATACCGCGTTTGCTCCCGTTATATTTGTTACGGTTACTACTTTGATCAGTCGGATATCCGAATAGATCGCCCTCGTGAGTGGGCGAGCCGCGGATCGCGCATGTAAATTCGCGAATCGGCTCGAATTCGGCGTATCGAGCGTTCAACCGCTACTACCGCCGTGTCCGTGTATATTAGCTTCTCATTATTCCACATGATAAACTCTGTGACGCGAAGTACGGGTTACGCATTAATTAGTATCCTCGAGTGTACATAAAACTGGCGCGGAGTCTAATTAGTCGATTATGTGTTTCGTCGTGTGGAAAAGCTCGTGAATCTGGATTAGCAGAGCCCGAAAAAGCTGCAAAACATTTCTCCGCACTCGCATTTACTCCCTCCATTGACGCTCTTGTCTGTGTAATTCACGGTTTGCAATTATCGCACGCTTAAAATCGCGCGCAAATAAACCCGCGACGCGCCTCGTCTCGCTTTGATTATTTCTTCAACATCAACCGAAAAAAAGGGGAAAAGGGATTCTTCACTTGGCTTTGTGAGACCACGTTCCGTTCTCGCTACATAACGTTGGAGATTCATTTCCGTGGCGCTGATGGGGCTGGCGAATTTTTCAAATAAGCGGCGAGAGAGAGAGAGAGAGAGAGAGAGAGTTCCCCTTACACTCGTTTAGTCACGAATGGCCGGACATCGAGCGCACCGAATTTATCAGGTCGTAATATAGAAGTCTTTTTACAGCCTCGTAAAATAATTTTGTTTCGGTGACGCGGCGATTACGAGCGCGTCGTTATTCATAGAGCAACGAGTGTCCTTAATGCGCGGCCCCTTCACCTCTCACGGCAAAGCCTCCCTCCGAGACCTATTGTCGCCCACCCCTCGCGCATTTTTCCCGCCGTCCTGCCGTCGCGATACGCACGCCCCGGCTTTTTCCGCGAGTTGGGAAAGTCGTTTGCGCTTTAGTTGGCTCTCGTTGTCGCGGCAATGTCGCTGGGAAAAAGTCACTCGCCGCTGAAAAATCTGAACGGCTGCGCCGGCACCGGCCGTTGCCGTTGCCGCACCGACGCCGCCGTTCGCGTCGCGTAACGACCGCGCGCGCCGGGATAAATGGAGATTTAATGTAATCGTGATTTAAACCCCCTCCCCCTCTCCGCCCCGGCCCCGTGGGTGTGTCCTGCTCACATCGCGAAAATTAATATGCATACTTTTAGTGCGACATTTATTTCCGCGTTGCGCTTGTTTCCTCGCGACTCCGCCAAACGGTTTTTCTGTGTCACTGTTAATCGACTCGCACAACTCGAGTCTATTAACGTCGCGGGAAGACTAAACAACGCCATCGAATCGTGAAAGAGAGTGTGTGTCCTTGCTTATCCGTGCTTGATGCTGATTGATCGGAAACGGCGAGAGAGCAACGCTGTCAAATCGATCCGCAAGCGTCTCCGTCCGGCGCCGGACTGCAACGTCTTCCGCCCCCCCTCTCGCGTGTCCGCCGATAAGAGAAAAACAGACATCGAACGTCGAGATCGATAATTGATGGCTGAGTGGCGACAGATAATTACTGCAGTACTCGTCCGGAGAGCAGAGACAACACCCGCCCCCGCAAGGCGAAGAGAGGGCCGTGCCCATTACATGTGTCGTTGGCCGCACGAGATAATACGAGCGCGATTCGCAAGTGATCACAGCGTTCTTCTCTACAGCGATATATGTCGTAATGTGTATTATTTACAATCGACTGAGCGGTTAATGACTCGTGACATCGTTATCTCATGATGACGAGAGCGCTTGAGCGAACCCTACTTTCCCTCCGATTTTCTACTCCGCGCATTAGGAAATTATTATCCGTCCTTGTCGGGGCGCGTACGCTTGTGGAGTTTTCACGTCGATTTAATTATCGTATTATGTTATTAAATTGCGCACCTAGACTCTCTCTCTCTCTCTCTCTCTCTCTCTCTCTCAAAATTCCTGCTTGAAATGAGGACGAATTATTATACGCTCTGATATCGGAGGAGTATCGCACGTTATAAATTTAATCTCGCAAAGTATATATCGTTACATTATGCGCGATACATATCTTCCGTTGAATAATTTTCGCCTCAGTTTTATAATTCCTACCAACGTGCTGAGAAACGCCGTTTTCCCTTCAACGCCCGCGCTAAGGCTCGCGCAAGGATTTTCGCCGCGGCGCGAATTTTTGCGGTCGCGAGTGGCACCACCGAGGTCAAGAAAATCGCACGGCCCGCGCTCGGGCGAGTGCTAAATGCAATCGACGAATATCTTCGCAGCTGGCAACAATAAAATGAGGTTGCCGCCGGCAAGGTGCAGAAATTCCGCGCGCGGAACGGAATCGCGCGGCTGGCGCGAAGTCGAGACGAATCGTATCGGTGCTCCAAATGCGAAGTCGATACTCGCGGTGTGCTCGGGCCGCGAAACGAAAGGTGGATAGGAAAGTAGAGAGGTGCTATCATATTTCCGACGGAACGAGAGTCGCCGAGAGTCCCTCGTATAAACTGTGACTGCGCGGCTCGCCGTCTTTGCGCTCACTCGCTTCGTCTCGTCCCGTCTCGTCTCGTTCCGTCCCGCTTAGTCTCGTCTTTTTCCTCTTCTCTCTCTCTCTCTCTCTCTCTCTCTCTCGTTCCCTCTCTCCTCTTCTTTCTCTCGTCCGTTTCACCCCTGCCCGTTGCTTCCATGTTGTAGCCGCGTGGTTGATATACTAGGACATTATCATCGCGCGAACCCTCACAGCGCGCGAAACGTCGTTTATTCGGCTGAGTGAGCATCGTGAGTTTTATTATCGCCTACCTCTGACATAGATAAGGCCAATTTCCATATTTTCTTTCTCTTTCTCGCGCAATAAGGTGATAATTATGCAGCGAGTGTGAGTCATGTGAGCAGCGCGTGTTGTAATCGTGTGGGACGTGCATAATTTGACACTTTCGTTGCATCCGATAATTTCGTTACACGATATTAGAGAAAAGATTCGTTAAACGAGTCTATTTAATATCGCAAAATCGTCGCAAACATTTTTTATGATTTATATTGTAATTTTGACGAAATTTCCAAGATTTATGTTGAAATGAGCGATTCGTCGTCGGCCGAAACGTCTGAAACGTCGATTTGTCGCGAACACTCTCGTCAGTCTGATCGCCGAAAACTCAGAAGGTGCAGCCAAGGAGAATCCCATTCCACACGTCGCGCGGTGTATGAATTAATCACCGCGGACGGTGAAATGTTGCGCACGCAAGTTATAGCGCGGCCGATTGTTGGCGGCGGGACGTGCGTCGCCTGCGAAGAGCGCGTATACTTCCGGCTATTGTTTCTCCTACAAGGGGAAAAGATTCGGCCGTTGGGGGGAGGGGGGGGAACGATTTGTCTCGCGGCGCGCGCGACAAATCTCCCGCGCTCCGTGATCCGAATGCGAGGCGACGTCGCGAGACGCCGGGAAATTCCTCGCGAAAGATAATCTGCTTAGGAATTCAAACGGAATTCGTTTCGTCCGCGCGCGAGGCCGCCTTCGTCTGCTATCCGGCACCCGATAGATCACGCTCGGGCAATATACGCTCGTGAATTAACTGTGACATCCGTACGAGACGTTTGTCCACGTATGTGTGTGAGTGAGTGAGTGAGTATGTGTGTGTATGTGTGATCGCGCAGCGGAAGGTGTCCTCGCTTTGTTGAGAGACTGCGTTCTCTCGTGCTCGGCTTTTACGTTAATCTTTGAGTGCACGGTGTATCATATTCGACGCGCTCTCTCCGAATTGAGTTATCGTACGAAATTATGTTATGCACGGCCAACTTTTCGATAAGGTGGAAGTTGAACGGCGCCGCTCTCGTGGGCCGTATTGATGAAGAATCGATACCGTTAAAGTAGAAGTGAAGAAGCGCACGTGTCTCCGCGCCGCGCCGGTGCGCTTGTGTGGACCGCGCGCTCCCGAATTGTTTCGTCGCCCGCTTAGGAGATATCGATGAGTTGCTCCCGCTGATGATGTTCAATCCCGCGATGGCGATTCGGATTATAAATTGCTCTTTTACGACGGTTGTGCTCTTCAAGAGAAAGAGAGAAAGGGAGAAAGAGAGAGGGGGAGGGAGGGGAAGAGACTTTTTTTGAGTGTAATACATGCTAATAAAGTGCATTACTATTCCTGTAAGATAACCGTCCCGAGCGGTGTCCGGGGCTGATTCATCTAATTGCCTTTCGCCTCTCCCCGAGGCTAAGTAACATCATGGGAATTGTGTTTTCTCGATCGGTCACGCGAAATATTACGATACAACCCGATCACGGAGCAGCGGGACTGACTCTGAAACGTTCACCGTGTCGAAAATCAGCCAAAGGTGACACACGTCCGTAGAGAGAGAATTTCCGCACGTTCGCCGGGAAAGTGGACAGAACGCGAGGAATTTATCTCCGAAGGATAATAAAAAGATCGTGTCCTCGGGGCGGAATATCGAGCGAGTGTCAACGTCCAGGAAACGTGAGAGCGTGGAAACACGAGAGAGAGAGAGAGAGAGAGTGAGAGAGGAGGATCCGGCCGGTTTTTATCATCGCGCTTCCTCTCTAACGATCTTCTCAACCGTTCGAGCAGACGGGCGGTTTGAAGGGGAATGGGAAAGGAGGAGTAGCAAACGGGAACGAACGAACGAACGGACGGACGTCGAAAAAGTTGCAGTACGTGCCGAAGTGGCCATGGGTTCGGCCGTCCACGTCACTGTCCCTGGAAAACCTCAATTACGCGACAGTCATTAAATCGTCGTCGCTCGCGCTCGCGGGAAACTTAGCGCGGGTCGTGAAGAAAGGGAGAAGGAAATCGTCGGGGCCAACGAGAGGCCATGGAGGATCTCCTTCGAGAGATTCCCCATGAAGGAAGGGAATTCTTGCGGAAGAATCTGCGCCACTCTTCTCTGCAAGAGCGAGACATGGCTCTTTTCTTTTTAACCCCTTCCCCTTCTCTCCCCCTCCCCCCCCTCTCTCTCTCTCTCTCTCGCACTCTTTGCTTTTCCCCTCGACCGTGAATAACCCGACGTTGGACGATATAAGCTAATGAAGTGTCTCGAGTGAAAGAGGTCAGCGGTTCCTTTAAAGATTACCACCGCCGCTCGTGGAAATAATCGACGAGAAAGAGAGAGAGAGAGAGAGAGAGAGAGAGAGAGAGAGAGAGAGACACGTCCGAGCTGCGGCTGTCAGATAATATTCTTCATAGGCTCGATCTACGCTAAGATGGTTCAGGTCCTCGACGATGAGAATTTGCCGGGATTGACAGTGACAGCTGTCTCACTGGGCGATGCGCAATCGTCACCTGCATTCCGGTCGATATCACGTTACCAAGCGTTACCAAGCGGTGTCTGTCCGCGCGATGCCCGCTAAAGCAGCTCAGCGAGATAGTAAAAGATAAACATTCTACGACCGCGGTACCTCCTCGTCCTTCCCCGACCCCCTTTCTCACCTCTCACTCAATGTCATGGAGGAAAAAGTTTCACACGCTATCTGAGGTGCAATGGCAGCGCGTTTCAATTTTAGCGGCGCCCGCGCGCGCGCCGAGAAACTCGGATGAAGTTGCGCGGAGGCCAATTACTCGAGTATCACATCGACTACGGCAGAGATTTTCACTGATGTGCTTTTGTAAGAGCGGCGAGCCAATTACTCGCGGCTTATATGGAAACCAATCGAATTTCTCGCGCGAATGTTGCGTTACGCAAGACTACTGACTACGCGGAAGGAGAGGTCCGTTGTTACGAATATTTTTACTCTCGCTCATTTCCTCGCTATCTTCGTCAGCGTTACGATTATTTTGATATTCATTCGCAACAGTCCGTTTCAATTCTTCGCTGTTCGGCTTGTTGCATCGTTTGCGTGCATGGAAGCTTACGCGGGAAATGTGAAATGACCAACGGGATTTGCTGGTCGTCGCGTTTCTCGATTTTTGATCGTCGCAATCGTCTCAATCGCGTCGGGATAGCAGTATAATTGATGAAACCCGCGAGTTTGCGATAAAATTAACAACTCCCGTTGCACACGCGGAAGCAAACGAATGTCGTGTACCGTTTTTGCGTAATGAGCGTGGAATATCCATCCGTGATGGAATCAATCACGGCTCAACTTTCGTAGATGTTGATCGGACAATGTATTACTAATGTTTGCATTCGTTCCCTCGCGCGTTATTATTCCTCGACGTTCGGCCGGAACGACGACGCATGCAAAACTACTTTCGCTGTACATCCCGTCGTGTGGAATATTTATTGCAATTTTCGGGATCACAAAATGCCAACAATGCTCGTTGTAGGGACGGACGAACGGAGAAACGGCGCGCCGTTACTCGTTTCGCCGTCCGATGCGCCTGGACGTTTGCGTGCGCGTTTTCACATTCGAGACCCTGGCGCGCGTTTTGCGTCATTTATTATAAAAAAGGAAATCACACGCGCGCACACATACCGTTTCGAGCCATATCAGCGTAGCGCGTTTCATTTCGTGTTTCGGCCTGTAACGAATTAAACGTCGTGCTTAATTACGCGCTTGCCGTCGGAGAAATTGAAATGCCGCGTTAAAATACAGCGACGCTCGTCCAATTATAGTTGCGCAAATATTTGGCGAACCGCACACGCGCCCTCGACGCGTCGTACGGATAGATATCAAAGACACGACATGCCGGTTAATTATCGTCAGAAACAACGGCGCGATGAACGTGTGCTTTTAATTGACACTTCGTGCCGAATGCTCGACCGACGAATGCTGCGAATGGCGCGATATCATTCGCGAGTGAACGATAGACGGGGGGGGGGGAGAGGAAATGGGGAGGAGAGACACGCGGTCGCAATTGCGCACGTGATAATTTTTATCACCATCGCATGTATATTTCCACACCGATGCCCGAACACATCATCTATCCGGTCGCTTTGAAGCACATTGAGCGCTGCAACGTAGTAGCAATTTGACGTTATCACTACTTCAAACGCTGCATCACGCCCAACGCTTCAAACGCGACTAAAAATATCGCGCGCGCGTGCGCTAACGCAGAAGCACAGACGATGTCTGTGCTAATTTTGCCCGTATAAACCGGCGGGATATAATAAAATACGGGATACTAAAATATATAGGAGCATTGACTACTACCGTCTTTAGTCGTCTCGTCATCTAAATATAATCCGTGAAGACGGGTGTTATCGAATCGCAGCTGTCACTCGAACACTCGAGAGCTATCAGTAAATTTATAAAAGAGAAAAATCCTCAGATCGTATTATTTATTCGTTTGTTTTCTTTTGATATTCTCAATGGCACGAGGATATTTGAGAGGAAATATTGAGCAGCGTTTCGAGCGAACGATGATTTGGAGTTGCTCCTGTCGTACGATCGCGACGCGTCGTGACGAGCAATGACAGTTCATGTCTCAAGGATTTATATATATATATGTCACCCACGTGTACATTCTCTCTCTCTCTTTCTCTCTCTCTCTCTCTTTCCCTCGTTCGTTCGTATTGATTCAGGTCATCGAAGTCGCGCAAGGGTTAACGAACAGAAGGCGAATAAATAGTGCGCGGCTACGAAAACATCGACCGAGACAAAGAGAAGCTGACAAGAGCGCGCGAAAGGATGTCGAAGGACCGCTGGAGGAGGGGGCGAATGAGGTGAATAGGGTGAAGTGATGTCAAGGGGCAGGGAGAAAAACGGTGGGTAAAATGGAGGAGCAAAGACGATGAGGGGAGGAGGAAGGAGCGTTTGCGGGGGGCGCGTGTACACGTGGCGCAGGGGTAGCAGCGACATCCGCGGAAAAACGTGGTTACGCGAGAAAAGTTTGCTCGCAGTAAGCAGTTTCAGTGAATTCCTTCTGGATCTCTATCCCCGTTAAAGCGCGCCGCTTTGAAACTGCGCTCGTTGATACGCTTCGCGGAATTCCTCTCTCTCTCTCTCTCCCTCTCTCTCTCTCTCTCTCTCTCTCTCTCTCTCTCTCTCTCTCTCGCTCTCCTCCTTTCTGCCCGTCACTTTCTTCCCGCCTGCTTTCGTTCTGTTTCTTTTCCTCGCGAGTGTCACGCGGTTATTGTTGCTCTCCTCCTCGCTCGGCGCGGGAGGAATCTTTTTTCGGCCCGCGGCTTTGCGTCTTGGATTATCCGCGGATTTACGCGCAGAGAGTCACTTTTTCGCGCGCCTTCCAATATTGTAATTGTCCGCCGCTCCGCGCGAAGCGTCTCTGAACGCGTCCATGAAGCAAGTTAAGACGAGACGATTAAAAACTCGCGGAGTTTCATCATAGTCGCGCGCGCACCGCGCCGTATACTTTATCTCGTGAGTTTTTGTTTTCCGTTATAGCGTAATTTCGAGTTCGCTATTCTCTTTTTCGCGAACGAGTTCGGAGTTACACTTGCGCGTAGCTCCGCGCAACGGCGGTGCTTCTCTAAGTCCATGGCTTAGTTTCGTGCGATGACGCCCCTGAGGGCCGGCTAACACAGGATTTCTCTCACAAGAACGTTGCAGTAAACAAAGCTGGCCTTCCGAGAGGCCAATGTACCCCGCGTGCCCAGTGACCCGCTGTATTTGCAATTCCTCGCTCGTTGCTTCGCACTTTAACATTATGCAAAAATGCGCGACATATATAGCCTGATTAATGCGCGCGAGTTCTTGGTAATAAACGATTTAACTTGAACCGGCACGCTCGACCATTTTCGCGCGCGCGCCTCAATTTATCGTGTTCTTTTATAGTTTTATTCGCGAAACTATTGCTTCTCTCTCTCAAATTTGCAGGGAACAAGTTTACACGCGTCTTGCTCCCGCAGGGGTAGCGTCTCCGCGTTAACGGCAGATTGCAACGTAACGGAAACATCTTTCGCTCGTGCACACGAAGACATCTTTTAAATTAAAAGAGACGAGAGGAAGAAAAGACAAAGAACTCGTCCAATGCGTTCCTATTCGCGAGGGAGTAAGACCACTACGCACATTACGAACGGTTTTCTATTAATATATTTTTTTCAACGACTTTCGTCTCATCTTCCTATTCGGGAGGATCTTATCGTCCGCCACGCATTCTTGCCGGGAATATCCTGAATTCTTGACCTCCAACGCGGTACATTCTTTGCGCTTCCGTTCGAATAGTTTCGCCGGTGGCCGTGGTGGTACCTCGAGGGTCCTTATTTTCTTTCTTCTTCCCTTTTTCTCCCTTTCTTTTTTTTCCTTTCTTTCTTTTCTTACCGTTCAATGTTCGGCGATAATCCAGTTGCAATTTGTCGAATCGCTAAATGGATTCTCATGAAGCGCGCGGAATTATTTTAAATAAAATTCTCTCTTCCCCTTCCTCTCCATCTCTTCTCGTCTTTTTCCGACTCTTTCGACTCCTCCGGGTCTCCCTGTCTCTCCCCGCGTCTCCCTTTCTCCCCCGTCTCTCCCTTCCTCTCCCTGCGTCTCCCTTTCTCTCCCCGTCTCTCCCTTCCTCTCCCCGTCTCTCCCTTTCTCTCCCCGTCACTCCCTTTCTCTCCCCGTCTCATCCTTTTTCTCTCCGTCTCTCCCTTTCTCTCTCCATCTCTCCCTGTCTCTTCTCGTCTCTTCCCATCTCTCCCGGTCTCTCTCTCTCTCTCTCTCTCTCTCTCTCACTCTTATTCGATCGCTCCGTGCGAGTAACGCAAAACCCGCGAGCTCACACATGCGACTCCACCGCGCGTACGGGCACGCGCGGTATACGCTGTCATATATTTCTCTCCGTTTCCAGCCGACGTATATTCTTCCGATACGAGACTTCGATAGCAAGAAAGTCGAAAAAGAAATCCACTTTTTCGTCCCGCGAAATACTTTCCTCCTCATTTCTCCACTTTTCCTCGCGGTGAACTGGATATTCTCTCATCCTTGTATCGAACGCGATTTTACCGCAACGTCGTCGTGACGCGCGCGCGTTTTCGTTCGCGTCCTCATTAATTATATTCCGCGAGTGCATGCTCCGTCGCGAACCGTCTTTACGTTCGCGCAGTTTTACGGCCGTGATTACCCCGTTGAGCGGGATTCGCGTACGAGCAATTATTTCGTGCGACGCGTGCGATCCATCACGGTTTTAACGTGTCGTTGCGCGTTTATCCATGAGGCGGAGCGCGTGCATGCGCGCGATTCATCTGTCGTGGTGTGTTACTAATTTCGACGAGTGTGCCGGCTGTCTGCAATAGCCGGCGCAGATTATCGATTGTAAACGTTGTTTCAGCGTCACATCCGCAGCAACGTCGTTGCGCGGTGGTTTATACACGCGCGCGGGACATTCCATTTGCGTCTTTCGATTAAACGTTAACGGCCGCCGTTAACGGAGCTTCCATTACAGTAGTAATTAGCCGAAATACACAGCGCACGGGCCGCGTCGCTCGTAGTTGTATACTTTAGCCGTGCACGGGAGCTTTTCACCGAAAGCGGCTTTCGATTCTCCCTCGAAACGGCGATACTGATAGTTCGGCAGAACAAGCAGAAACGGACGATTTCTCGCGAAAGCGACGTCTCGCTCCCGTCAAATCGGACCTTCCCGCTTATTATTACTAGCGCTAGAATCAAACGCGACCAGGCAACTGTCAGCGATTATACGTTTACGAGACTGTCGAAACGGCACGACTCGTGTATCACTTTGACGCTCTCAGTCGGGCATTTATCCGCGATGATCGCGGAGCATCGCGAGGAGACGACGGAGGAAGCGCGCACCGGTGATTTCGGTCATCGCGCTGAGAGTATCAGGAAATGGCTAACGCAGAATTTCGCGGTGATTTATCGGGGAAAAACGCGCCTCTGGAAATGCCCCTGGCATTTCCAGATGGCAATATCTCTGAGGGGAGAGATCAAGGCAGGAAACCCGCGGGAAATTCGATCACCCGGATATTACTCCGATTCTGCGTCTCTAGTCGAGCGAGAAACTTTCAGGATGAAGTGAACTTTAAAAGTGGAAAAATAATCTCTCTCTCTCTCTCTCTCTCTCTCTCGGCAGAAGGAACTTTTGCGCGCGCACGCTCTCTCTCTCTCTCTCTCTCGCGATAAGGGCGCACTCCTCGCATCAAATGCGAGCCGTCTTATCATCGTTATTATTTCAGACGCACTTGAGACGCGTGTTCCCTTGCGTGTTATTACCGTTATTCTCGCTCGCACACACGAGAACAAATTGCAACCGTGCGTGTACGTTCGCGCTTCGCTAGTTGCCTCTACGTGCGTAAATATAAACCCACTCGCGGATCGTAAATTCGCCCTGTGTGCCGTCTACCGCGTGCGTCTCTTGAATCGCAGTCAAACGTATTCGAAACACCGAAACGCGGATGCGTACGCGTATATACCGATCCAATTTTCCGTATCCACGCCGCAGCCGGCGTGCTGCGAAAATTGTCGCGAAGTTTGCATCAGAAACGACGGTTGCTTCCCCGGCAAACAGATCTTCCGTTGAATTTATCGCCCGACACGTGCCTGTCGCGTCACTTGCACATTAGCTTGGCAATATGTGCATCCGTTAATCAACCTTGAATGCCCTTATGTGGCGTGCGACTGAACGTATGGGAATTCTTGTTTCTCCCCCTGTCCCTCCCCCGCTGTTACAGGCATCTCCGGGTTCAGAGTGCACGTCCCTCGTTGTATGTCCCGCAAACTTTAATATACGAACTTTGCCTCTCACTTTCTCACTCTTTCGCTTTTAATGTGTAAAACTAAATCGCGCGGTTGAACGTGCAGAATTTTCGATCGTAACGATACATGCGGTTGTAATTTTGCAATTAATTCTACCGCGGACCTCTGTGCTTCACCCCCTCGTAGTACGCGATTAATATTCATATTACACCCGCACTCTTCCCTCCGCTGTGTTCGCCGCTTATAAATCGCATTAAAAGTAAGAAACTCATAAACGTCGAACTTGGCCATTATGCAACACACGTGCAAGAAGCACACGCGCGGGGGTGGCTCTGCGGTAGCACGGGATTATAATACCGAACGAGTTTAACGCGCAGAAATTTAATTTCGCGACAAGCTCGTAACTTCCACCATGCAAACTGCAATTTGCGTGTCTCTGCACACGCACGCCGAACCGCTACGATCGCAATCAAACTGAAAAACGAAGTTGACCTTTGCAAACCACATGATCCAAACCGCGCGGCAGTTTCAACGCGGTGTAATTCGCACATGGACCGATATCGCACGCGCAACGCGGCACGACGTAACATCCGCGCGTGTGCGTTTTTGTGTCCTGTCGAAAATAATTCTCTCCTGTGCGCGTTTTTGTCTTCCTCCTTCTCCATTATTTCTTTTCCGAAATATTTCGTCCCGCAGTCGGCGCGCTGTGCGCGCGCGCAAAGCAGCCCGGCGACAGGAATTTCGCGCGGATCCCCGTGGAGCGGATTCCGCAATAGGGTTCATTTACCGCGGATTCTCTATCGAATTAACGAATTCGCGTAACTCGTTCGCCGGTGATATTAATTGCGGCGGCACACATGCAAATTGCCTCATTTCAGTCGCGCGCGCCTGCGTGCGTCCTCTGCGAATTACGCGCGTTGGACCTCTCTTCCTGCCGCCCTGCCCTCCGCCTTGCCTTTCTATTTTTCTCGGCCGCTTACGTTGTTAACGTGAATCGCGATAACGGGGACGCGAGCGAATCAGTCGTGGCCGTAATAGCGACTGCGACTGCGGTCGAATTTAGCCGCGCGTTTGAATCGCAAATACGAAATGCTAATTGAGCGCATACGGTTAATAAATCACAACGCGGAGGGTCTCGCGTGTCTGCCGTTGGTGCGAAAGCGGGTTTCCACGCGCACGTGATGCAAAAGTACGCCTCCGCGAAACTTATACCGGCGATTTTTCAAAACGAGCCGCCGCCGACGCTTCCGCCGCCGCCACCGCGGCGATGCCTGAATATTCATGAAAACGGACAGCCAGCCTCGTGCATGCGCGCTTATCACACGTGGCAGCGCGTCGGACGAGATGCATCCGCAGAGCGAATATAACGCGGAGATACGCCGCGGCGGCGGCGATTGTGTGCGGAATTATAAGCGAGCGTAAAAAGTTAAATGGAAAAGCAAGTCGTTACAAGTATGCACTTTCGTATTTATAAAAGGTTGTATTGTGATACATCGCGTCGTTTCGAGCGCGCGGCACCGGAATGCAGATGAACAACGCCGGCCTTGCGTTCGCAAACTTTGATTACGAATGTCTATATGCGCGCTTATATTGTCCCTCCCTCCCTCCCTCTCTCTCTCTCTCTCTCTCTCTCTCTCTCTTTCTCTCTTTCTCTCTTTCTCTTGTTAAAATAAAATTGCGCCCCTTGCGCGCAATTTATATATAAATATTATTTACAAATAGTCGTCTAATATAATCGTCGTTAATAATTAGCGAGTTTTTATTCGCTAATATTACTCGGTCGCGTACTGGCCGCTAAAAATTTCTCTATATTTTATTCATTCGTACCGCACCGTTCTTGGGATGCATTCGCGATGCGTGCAATCGCCCGCCAGGTCGGGCGGGTCATATCGGTGGACAAATACGCGACGCGAATGCGGACTCCCGCCGCGCGTCCTGGCAATTAATAATTTTGTGTCGCTCATTATTTCACCGGCACTTCGTGTATCGTGAAGTGTAATATTAACAGATTACGCGCGCGCATAACGTAATTGAATATAAACCGTCAAACATTGGCTTTGACGCGTGCGCTGCGTAACGGCCCCCCTTCGCATAAACAAAATATCGTCGGACGTAACGAAGTAGCTAATTAGCGTGGCAAAATATTGACCCGAATGCATCTCTATGCGAGAGCTCAATGCATAAATCGTGCGTCGCCCGCGAGCCGCGCGCGTCGCGGAAAAGCAAATCGCGGTTGCCGTCGCACGTTTCGCATTTATTTCAATGCTCTGCGTTACATTCTCGTTAAACATTATCCTGCGATCTATCGCCTTCGGCGTGTCTCTCTCGCGGCAAACGCGTCGGAAGATGCATCGCGTGCTTCCGCACACGTGCCAGCGTGTCCGCAAGAACCCGGCTTATAAACTCGGCGCTCTCTCTCTCTCTCTCTCTCTCTCTCTCTCTCTGTGTGTAAGACGACGTGTCACGCCGAGCGCGCACACTGAGCGCGTTTTGACCGCGGGATCGTTCGAGTTCTTCTCTCTCTGGCGAGAGTTCCTCGCAGCTGCATTCTCGGCCGCTGCGCGGCGTCGAAATGCTTCGCCCCTCACGAACGATCGATAATCGCCGCGTTTCGTATAAATGCGCAGAGCACCTGTACGCTTATAAATCCCGGGTCAAAGGAACCGCGGCACGCGGATTGATTGAAAAATCGGCCGTCAGGAATAATCTCACGAACAGGCTCGTGGGGTTCGCATGGAGATTGCACACATCGAGGTCTTTGAAGTTGCCAGCTGGTTATAGCTGGCTGGCTGACTGGCTGGCGGGTCGACCGTCGGCTATCATGCCATTTTATTCTCGAACGGGGCAAATAGCGAAAAATTGCAACGGCGAAAGCGCGAGCGGAAGCGTAAGAGTACACAGCGCGCGTTCAAGCGGCCAGTGAACGCGAGCGCGCGCGCTCCGACATCGATAACGATATTCCGTCCCGTGTTTATACGCTAATAAATGAATCGTGGAAGCGAGCGGCCGAGCTAGCACAATGAGATTCGCTCTTTGGAGGATATACAACGGCGGAATTATTAATTGCGATAAATTTTATTGAGCGCCGAACAATCACGACGCGCGAGACGAGCTACGCCGGGCGTAATTGACTTCGCGATGCATTTCTGCGTGTCTCGCTAACGAACTCTCGATTGTTGCACGAGCGAGTCTCTTAGCAGCTCGGTTTGTAATTTCGTCTCCCAGAAACGACGGGGTTTTGCGATCCGACGTGCAGAGAGGGCGCGCGACGCCTGTATCAGAAATACTCGTAATTAAATAGAGCGTACAATTCGTTCACTCGGGAATCTACATAATCATTCTTGGAAGCTGCGCGAGTCTGCCGCCGCGGTGGCGCAAAAATTTATACGAACCCCGGAGCCAACGGCGAAATAATGTGAAGAACTTTCCCCGGGCGTGCTACTACCCACGACGTGCTCCTCCTCCTCTCCACGTGTAGACGGTGCAAACAACTTCGGGGAACGATAAAAATATGCCGGATAAAGTTTCGCGCTCGCAATTCTTGGTGCGCGTTCAGCGGGAAACTAGCTCTGGCCCATTATGGATTCACGACTCAATCAGGGATGAGTAAACAGGGGAAAGCTCTGTTTGTAGTCTTACTCGAGGCAATAGAGCAGCAATCGCTGGCTTATCCAATAATGAAGACGTCGATATTGCGCTTTACGGACGGATACTTTGCCGAATATTTGTCGGTTTTGCCTGTCGAAGCGAGCGATTATTGATTCCCTCCTAAATTCGCCGACGCGTTATTCTAATCCTCGCTTCTCCGTTGTTACAAAAGTACGAAAAATCCTGCAACACGGACGAGAGCTCTCTCTTATCTTGAGTGCAAAACAACTCTTCGCTTCGTGTGTGAGCGATATTGATTTCTTAATTTCTGCCAGCGTTCCGCCGGCACTCAGTCGTCTCTTATTAGCGCCAGTTTAATATTAACGCTTTAACGAGACGCTGTTTATTTTACAACGCAGTCCTCGCGATGCGAGTGATGCACCTCCCGAGGGGTGTTTCGGGTAACGAAGCGAAGAGGAAACCAAGGTAGATCGCGTCGTCCTCGCGCTGAAACAGGCTGATTCTCATATCGACTGACTTTAGGCGTCCGCCTAAAGACCGCCGCGTTTTTCCCGGAGTGCTCCGAACGATGCATAAACATAAAGCCCCGCGTAAATTCCGCGCGGAGCCGTGTTTGCCCGCGAATCTGCAATTCATGCGTCGGCGGTCGCCGGCCGTTGTTGCGTTATTGAGAGTCCACCTATGCGACGAGGCGTCTCTCCTCCGCGCGTGCTTCCTCCCGATCCATGCGGAAGAGTGTCATCGTCGTATCAGGCACGTAATCGGGCCGCGCTTATTAATTGCTCGACCGGTTGGTCACCGCGACGTGCGCAAATTCACACGATCAAGTCCCAGGCCGCTGGTACGTTCGCGCAGATTGTCGCCGGAGTTAAAGAGAGCGCGCCGTACACGATTCCGCTCCATGTTCTTCGTATCTCACTAGCCGGCGCATGTATATCACGGGAGGAGGATATGAATACCGAGCGCGGAAATACGTCGTCTACGCAATTGGACTCAATTACGATCGATGCGACGTAATCCGTCCACGTCGCGAGATCGTTCGAGCGCGCCGCCGCGCCGGGGTGTGCGTTGAGGATGATGCGTGAAGGGTGCGTGTCTCGTGAGAGGGAGGGAGGGAGGGAGGGAATACGCGAAGGCGAAGAAGCGCCTGGCTATCCGTTTCCGCACGTACTTCCACTTCCGGAAAAAGCCACCGGGCTGACACCGCCGGGGTGCGCGATAAATTACCGCGGGGACAACGAGCGCTCTCCGTGAATCTCTCCTTATCGCGACGCACGTGACCGAGTCCGTCGGTAACATCGGTAAATCTTGAAAACGCACGTTCTTCTACGCGTGGACGAACAAGAGTGCGAGAAGGAAAGAAATAGAGGGAAGGGCGGCATTCTGCAAATCTTTACGAACGCCATCGATACCTACACACCCCATGTCGACGCTTTCGACACGGCTGTTTTTATTTCCTCTTTTTTTTTTTTTTTTTTTTTTTTTTTTTTTTTTTTTTTTACCTCGGCAATTCGCCTCCCGTTATTAACCGGTTGTTTGGATGGTGCGTTGTTATTCTAATAAAAACGCTCACGTCGCCACCGATAAAGTGTTTATTTGCGCTCGTTGCAGCACGCATATGTCATTTGCCGAGACTGAGAGAATTAAACGGCACTCTTTGTCAAAATGATACAATATAGTAGCTTTTATTTCCAACCGTTGATCGCGTGTAACGTAGTGAAAATGCAATTTTCGGGAAAATTGGTCGACGCGTTTTGCCGCGTCGGGTCGTGCTTTACGAAAGATTCTGGGGAAGCCGCGTGTTGTTGGAGAATCGGTATATTTTCACTCTCTCTCTCTCTCTCTCTCTCCCCCTCCCTCCCTCTCTCTGAAACGGAACGAATTGACTGAAAGAAAGGGAGAAAACGGGGAAACACTGAAAAATACACGGAGAACTTATACGAACAGGATAATTCCGCCGCCGCACAGCACCGCGCGCATTTTCAAAGTTGATTTTATCGACTGTATATACGGACGTGCGCACGCGCGCATCGAGTCGTAGAAACAACGGATCAGTTTCAATATTTATTCACGATAGTTCATCGGCATCGCGTACAAATCCGTTTAGCCCTGCGGCGATTTCGCCTAACGATTCCATTTTTTGCTCCAAATACGCCATTTTCACGGGGAGTGCGCGTCGCTTACCTTCATCCCTTCTGGCTTCTCTCTCTCTCTCTCTCTCTCTCTCTCTCTTCCTCTCTTTTTCTCCCTCTTTCGTTTTATTTTGCATTTCGACGATATCGGTAATTTGATATGCCGCGAGTGGATTCGCGTGACCGCGATTCAATGCGCGTTGCGCCGGGATTTTCAACGAGCAACCGCGACGCCGTCGACCTCGATCTCTCGGGCGCGCGATTGTGCCGGCCGGATGAATTTATTAGCGTCGTTTATTAGGAGAGATTATGCGGTCGCATTACGGCGGATGAGTAAAAAGTGCACGGCGAAAGTGCAACGCGCGCAAAGTGCTTATCTCGATCGATCATCTATCGATTGATTATTGTTCATCATAACTCTCACTTACTTTCTCTCCAACTCCCTCACTCTTTCTCTCCCTCATTCTCTCTCCCTTTCTCTCGACATTTGCCGCACAATTTTTGAGCGCGCGCGTGTGATACCTATGATTTATACAAGAACGTGACGAACGAGCTCGATGCCACACGAATGTACTCGATTCAACGGGCGAAATTGATGCCACGGAGAGCATCAGGTACACGCGAAGTCTCTGTGACATTTTAATGACGCTTTCCCAGCGAATCGCGACGTTTACTCGAACGACACAAATAACGGAAATAAAATAGTGACGCTCGCAATAACGGCGTTCGAGATCGGCGCGTTGAAGAAATAATTTACGATAAAAGTGCGATCCGTATCGCGCGGGCGAGAGTATTGATTCCGCGCAGCGGGGAGCGAATAGAGAACCGTGGATGAATAGAGTTCCGCCCTGCCCTTCCTCCCCCTCCTCCTCCTCCTCCTCCTCCTCCCCCTCCTCCTCCTCCCCCTCCCCTTCGACAGTGCAGAAGCACGCTGTCGTATAAATGGAGGAGACTGCTTATTGAGAATTTATCTGGAATATTTTTGCCCGACTTCTGACTCGAAACATCCGACATTAAATATCGAGGAGTCGCGAGAAATGAACCGCCACCACCGCCGCCGCCGTCAACAAATTGCTCGGAAATGTTCGCCGTGAAGACGAATCGACCCCAAATCCGCCGAACGATCCGCAGACGATAGAATCATACAATGACGAGACGCTCTGTATAATTTCCAAGAGCGCGGGGTGATGGATGAAGAAAAGGAGCAATTCTAAAAGCCATGAGTCGCGTCGCGGCGCGTTCTCATCCATCAGTCGCGGCACTTTCGAAAAAGCCGAACGCACGCACGCACGCAATTAACGGCCGCCTTAGTCGCGATATTTTCGCCGGCTTGCAATTACGTCGGCCGTCATCGCGGCAGGAGGAAGAGACCGGGCCGAGGGAAATTATCGGCAAGAATGGGAAACTACGGGAGTGGATAATGACTTGGCGGCGCTTTTCCGCGATATCCGCGCGCGGTTGGCTAGTATTCATTGCTCTGTGCGGTAACTTTTTAAATTATTGCCGGCGATTTGTTCGGTCGCATCGCGAATTGGAGCCGCGCTTCCGCGTGGATTAACCAGCCGAGGTGTCGCGGATAAACGATTAATTATAGACCGGTAAATCGAGGAATGAAAGAGAGCTGAGAGAGAGAGAGAGAGAGAGAGAGAGAGAGAGAGAGAGAGAGAGAGAGAGAGAGAGAGAGAGAATGTGCGCGTGGGAATCGCTCAAAAATTGTTCACAGATTTGTATACGTAGACTGTCGCGAAGATCTGACAAGGATGGCCTCTGCCGCAGGCACGTTCGGTCTTTGTCCAGCTTCGTTCTCATCAAGGCAAGCTAGACAAAGATAACATATGTGCGGATAATAAGAGGATACAGCTGTCCACTGCATCGTGTTTCAAAGACTTGCCTCTCGGAGAGATTTCGAGTCTCTTTCATAGGAGGGTGAGAGGGGTGCACAGTCTATATATACAAATCCATGAGCCAAATGCACGAGGCGACAGCCTCGAGTACAAGGAGGAGGAGAAGGAGAAGGAGCGCGACGACGAGACAGGCAATCTGCATCGCTCGATTTCCTCTTGCAGGCCTGCGACTGCCTGGGAGTCAGCAAGGAGTGCGATTACTTCGGCCTGAAATATCAGAACGCGAAGGGCGAGGATCTCTGGCTGAACCTGAGGAACCCTATAGAGCGGCAGACCGGCGGCGGCGTGGCGCCGCTCAGATTCGCCTTGAGGGTTAAGTTTTGGGTGCCGCCGCACCTGTTGCTGCAGGAGGCCACCAGGTAACGAGTTCGCGCGTTTATCGCCCGTCATTTGTCCATTATTTGCCTATTCGTCGCCGCTGCGCGCGTAATCGCTCGGGTCCGGTCCTGTGCGTGACGTTTCGGCCTCCGCCTCCAACATCGACTGAATCATGTTAGGGCCGAGCGAACGTTAATTCGCCGAAAGAGCGAACGTGTCGCGCTCGGTTAACCGTTTTAACCGAAATCTCGCGGCTCGATGGATCCTCGACGCGATGATCCAACGGCGAAACTGCGAAATTGCATTTCGCAGCCGCTCCTCATCTCGGGACGAGGATCGACCGTCCCGTGTAATCTCGTCAACTGCGTTTGCCCACGGGACAACGATGCTTTCGTTGTCTCCGCGTAGTCGTCGCTCGAGGTGAACGGATGGCTTACACGCGTTACGCGCGACAGACAAATCGTATGCACCGCGGAGCATGAAGCAGCGGATGAGCGATCGTGTCGTGAATTACGAGCGGCGAGCCTCGCGAGACAGATCGCTCTCGCCGGCGCGGCGACGCGTGATTTCGCGAACGGGAGTTTACTCCGCGGATTGTCACGACGTTATCGGCGGATAAATTAGACGACGATGAGGCATCGTCGGCTCAGCACGGTAATCCGCTACGGGGATTCGCTGTCAATGAGGGGGAAGCTGTTAATTCTCGACAGAGCTCTTAATCCGGCAGCGAACGAGGGGGGGGGGACAGGGGGGAGAGAGACGAAGAGTCTTTCTTTTGCGCGATAAATTTCGAGTATCGGTAACTGCTAAGCGGCTGGCTCAATACCTCTTCGCCGCCTTCGAGTGCACGTTCATCGCGGGCTAAGTCGCTGCCTTAATTACAGGACATTTGCATCGGCGGCGAGTCCTCCTCCTCTTCCTCCTCGCCTCCTCGCGCATTTCGAAGTGCAAAGTGCCCTTTTTGCGTCCTTTATTGATCCCCGAGCGTCGCGTCGTCTGTCGCAGCGATGCGGTCGATCGGATCGTTGCCGCGCGCGCTACGCCGATATTAATTGTCAATCGCAATTTCACGCCGTGCCAGTTGTTTGTTTGTGTAATTGTGGTTCATCGCGTTTCGCGCGTGGCGACACGCGATCAACCCGCGCGCAGCTCCGTATGTTGCGTTTGAAAATTAGCGCGTACCGCACTACAAATACACAACGGGGTGGACAAGTGTCTCGGGAAATACACATCGCGAGTGTTCGGCCGGTGGCAGCAAGTCGTTTTGTTGGAAGTTCTGATTGGCTCGTTACTGCGGCTCGGCGCAGCGTATTCAAAGCGAGTGTCGCGAACTCTCCGCAGTTGCGAATTGCGCCCGCTGTAATCCGCGCGGATGCACTCGTGCGAATGCAACGGCGAGAACGAGACGGAGGCCCCCGGTCCGAATTGAAAATCGTTTCCGCCGTAAAAATTCCTCTCTCTCTCTCTCTCGGCGAACCGGAGGGCGAGAGAGGATGAGAAAGGGAGAGGAGAGAGAGGGAGAGAGAGCGAGAGAGAGAGAGAGAGAGAGAAGAGGAGGAGGAGGAGGAGCAGACGGGAATCGCTCGTGCAATCAGCCGGATTCCTTGGGTGCGATCCACGCGATCCATCGATCCTCGAGCGAGCACGTACGAAATTGCATGCTGGCGTCGCCGTGGGAGTACTGATTGCATCAGGCGATATTGTTGTTGAATGTGTTTTCGGGCTTTGCGCGAAGACGGCCGGCGCGCTTCCGCCTGGGAGATGCTGCTCGGTAAATAATGTTATGCGCGGCGCGGCGTGTTACAACGTCGACGCGATTTATTTAAAATTATTCGCGGCATTTGTATCGACGGCGGCGCGTACGCGGAAGCGTTTCCAACTACGTGACGCTCGCGCGCGGGATTGGATCGGACGCGGGTGACATCTAAAAAAGTAATTACGGATTCTGCTCATTACGTGGCGCCTGTCAATCGTACGTACATTACACGCTCGAGAGCGCGGCTAAAAATCCTGACCGCGCGCGGCCTTGATACAGAAACGGCAAAGAACCGGCCGCGCAATAGATTACGCCGGTAATACCGTTACGGTATTTGATTGGAATTGCGCGGCATCGAGCCTCGGGGATATCGGTCGGCGCGATCTGCGATGCGCTCTCCGCGCGGAAATCGCGGGGATTCCTCGACGATCGTCCCGACGATCGACAACGGCCGTCCGTTCGTGCCGTCTCGCGCGTCAAAAGTATCCGCGGCGACTCGCGATTAAATGCAGTCCGCGTCGGTTGCAATTTATAGCGCGGGCAGCGCGGTGTCCGCAGATTTCAACAGATCGAAAGGTAATTGCAATTTAATCGCGGTCACTCGAATTACCCCTCGCGCAGTTAAACGCGCGAAGAGTAATGCGTCCGGCGTGCGAATTAATTCGTCGCCAGTACCGCGACGTTGCTGTAATTGCGCCAACTGACGCGACGGGCTGTCTCTCTCTCTCTCTCTCTCTCTCTCTCTTTCTCTCTCCCCCCCTTTTTCTCTCTTCCTCTCTTTCTCTCTTCCTCTCTTTCTCTCTCGCCTTCTACAAACTCGTATTCAACGAGCGCACAACGTTTACAACGAATCCTTTTCCTTCTGCGCGTAAGGCGAAAAAGACACTCCGTGACATCTCAAGTGAGCGGATGAAAAATGACTCGTTAGATCTGCGACGCCTTTTATAGCCTGCGGAGTGTAAGGGGAGGTATTTTGATGAATGTTGAATGTATCCAATTCAAAACTCTGACGCGCGCTTTCAAGATCCGACCGTGATTACGAAGCTACCGTCAATATCCTCCTATAGCGCGAACGACGCAGCCAGTGTGATCCTGCGAAATGACGGAGGAAAATATGAAAGGACGAGAGCTTTTAATGAAAAAAATGTACGCCTTCACGGAACGAGCGTGTGCAAGAGCGATACTTTAACGCGCCTTAGCGCGATCATCCCTCGTTGAAAAAGCCGATCTCATGAGAGCTTACAGTTACCGGAGCCGCGCGCGACGCAATATCCTTTTCATAATCCGCTGTACGCTTCTACGTCTTCTCGCGTCGACATGTGTCCTTTGACGTCGTCCGTGTCGTCGACCAGATCAAATCCGATCGATCGGCCGAGGGGATTCGTTTCTCTCGCGAATCAATTTCCCCGATGTCGCATGCTCGATAGCCGAACACGCTCGGCAGGACGCGCTCGACAGACGCGCGGGACACGGCAATTATTTCGGGCCAGACGCATTATCTTAATTTACCCGGCTATGTTATCTTAATCGCGGACGCTTTCAAGCGGTCGCAAAACGCGCTCGGTCCCTCAGAGAGGCGCTTGCAGCAGATATAAGCCAATTAATCCCTAACGAAATTATAACCCCCAGCCGTGTCGCGCTGTTTCCAAGATATCTCCTTCAGGATGTGTGTACATCCTCTCTCGTGGCGAGCGGCGATCCGAGCGGTTGAGTAAGCCGGTGTACTTGCTTCCTCCCACCGTCTCTCCTCTCTGCCCTTCGGGCCTTTGGGTCAGTCACATAAGACACTGCAAAATTAATCTAACACGAGTCAGATTTAATTGCCTCACACCGCATCGTGCTGGCGCGCGAATCCGTTCGAGAATGGCCAAGATAAGGGACATGGGAAAGACAGACAGACAGAGAGAGAGAGAGAGAGAGAGAGAGAGAGAGAGAGAGAGAGGGAGAGAAAGGGAATGTCGTCGAGGTTTTGCTAGCCGTCACATCGTCGTGCGCGGTTGACATTAATATCCACTCGCTCTAGGACAATCCTCTCTCGGCTTGCGCGCGCCGAGCGTTTGCTTTCGCGTCTCTCAGCGAGCAATGTCCAACTATCGTCATGCAATTAGCACGAGATTGTCTGTTACTCTATCGCAGGGTTTTATTGTGGAGAAAAAAATTGAGAGAAAGGACAGAGAGGAAAGAGGCGAAAGAAGCTCAGTTTACGTGCTTCATGCGAGACAGGCGTCAATTGGTTCAGTCGGGCTGGCCGATGGACTGATCTCCAGTGTTTTCTTATTTGATTAATTTTTTTTTTCTATCGGATTTCTCTTCCAGCGCGATAGAACTCGAAATTAATCGCCGTCGCGCTATTGGCTCGTCGAGATTAGTTTCTCTCTGGCGAGAACTCCTCCCGCGCGTGCCCACTCGATACTTCGATATTCCTCGTTTCGTTACAACTATCGGGCGTATTTCTGTCGACGTCGCTAATGCGAAGGGTAAAACGCTCTCGAGAGCACAATGATTTCGTTTTACTCCTCTTCGCGAGCGCGAGCGCGAGCGCGCGCGCGCGCGGCGCACTTCATCATCATATTTCATCAGGCGGCGTATAAATCACAAGGCATCGCGTCAATTATTACGCGCCGTCGATTCCGTGTATGATTCATTGATCCGCACATTTTTTATCCGTATTTTTTATCTGTACGAAAAACACGATTCTCCGATCGCAAATTCGGACCTTTCGTCCGACGTGTAGGAGATTCGCACGCCGGCGGTGCTCTCGTGTTTGATTTATCGGCGATCTACATTTCGTTTGCGCAACGGCGTCACGACTTTCCCGTCACATTCCGCTCGTAAATTTCGCAGGGGTGTATACGAGGGGCACACGGAGTAACGTCTCGCCGTTATCGCATTATGCGATGGCGATCGATGATTAAAATAGAAAAAGGGCGCAGGAAAACAGACACAGTCCGCTGGTGGATATTGTTGCGTCGATGTTCCATGAATATTTCATACGCATTGCGAGAGTTGACGGATAGAGTGATTGATATCGTAATGATAGTACACGCCGGGCGAACTTGAGCGCCACTTATTAACACTTCACGCTCGCTGTGTTGTCTCGCCGTGCTCGTCGCGAGAATGTCGCCGGTGCCGGGGTCGCGGATTGAAGCTTGCAATTCGATCGGCCTGCTCTCATTAATCCGACGCGAAGTCGCGCGAGTTGCACCGAAACGTCGTTGTCACCGAACCAGCAGGATCGTCCGTCATACACGCCGACGACGAGGGGGTGCGAGAGAGACACGATCGTGCAGCCATTTCTTCCGACTGCGCGAGTCGCGACGTTGATAAAGACAAAGTGTTTCCGTATCCGAGGCGGTCGGAACTCATAGTTATCTGCAGAATTACAACTGCGACTTCTCTCATAAGAATATCAGAACGCGCGCGGGTCTCGTTTGTCATTTGCTTGCGCCGCGCGCGCGCGCGCGCGCGTACGAAATCATGGGGAAAAACCCTTGAGGAGGAGGATCCTAGAGAGAGGAAGCGGGAGTAAAGGCGAGGATCACGACGCCGTTATTCACTTTTAGCGATCGTCAAGCTCCGGTCTCCGGACTAAATTCAGACACGTCCGGACAGACGGAGTAATTGATGCGTTTGCCGTAAGTATCACGGTGAAAAATACGGTGAATTTCCCGAATGTAATATATCTGCCGCGAGCGTATTAATCTCGCGAAATTGTTACGCAAGTGGACATTCCGGGGTATTACGCGTATTACTTTAATAAAGAACGGCACGCGAATGTGATAATTGTAATAATTCGATATACAGACGATAATTCAAAATGTAGCCGTTCGGAGTGCGTATTAATTAAATGAACGCGACACTTGTATCACATTTTCGGTTTGTTGTCGTCATTCGCTGCGATGCACGTTCGCAACGATACCACCATTATAATTTTATGGATATCTCATAAAATGTTCACGTCAAATCTGTATGCTTCGAGCGACCTCCGTAATAGTTTGTTCGTTACGCGGCGAATGAAACTTTAACATCGTGATAGGGAGATCCGTAACTTTTACGACCACGTAGCGCGTTACTTGTACCTTTTTCATTTGAGGCTTTTTCCGCGAATTGACGCACAATTCAGATATATAAAATTCCTATTATTCACGACTTAGAGAAAAACGGCAGGTACCATTACGAAATTGCAATAATTTTTTTTTTAATAGAGTATCAAAAGAAATTTGTCTCGCGATAGTAATAACTGGAAAATAAAATGTATATATCAATTTTGTTCGCAGAAGTATAGAGAAAAATTCGATAACGCGTGAGCAAAACCGGCCGCTTTTTATCGCCGGCATATCAGTGAAGGGGGAAAAAATACCGCCGCGTCTAAAATTACGTTCACCGTCGAGCATCAGTGGCGTAGAAAAAGGTCGCCGGTATGGCGTGTGTGTGTGTGTGTGTGTGTGTGCTGCTACGTGTTATAAATTATAAGTTTTATCTCTCGTCCGGATACGGCTTAACTCCGATGAAAAGAAAAATGTCGTCCGCGTGCGACGTCAGAACGAGGACGCTACAAAGGAAGAAAGCAGAAATTCTAGTTCATCGCACTCTCGGGCACTCAGGCGGACTCGCATCTCCGTTCCCTGTGTGTGTGTGTCACACGAGTGGTCCGGTGCTCGTGATCCGCACAAAGGCGGCGGGTAACTCGCACGTGCAAGAAAATCGGACCATTGAGAGAACTGGAGAAACTGCTGCCGAAAAGTTCTGCGCGAGAAATATCGACGATCGCGTTGGAAGCCACGCTCGCGTTATCCGTTGTGCGAGTCGGTCTTGGCAGAAATTAGAATAACGTTCGATTAAACGTTCGAGTCGTGAATACAGGCGTTGTGCGATATTTGTTACGGTAGCATCGTCAATATAATTGCAACATACATGCACGATGCACGATTCAGTGAAATCCCGGCCGATAAACTCGTCGGATAACAGCGAAGTAGTTGACCGGATGGATCTAACCGCGGCGTTCATAACCGCCGATTGTCCGACGAATAAGCGTGACTTACGGATCCGTGAATTTCCGTCTCGATCACTCTCCACGTTGATTCCTTGCAGGGATTCATCGTAGCTTCAATCGCAGCGAGAATATCCTTCAATAACAATTTACCGTATTACGTACGTTCTCAACGAGAACTTTTGATTGGAGTGTAAAAAGTAATTATTCTCTCGACTGTAAACAGCGTATTGAGAGATACGAAGCAACGGTATTCATCCGCTCTGTCGTTAATCTCAAAGCGTCCATTGAAGCGTTAATTGCAAAAGACAGCCAAACTGCAAATCGCCATTTCGTCTGCGTTACAGTCCGTTGTTCGCTGTTTTACACGGCGAGCTTTTCCGCGCAGCTTGGAAGTTCCACTTTTTCGGTCCGACTACGCTTTTGTCAGTGACCTCTGGGTCGAGCCCTTCGCCTGCCGAGCTTTCGGCAGGAAGCGTAAACACGCCGGCGGTTTTCGAAAACGCAAGAGTGTGAGGAACGCGCGCGCGCGCGCGTCGTTGCAAGCGCACATCCGCCGATAAAAATAAATTCGCAGCACAAAGAACGGCGCGCATTCAGGTAAAAGGCATACACACACGCTCAGCACACGCTGAGAACACGTCCGGCGAAAACTTTGGCTGGGAGACCGAATGAACAGATGGCCGCGGCGAGAAGGACGCGGGTGGAGAGGTGGTGAGATGGGGTGCGAGGGCGCACTTCGTGTTATACGCTAAAAGGGCAAAATATCGTGGCGGCAACAAAGAACGCGATCGAGGCTGGCGATGGTGACGGGCCAGAAAAAAGAGCCAGGGTCTGAAAGTGAGAGAGAAAGGGGGGGGGAAGAGGGAGGGAGAATTTGTGTTTCGGGGATGGAAATCAAAGATTTATTGCGACGATCCCGTCGTAAAGTATTGAATCGTTTCTCGCCCCAATGATCCCCGTCGCGACAAATATCTGAATACTCGGCCGTCAAACCGACCTACTAGAGCGTTGCAAATTTATCCCCTTCCTCCTTTCATCCCCATTCAACATCGGCCGATTACATCGCGGAAATTTCGGTGGCGGAGAACAATGAGAGAGGAAATTTAATCGCTACATAATAAAACGGCCTGGCGCGCAGATTCATGCTTGTTGTATCAACGGAACGTTAAATCTCTCTCGAGATATAAAACGCATTATTAATCGTCAAGAGGAGAGCGGGCACGAGAGAGAAAGAGAGAGAGAGAGAGAGGGGGAGGGAGAGAGGGAGAGGGGGGAATGAGAGAATCTTCCCCTCCCGGTACCGCGGTAAAAAGGCCTTCCGGTTAGACCGTTGTATCCTATCTCCGCGTTTTAACCGGAGTATTTTCTTCTAACCGTATCATTTCCTCCGGCCCGGCCGCTCCGCCGCAGTTAAATTCGTTACGGCGGCGAGACGAGAAATAACGAGTCTCGCAACTTCCACAATTACACGTGTAACTCGCGCTATAAATCTCTCGCGCCGCGGAGATCGGGCGTGTTTCCCCTCTATGCCGCATCCGCCGCCTAATCAATTGGCGTCTTAAGACTTCGCTTGCAACTCTCAATCCCCGCGATTACGCGCGTTTCTCTTCGCGTCAGTTCGCCCGAGACGCTACGTAAATCTTGAATCGCGCGCTAATACGCGTTTACGACGTTTCGCGACGACGCACCGTTGCGGCGGCTACATTTTCGAGCGCTATCCCGCTCGGAAGAGATTTGTCTCTCCGGCTGGTGTGCGGGCGGTGGCGAAACTCGCGAGAGACGGCAGGTTCATTAGCAAGGGACGACATAATTCAGAGTTAGTCGTTTGTAAATCAACCCTGCCGGGTAGCGGGTTAAGGACTCGAGCACGTGTCGTGCGCGCGTGCACTCGCTCGTTCGCCCATGACAGGAATTAAATTAAATATTACGTCATAAGGGAGAGAGAGGTAATCTTTTAGATAAATTTTAACTTTACATTTGTCGGCCGCGCGTCGCGCTGTGCGTCATTCGCATTAATTAGTTGTTTTCTATGTTTTAACGGTATTATGTCGCTGTCACTGAACAATGTCACTTCAGAATCGCATAAATTCTAACGCGCGAGCGTAAGACGATTATGGCATAAAAGAACGTGAATATGAAATGAGAATATAAAGCAAAATCGTGCGGAAAGAAGTGGAAATATTGGTTACCGCGCCGTTCTAAAGCGCGGATAAAACCGCGTTGCCGCGTCGCGATGGGAGTTTCCGCGCGACCATTACTACATCGCGCAAAGTGGATTTCACGAAGATACGATGGCGCGTCGCGATTACGCGATTGATAATACGTCGAACTTGAGGCAAGAGTAACCTCTTTGTCGCGCTTCTGGAGCGCTTGCTTTTCCCTGACTTAGCAGACCTTTCCTCCTCCCTCTCCCCTTCTCTTTTTCTCTTTCTCGACAGCTGCCTCTCTGTGTAACTTTCGAGGGTGCGGGGCAAAGTATCGATCGATTTTGAACGCGCGCAGGCAGGTTACATGGCGTGGAGTTCATCGCGCGCCATATCGTTCCGTGGAGAATGGCTTTGCGAGCGTGGAACGAAAGTGGTAAGATAACCGCTCAGGAATGGGTTACCGCGCTTTCGCCGGTGAGTGGCGGAAGAAATTCAAGAATATTCCGCATCATCTCGACGCTCGACACGCTGACGATGGTTGTTCCCTTTCGCGACAGTGAGCATCGCGATCACGCGTCGAGAGGTGACACGATTCGGAAAGAACCTTGCGAACGCGCGCGAATATACGTCTCCTTCTTGGCGGAATGTTCGGATCATTTTCTAAGTCGCAGTTGTGCGAACAATATCGTGCCTACTTCGGACGGGATCATCGATATGGCTCTGGTTTCACGTTACGTTTATCTGCGAGCCTCGAAACGCGGCAGCTCGGTATTTAACGAGCCACTTTCCGCGAACGGACGTCGCAAAGTTGCATTTTTACTCGCACGGCATAATAATTTTTATTTCGGTTTAGCCACTCGCTCTGCGCGACGTTTACACGGCAAGCTAATCCGCTCGAGCGTCGAAGGAAGCTCCGTTGGCGATTTGGGTCGGGCGAAAAAGTACGACGTACGTAAGTCCACCCGTATATCTCTCGGCGGGATGTGTGTCGGAGGTATAAACCAACAATTTTTGGACTACGCGTACGCCCACTTGCAACTCCCTCTGACAACTCCCGGCAAATCTGTACGTCACGCGACGCAAGGCGAAATTAAGTGTATAATTCATTGTTACCGTACATTGTGCACGCACACTTACGGCAGAATCTCTCGCGAGTAATATAATTGAAACGACGTAAAGTGAAATTGATAAATCCGTCCTGGTTCGCGGTGAACTTCAAGTACGCGCTGCGTGTCATGCCTGGTACGTTTTCAACGTTTGGATCCCGGTTCCTTTTCTCTCTTTCTCTCTCTCTCTCTCTCTTTTTCTCTCTTTTTCTCGGATAATAAACTATTTTACATATCTGAATCATCCTCTCCGCGAGAGAAAAGGTTAATGTTACATTTAAACGCGTTCCTCCTTTTCTTACTCCCCGATGTGTACTCGATTTTCACGTTAACGAAAATTTGATTGGCCGCCACCCGTCTTCGCAGCTCCTTTAATTTTCAACGTCGAATCTCCCTCGATAACTAAGCCGCGACTTGAAATTCCGTCAAAGTAAACTCCATTTGAATTTAAACGCAGAATAAAGTTCCCCGTCGTTTATTTTTATCCTTGGGACTTAATTCGCGAAAACTTTTCACTTACAATCGCTCGACACTTAAAAGCTACATTTTACCGAAGGAAAATCGGTACTAAACCGATTACGCGGGATAAATCCCTGCAAATTTCGTACCGGCAATTTTCGTGAGAGAGCGAGAGAGGCAGGAGGTCGGGAGGGGGGGGGGGAGAGAGAAATTGAAATCAAAAATATCTCGTTCACATTTTCCCTCAATTTCTTGGCCGAGTTTTATCGTCATAATATTTCTTCACGTTTCCCCGCTTCGGTAATTGGGTGTATGCGCAAGATGAATCGCGCAGCTATCGCATTAATTCAGGTATCTTTTCTCGATTGTACTTGGAATCCCGCGGGATTTGCGCCGCATCTCCCGGTATAGCACGAAGACAACCGCTGATAATACCCCGCGAGAATATTAAATAGCGCAATTACCGTTTTATCCGCCGGTGCGTGGCTTAATTCGCGCCGCTACGTTTATTATCGTGTACTGGTGAGAGAGAAAGCGCGATATCCGGCCGCGCGCGAGCTAAGGAAATTTGCTGGAAAATTACGGAGCGGCCGCGGCCGAGATAGGTATAAGTAATGCATTGTTATTGCTGCACGATGGCAACACGTTCGGCTCGAGCCAAGGCGGTTTGCACGCTTGGCACGCCGAAGGGACTCTCGAGCCGCGCTTCGAGCTGGGAATGAGGCGGGAAGGTTGAAATACGGTTCTGATAATGGTTTGTAAACTTACAGCTTGATGAACCGAATCTCTCCGCGCGTGCGCGCGCGCGCACGCGCGGGTGAGGTTGCGCCACCTCTCCGCGTGTCGTCGCGGGTTTCTCACCCCTCCGCCGCGCCGTTTCCCCGGGAATTTAAGCCTGAAGTTTGAAACGAGCTGAGAAAGCGAATCTGGAGGGTATATTGCGCTGAAAAAGATATGAGAAGAAAGGTGAAAGGGGATAATGAAACGCGACGAATGCAAATGCAAAAATGGAGACCCCCCTCTCGTTCCCTCTTCGGGTTCTCACCCGAAGCGCTTTTTTACTTAATTTAATTTTTCAAAAAGTTCCACTCGCCGGGCGCGAGTGTGTTCGCTTTTTATAATGCAGAAATCGCGTACCGCAGGTGCAAACATCGCTGTAAAATGTTTTGACACGACATATCAATTCGATAGTTGCAAACAATACATAAAATACGACGTAAAATCCTGTTTTTCCACGCGGGGAATACATCCATTCCGGGATTATATTCGTTTTATACGAGCCATCGCGCACAAAGTGAAAACACCTGTACGTGTGTGTGTGTGTGACTGTTGCGTGTGTACGTGTTTGTGCGCACGTACGCCGCCGTACAAAGTGCTACAACCGCGCGTTTTATTCAGACTTGGACTCGCAGTGCCATCGAGAGCCACGAGAGAGAGAGAGAGAGAGAGAGAAAGAGAGTGCCTCCCTCGTCACGGGTCTTTACGTCTCACTCGAGTGCCGCGCGGCGGTGTTATCGCCGCACCGCGATTCTCGTTCGGCCATCACGATCGGATCGAAATGCGCTTTCGGGTCTTTTTATACACTTCGTCTGCCGTTGATGTAACCATCGGGAGAATGGACGGAAACACATCCCGGCCCGAACGCGAGGCACGCTGGCACGATTTACCGTCGGCCGAAATGGCGATCCTTCGCCGGGTTCCGCAGCGAGGAATATCAATTCCGCGGCCTGCATTGTTACCGGCGAGCCGGCTGTTTACGACTTGGGAAAATCGGCGGGAATCGCGCGGAAGCGAGCCTCATAAAAAGCTAATCTGATTTACAGCGGAATCTCAATCCGTGAGGCGCTCGTAAAAGCCCCGGGCCCGGTCTTTTACGCGCGCACGCCCCTGGAAGAACGAACTTTTGATATTAAGGATAACCCTCGGCGATGCGCGGCAAGAGAGCGAGCGAGCGAGCGAGCGAGCGAGCTCCGCTACGGCTTGAAATACCTAAACACTTTTAAATACCGCGGAGCTAATTGCGTGCCGTCGAAGCGACCGCGGGGATGAGTAGTCGGGGTAGTCGTGGTCGCCATCGAGTTAAGCGCTCCATCGCCGGAGTTTGCCTCGTTTCATTTTGAAAACTTTTTGCCAGATCCCTCGGTATAACGATATACCGAAAGCGATCCCCGTGCTTTTTCCCTCGGTCCCTAAAAGGGCTCCGAGATAAGTCAACAACCGCTAGCGGCTAGCTAGGAGGATTCGCAGTAAGGACGATCAGTTCGCGTTCGCTCGCGGAGAAAGGGAAAGAGCGAATTGCCTGGCCGCAGCGAATTACGCCTTCGAGAGGAATTAGTTTCGAAGGAAACTTAAGCTGAAGGGCATAATCAGTTCGCCTGGAAGGAACGGCTAATTAAACGGGATATCCTTAATAGCACCTAGTGCGGCACTCGGTGGCACGCAGATGCACCAGTTTGTCGCGCTTCCATTGTCACGAGTAGACACGGGGATCGTTTTAGCGTCTCTATTATGCCGAAATGCACGCTCCGCCGCGCATAATCTTCTCACGGGGACGACAGGACGACACGATTTATATTTATGGGCGATTCGAAACGATGTGGGCATTGGGGGGAGAAGAAATGGCGCGACACGGTTCAGCGACTATCTGTCTCATCGACCTGCTGGATTCTAACGGCATCCGAATATAACGCGGAAGCTGTCGACGCGCACAGTGTCGTGTTACCGGCGGAGATTCATATCAGGGCGGAAATTTTGCTTATCAGTGTCAGCTCGATTAAAAGATGCCTCCGATCGGCCGTCACCGGACTCGTCTCCATCGGTCGATCTTGATGAAGGCAAGAGATGAGCGCTATCGAGTTCGGAGTCCAAAGTAGCCGCGAGCTTGTCTGTCGTATAACCAGGGAAGGAAATTTCGAAAATCACCGGCGTGGAAACTCATCAGCAGTTCTGCTTCTGACGCCTGCAGTGCGAGATAGAGAGACAGGAAAGGAGGAGTTGAAGAGAAACGGAATGAGAAAGCGGTCGGATGTTGGCTGAAGTGCGTTTCGGGTTTTGTCGCCCGGTGGAAGCCACAGTTAAAGGTGGCTAAGAGGGAAGAAATAGAAACAGAGCGGAAGCAGCGGCGTGCGCCGCTGCGCTACACCGGAAAATAGAGCGTTCGTTCTCGAGATTTCGCTTACCGTGGGTGGCTGTCTGGCGTTGTAATCCGACGGTATTACACCCTTCCTCTCTCTCTCTCTCTCTCTCTTTCTATGCATCTTTCCTTTTCCCCTCTACTCCTAAACCGCGGAGAGGAGCGCTTCTTGAGAAATATGGGCGCGCCCAAGTTTTTCCGGTCCGCGCCGTCGAGATTAAGGGGATTTTCTTTAATTGGTCGTAAAAGCGTCTCGAATGTAATGGCCGTGCGCGCACGCGCACGCATTACCGTGTAATTCTGTGGCGATGTAAACGCGCAGACAGGCGGAACAAGGAATTGCACGAGACAAACGACGGTATAATGAGTCACGATGAACAACGGCGAGCCGCGTTCCGCCTCTTGCGTGGCCAAATATTTCGCCCGCGTTATTGATAAATCCGACGCATCTCCTCTGACGTTCGTGTGAACAGGCTGATCTACCGGCGTGATATATGCGTAACGTAATCGCATTGTAATGTAACGAGATCGCAACGTTAAACCTTGTGAGGCTCGCTCGAGGATAAACTGTTGCAATGCGATAGCATTACGACGCGCTGACGACGGCACGTAAACGCGTTCCACGCGTACACACCGATCCTCTTTCTACGCCCGGACGGATGCAGCGCCATGAAGAAGGTGTGAAGATTAAGAGGAGGGTGTGAATTAAGAACACAACGCTGATATTGGAACGCGTATCTTTTGACTCGGTAGCTCTCTCGGGGTACGGAAAGTATTTTTCACGATGCTCTGTGCTCGGTGTAAACGCGTGTACGGTACCGCATTCGGATGCGCTTTCGAAAATATTATTCTTTCTCCGCCGCGGTGGATTGTATTCAAACAACGTATTTGTTACGGACGCGGAAACGTGGAAATTTGGAGTAACGCAAACGTAACGCAACGGGAATGGAATTAAATATCGAGACACCGTGAAAGTTTCACTTCTTTATGACGCAAGAGAAGAAGGAAGAAGAATAAAATGGCGAATGTAAGTCGAAACTGAGACCTGTTGAGTATGGCATAAGTTGAGAGCAGTGCGTTTTTTCCTAGCAGATGCCATTTTCCGAGAGACAGTAAACTAAACGTTACGTTGGAGCTTGCAATGTACCAAAGTACCTCGGGAGCAAAAAAGATTGCGACACACAATTCACGAGACGGCGATTAAGGCGATCGAGTCTAAACTTTAATATCATATAATTTAATTGACTTATAATACCGATTAAAGCTTCGTTTTACGTTTACGCTTACCATTCGCGTGTGCGTGTGAAACTCAGCATTATACCGGTGCTGGTACTTTTCGATCGAATCCCGCTTTCTATCTCCTTCTCCGATAACCGATTTAAATCGCGTGGCTGATGCGATCGGATTATCGAGTACGGCCGACAAAGGAGAACCTACGAAGATATCGACTGTACTATTTAAGATGTCTCCGTCCCGCGGGGCGGGGATGGACGACTGAAATTCCGAGAGCTCGTAGAAACTTGTGCGGTAAAATCGAACGGTCGCGTAACTCCGGTATCGGCCGAATAGTTCTCCCTGCTCAATTTCATCGAATGGGCCGATCCGGAGGGGAAGGGCGCGGCAGAATTAAGCGAGAGTAATAACGGCAGTTCCCGCGAGCGGTCCCGTATAATTCCGGGGATGTTTGCGAAATTACAGATTCAAATCTTGTTCGGGGTGTAAAGTCGTGCGGCCGAAAGTCGACCGCGACGTGCGATCGGTGTCGTCTCGATCGATGCTCTTCGCTCCAGTGCGCGTTACCTTGCTCCGCTGGAGTTCCTCCAGCTCCAGTCGCGCGAAAGAACTCTTTATCGTCACGTCGTCACGCCGTGCGCAAGGACAAACTAATTTGAAAGCGCGACAGGAAGATTGGCCGGAGATTTCGCGCCCCGAAGTCCCATCGCTTTGCGATCGATAATTGCTTCGCGCTCCAAGCCCTTTTTTCTTTTTTCTCTTTTCAGAAAAGCACCCATCGCGCTTTCTTAGCGTCTCTCGCCGCGCCTGTAGCATCTGATCTAGTACGCGCGGAGCATCCGAATTCAATGGTATCGGGCAAACTCGAGAGCTCATCGCTCAGCGTTGCGAAGCCGTACATCGTACGAGCGTGTTAATGTGGTTCCGAGGCTTTTTGCCGGTTAAACCGCGCGGTGTGGAAGACCGGAATTGCGTGTAAGCCCTTAACACGCAGACGCTCGTTACAGTCACAGTCGCGTCGGATGCACACAGATAGGCAGATAAATGGATCCGCGGCGGGCAGGCGGGCACAGCAGATGCCGAGTACACGAAAAGCGCTTGAAGTTCCGCGGTAAAACCCGAATGGGCTCGCGATGCTCGTGAGCGCTCCGCAGTTTCGAAGCTTAATTTCGCCGGATAGTTTCGGCGACCGAGGATTCGACGACGTCCGCCGCCGCTAGTCGAGGGACTTTGCGAATAAACGTCAGTGAGTGCTGGTAGACAAGCCCCTTGTCCCTCGCGCCGCGCGCTGTCCCACAGAGCGTGGCATCCATTCCGCAGCTCGAAATTTCAGCAGCGCGATGTTAGCGGCGAACAGCCGAGCACTACTCGCCGTCGAGCTAACTCGTCTTCAGTCAAGTGCACCGGAAGTAATTCGTCGGATAAACTCGGCCGGATTTCCGAAAGGGATCCCTTTCGAGTCCCTTTCGGGTCACCGTCTCGGTCTGCGAGAGAGTACGTTTTCATTCACGTCGTCATGTTACGGCGTCGATGTATCGGGCTCGTCATTTTGTCTCACGAGGGACAATCGGTCACATCGGTGACTGGGAGACAATACACAGGTTTAACAAAGGGGTTCGACAATAAGATGATAGGATCTTAACGAACAGTGACCAGTAGAAGAATAAGTTTAGACGCGTTTGTACACGCGAGTAAATTCGTCGATTGACGATTGGCATTCTAATGGGCGCGCGATGTTTCGCTGGAAACGGCTGAGGAGTTGTCCCTCGGCCGAGGGAGTCGCGGAATGAAGGATAATTTTACGTTAAATTGTTTCGCTCCAGGAGAGAGAGAGAGAGAGAGAGAGAGAGAGAGAGAGAGAGAAAGCTCAATTTTATCATCGTTAAAGAATTTGTCATGGTAATTATATGCGTTCTAGTAACGCGGTACCACATGTATATGTATATGGCGGACAAATGTGCGGAGAAGTCTCTCGTGGGGATATAGCGAGCGGAGGATGTTTATTAACGCGCTCAGATTGCATCTCCTGGTAGCTTCGTGTTCATTTGTCTCAATTAATTTTTTTGCGGCACTTCATTGTTCCTCAGTGTGGTGGTGATAAACCTCCCAGATTTACGTGAAATATATAAAAATGGTGTGTGTAACTAAATAGGTTCATTTAGAATATTAATAGCGGTTTATAACGTTTTCACGAGTGGATATGCTCGTGAAAATTCATATTGTTACAGCGAACGTATTACCACATTTTCTACGAATGCTGCTATTGAATACGTAATATGAAAAAATTCCTGTACGTTTTGTGAAACATATATAAATTCTTTTTTTTTTTTTTTTTTCGGCAGCGGTTACGTCATTTATTCAAATAAAATCGTAAAATCGCGCGATTTCAGCAGGACGTAATCAGAGCGGACGTAGAATTGCGTATGCTTTTCGTAAATTTGAACGAGTGTGATTGTTTTCACATTGTACGCCGTACATGTCACAGCCTCGATCTGCGGTAGTCGCTGCGCGAACGCAAATAGAGTCGCGATCGACGAAAAGACGGTTCCCATGGGCTTTCTCGGTTCTCAAGTTTCCGTCATCCACCCTCGGATCACGAACTTTATCAGGTCAAAGATTTGTTTTATTCAGTGTCACGTAACCTGCCGTTTTCCCACGTATTCCCACCCGGATCCCATAATCTGATTGGCAAGTTCCATTTTGAACATACATAAAATAAACTCCAGAACCCTCATCTCGCTGTTCGTGGATATAAGATATCGGGTAAAATTCTCCCTCTCTAAATCACTACATACATATTCGCCACCTCTCGATACACTCGATATTCTCTATACCGATTGAATCGTACGGATCATACGTCATTTTTAGCACGTTGTAACGGCCATGTTACGTCAGCGGTATGTTAAAAATACGTCGATTACACATCTCCCACTTCGATCTGAAGTGTCTTTTCGACCCGTGGATTTTCGGGATCCAGAGAGTCAGCTGGCTTATACTGAGATGTTCTGCGTGACGGAGATCAGATCCCGTTCAGTTTCACTATTCAATCACGGGACGCAACACCGGCGGAAGATTCAACGGCGCATCGAGAAATCAGTTGCATTTTCGGCAATCTCGAGGAGCGCTTCTCCGCTCCTCGAGGGAGAAGATCCGTGGGCGCCCCGACGCCGAAACGAGCTTCCATTAATCTCGATCTTCGATAATAAGCAGATCCGTGCCGTGAAATACGCGCGCGAGCGCGCGAGTCCGCCTCGCGGATTACTTGTTCCCGAACTCTAATTATCGAGCGCACCTTCGACGAGGATTAATTGCTCGCGAGCTGACGCGAGTCGAGCGATTTCGCTGCTGCGCCGCTCGGCGCATCGTGCGACGCGGGTAGATCCGAAGAGAAAGTTGCATTGCCGTGTAAGAAATAACCGTGTATGAAGAACAAATAAGCTCGATTGTTGCGTTAACTTGAGACAGACACGCCTACGCGATCCGCGTGAATCATTCTCGCGATGGATATTATGAATTGAAGAGGAAGTAACATTCTAATTAAACGAGAATTCAATTTAATGTAATAAATAAGGTGACGTGACGTGAGATTTTATAACTATTTTTTTTTATTTTTCATTCTTTTTTCTCTGTTTTTATTTTTTGACGCGCGGAACAAGCGTTCTCCGCGATATGTTTGCTCTTTCGTTCGCGCCCATTCGCTGCTGATATTTCGAAATAATAATTCGCTGTTATTCGCGAGGACGAAGTTGCGATAAGTTAATCTCGGTGCAGAAATCTGTAGAAACACCGAATAATCGAATTACATTGCTATTCTATGCGCACGCATATTTAATCGGGGCGGAGCGGGGGAGGCCACATAATTCAGAATTGAATTCACCTCGGTGTCGGCACGATTACGAACTTTAGTTATTTCAGTTAAATACGATAATAATGGATTATCGATTCGGCATTTTCCGTTATAATGAATAGAGTTCCCCCGGCGGTCGCACATTGAATGTATTTCGAAACGAGTCTCTTGAGATAAAACGCGACGCGTCGCGGAAAAATGAGTTCGACATGACATAAATAACACGCATCGTATTAGTCTTCGATACGTATATGTTGCACAATATATGTGTAAGCTAGAGCGAGGGAGAGAATTGTGCAAACAGTCGTCATGCCAAGTCCTGAAATTCGACGCTTCGTCGACGCGCCGCGCCTTTCGGTCTACTACACTAATCAATAACTGTTAAAGCCGCTGTAAGTATAGATGTTTGCGGAGGCGAATATATCGATTGAGCTGTCTCGTCGGGAGACAGGAGGAGAAAGGAAGAGACGCGCCGCCGGGAAACCGAAAGCGATTGCGAATCGCTCCGAGGGCCTCTCTCGTTAATTACGACTCGGCGAATAATTAATTATGCACGGTCCGATTAGATACAAAACCGTACGTGGTCGCTGCGGCGGGCGTGCCTGAAAATCGCTGGCAAGGCCGCACGGTACAATTAAAGCATTGTGCAGCAGCGGGTACAGACTAGAATAAATACATTCGAGGACGTGATGGTGTGCGATCGCGCGCGTCGGGTGCGTTGCCGTTGTAGAAGAGTGTGTGCATAATTGGAACAGTCGCGAGCCACTCTCGGCCAAGCCGCTAATGGACGGCGCGAAGACATTCCTGAACGTCGCGGTCATTTTTGTTTCTAAGCCGCTTTTACGATTGTTTGCGCAAAAAAGAAAAAAAGAGAAGCGAGCAGGAAACATTAAAGTAAATGGCGGGGAACAAAAAAATTTGACCGCGTTAAGAAAGAGCTTTTACGCGACGTTAAGCCGCGAATTTATCGAAGAGAGAAAATCGATTGCTCGCCTCGTGTGTTTTCTTTTCGATGTTTTTATCTGAAAATGATTTAAATGCGGCTTGTCAGCTGTTTGAGGAGGGGAAGGAAACTGCGACCCGGCGGCATTTGCGTTTCAACGCCGCAAGTAAAATTGCGTTGTTGTCGCGTCGTGTTTTTTCCCCTCCCCCTTTTTTACGCCCCATTATCGCGGCTTTGTCTTTCTGTCGCGCGGTATATTAAGCGCGTTGGAAGGCTGAATAAAGAGTACAGACTGTGCGACAAGCAAAATATACAGCAAGGTACATCACAAGCGCAAAGCGACTTTAACCTCCTGTCAAAAACTTCATCTTATCTGTCTTGATGCGAACCACACAAGCTCGGTCGATGAAAATATAGCGCACGCGTTATTTAACGAACAACGTTAGCGCACGATGACACGAACAACATTTTGCATCGTACGTTTTATCGCTCTACCCCTTCTTCTTCGAGCGTATCTCGAGAAGCGCGGCGCGGTGATGAACGTCGCGTTACACGCGATGTACGCCCAGAAGATGGAGGGCAATTTAATAGTAATCAGTTAGCTCAGTTGGCTAGTTTAACCAATCGACTTAATGTTTAATCATCGGTTAACTACTCAGCTCTCGACGAGAGCGGCTGGGAAACTTTGTAATTCGCGCATATATTATGAACGTGACGGTTAACCGTACCGCACACGTGTGCACTCTACAGTGTCCCCCTTTCTTGCTTCGGAATTATGAAACCTAATTTGGAGCGTATCGCGAGGATCACCTCTCGCGGTCACTTTGAAAGCCCTCTTCTCGCAACCGCGGCAAAGCCGATCCTCTTTGGCCCTCCCCTTCGCCATCTCGTGCGACAGGGAGAAATCTGAACGACCGCGGACGTACGCCCTTTTGAAATTCACGGCTTGTCGGATTCAGTGTTGACTCATTTACAATGTGGCTGGCTAATGTCGCCGCGGTGACACCGCCGGCAAGGCTACATGCAAAATGCTAATCCGTTCGCTGATTCGCCGCGGCCAACGAATTGCCTCTCTCGCTCGTTCCCCTAAGAAACTTAACCGCCACCGCCAGCTAATTCGCAACTGTCCCGGCGTCACGAGGACGAGGCCGCAGGACGACGAGAGAGGGAGGAGGGAGAGAGGAAAAGGAGGTCTCTCTCTCTCTCTCTCTCTCTCTCTCTCTCTCTCTCTCTCTCTCTCTCTCTCTCTCTCTCTCTCTCTGTCGCAGTGGCCACTTAAAATTACCCGGGCCGCTGGAAATAACCTCTGAATTATTTACTCGGAAATATTGTGGACGCAGCTGAAAGTCGGACGAGCTTTCTGCGACCTCGTCCGAACGAGCGCGCGCGAACGTCGGTTCAAATTTTCACACCCTGTGGGCAGGCTGCTCGCCACTTACGTCCGCGATGCACATCGTTACAATTATGCGCATAATGTTTATGAATGCCGTCGAGATCTCACAAACACGCGAATGCGCGCTCGCGAAGTGTGAACTGCTTGTATACGCGCTCCGTGACTCTTTTATTCATTCGCCGGCTTTTGTTCGGTCTATTCTTCCTCGGGACATTGTCTGCTGGAAGCCTTTAATCGTATTGACGGTGCCGATGAGGAATTAGATTCGGCAAAGGGTGTTGCGCGCGCGCGCGCGCGCGCATGGTGTCTCGGATTGGTTTGGGGAAATTGGCTTTCCTCGAATTTCGCGGAGCACTTGCAAGCGCGAGTACACGAGTACGCGAGTTGCCGACGTGTTGGTTCTCGGTGCGACTGACTTATAAGTAGCCGTTGCGCACAATCAATCGAGCGAAACGCCCTATTTGGAACTTGGCGGAATAAGGATCGACCCTGTTTCCATTTCTGAATTATGTATGGGAAAGTGCTGTGTACACGTCATAAATGATATATACGTTACCATATCCCGGACCTTACTCTGCACGAGCATGTTGTTAATATTACTGCAGTTGACTCGTACTAATCCAAATATCCCTTCCATGCGACGCGTTTATATTTGTCAAACACTGCGCGGTATGACGTATCCGCGCACGAACGACGTTTAGCATGCGGTCCGATAAATATTTCAATCGCGACTAAACACGCGGGAAGCCGGCGGCGACAGACGCGCGCATTTCCATTCTCGTGCTGAGCGTGTGTCTTGTCTCGAGAGTACTTGATAATAGTTTCGAATTATATCCCCTACCGGAAGTTCTCCTCCAACATTTAAGGCTGGTCGAGGCAGAGCTTCCTGAAAGCACTCGCGACCTGCTCCCATTTAGTCGGATCTTTTCGTCGCAGCCGCAGCCCGCAAAAGTCCGTCATACATAACTCAATGCGTCCCTTTTTTCCCCGGCTCTCGCTCGCAGTTTTTATTTATGCAAGATAGCGAGAGGTCTTCTGGTCTATTCTTTTTAACGAGGAAGCGAATCACTATGTCGGTGGAATCGACTGCTCAACGTCCAGTTGCTCGATAAATAGGAGAACACACAACAGCGGCACAGTCCGGCACGAACGCGCGCAGGAACAGGGAACGTTAAATTCAATATTACTTGGACTGTGTTAACAGAGCAAACAGAGCAAAGAGACAAGAGGAGCAAAGTGGTTCTGTCTAACTACTCGCACGCGATAGCGCAACTCGCAACTGCAAGATATGATTATGCTGATACGTCCACGAATAATCAAGAGCGAGATAAAACGACTCGCCTGGTCCGTCGGACAGCTCGGTCAAGAGTTAAATATGATCTCCATTCGCGGAGAAAGCAGCGCATGGCCTTTGTCTCTCCGTGAGAAACTTTGCGAGTGAAAGAATTCGGACCTCCGGTCGCTCGTACGCGCGACTTTCGTCACGCGCGATTGTTAACGGGGCGAGTCCGCCGAAGCAAGGAGTTCCGCCGTGTTCTCGCGACTTGCCACACTTCGGGAAGTTCGGGCAGAACCAATATCTCTCGTACGGTGACAAATGTCATTGGGCCCCCGGCGTTTCCCGGCCGTGTGGGTCGTGGATTTCGTCGAAGTTCGTGGCCGACAGTGGTAAGTTCGGCCGGCAAGAGGGAGAGAGAAGGGGGGGGGAGAGCGGCAAGATTGTCCGCGCGTCGAGAACGGCGTGTCGTTTCCCCGTCGCGGGGAAACGAGCCGCGGTAAATAACGTCTCTCTCTTGTCCTAGGCGCGCGTGTAACACCGGGCCCGGAACTTTATGGCGGGGAAAATCGTTTAATTTACTTAGAATTCTGCGCGGTGTTTTCCCGAAGAAACGCATCTAGGAGCCGACAGTGATGAAGTCGGTGGGCCGCGGGGTCGCTCGCTCGGACGCAGATTACACGAAATTACGACCGCGTTCCAATTTTTTACACCGTAATTGTCCGACACTTTGTCCAACGCGATTTCTCCGCCGCTGATCTCTCCTCGACATTTTCCTGATAATTCCCCGAGAGGAGGAGGAGAAATATCTCTCGTGGTCGGAGGGTTTCCGGAGGGGAATGTGTGCCGTCCCGTAGGAGGAAATAAAAAAAGAAAGAGAAGCGAGAGAAAGATAACGCGCAAGCAATATTTCGATGGGTAGTGGCGACGACGTTCGGGAAATCTTCGCCGAGAAGAGATCGATATTTCTTTAAAAGCGATCGGTATCAACTCTCGTATCTGACTCGTTCATCGGTCGTCCCGATCCAATTTGCTCTCGATTGAAATTGAAATCCTCCGTCAAGAGCGTTGCGAGTTAACTGCTCGCAACGCTTCGGGGATATGTCTCTCGTCATTTTTTATCGTTCTATATCCGGCGGATATAACGCGCTCGCTAATGCCGGCGGGATTTAATGCCGCGACGATAATTTATGCTCAATACGCGACTCGAAGGTGGATTTTTGTTGGCCACGTGAATAAAAAAACGATAAATTGTTTTGCCATTGTGCTATATAAATTATACGTTGCGAGTGTGTGTATGCGCGCGAGTCTCCCGATGCTCCGATTATCAATTATATCCGCGACGCAACGTCGCCGAGGGGTGTTAAAAGGGAGAAAACGAGAGCGGCGAGCGGTTGCGCAAAATCGTGAAAAATGATGCTGCATGGTATATTCTAATGCAGATTCCCCGCTGCTGTACGCTGACGCTTCCCGAACCGAACATTCACCTCCTCGACGCGTAATTCCATCCCTCCGACGACATGTTTATCATGATATGTACCTATTGTGCATCTGAAGGATATTCAGGAATATGCGAAAGGAACTCGGAGGTATCTCGAAAAGCTTTCTTGATCACATACTCGGTATTCTTCCAATATACACGTAAACGGAAAATCGAGAGACGCTGGAATGACGTATGAATTATTTAAGTTGTCGCTATAGGATAGAAGTCGGGTAGAGAAATTCGCCGGACGCACCGTGTACGCTGGGACTCTTTCTTTACAAGAGTAACCTACTTACCAAGTCGAGACGCTGAAAACCGAAACCGAGAAAATATAAGTACACGCCGTGAATGGAGTGTATGTATATGTGTGTGTGTGGGTGTGTTTCTAGAGAGGAGCGATTTATAAAATTCACGTCACGCACAGACGAGCTAATGTCTCTCGGCGGCTAAACGCCCGCTATGGCGAAATTACGAGCATACTTTTCGCCGTTGGGAACGCACCTCAATCGTTAATCATTTCTCCGTTATTGTGTTACTGTATTATTCAACTCGCTTGGGGTGGAAGGCACTAAAACAATGCGCTTCGAGAACGGAGGTAATCAATCTTACTTTAGCCCGAGTATCGTATATTAGCGCGGCTGGCCCACATTGTATTCACCTACCGCGGAATTGAACTAATTGCAATTAATAACTCCTTGTGAATATGTCGAGTACTCATCTCGCTTTCCCTCTCCACCTGGTTGCAGGCATCAGTTCTACTTGCACTCCCGCCTCGAACTGGTCGAGGGTAGGCTGAAAGTCCCGGATTGGGGATCCGTAGCCCGTTTGGTCGCTCTGATAGCGCAGGCTGATGCTGGCGATTACGATGCGCTATCACCGCCGCATGCACTTTACTCTCAGTGTTGTCACATACAACCCGCGGAGCCGTGCGAGCCGAAACCTCAAGACTTTCTACTCCGGATAATTCAGCAACACAAGGAAATCAAGGTTCGTGGCGCTTGGCGAAAAATAATTGCTATACTTTCGCGCGTTGTACATCCTCGCGATCTGAGATTGATCGCGAGGTCAGGCATCATCGCTCTACTTTCTCGAAAATTTTTCATTTCGATATCTTTATTTCACTCGAAAATTCTTTTGCATGAAAATACGCGAGATATCGTGGGTAGTTTTTTACTACTAGCTAGAGCGTATTTTTCGGAGTAAATTTACAACGAATCTTTCTGCGTTTATTATTCTATCGCAAATACGATTGTGGTGAAAATATCACGCGAACAGCTAGTGTACAATTAACAAGGATTGAAGTATGAAAAAATTTCAGGAAGAATTTATAAAGAGGAATGTATAAACAAATTTCAGGGAATGAAAACGACGACCGCGGAATACTGGCTTTTGAAAGAAATATCAAACCTCGACACTTTTGGCCAGGAAATGTTTCACAGTAAAATCGGACAATACAACGGAGTGTCTATGATCGGCGTCGGTCCACATGGAATCACGGTCTACCGCAGCCAAGATGAAGAGACACAAAAGTAATTATCGCATGGATGCACGCATAAATTGCAAGTCTAAGCAAAATACAATTTGCACTTATATCGAAAGACGCGCGGATTCCTTCAGCCTGATATACGCCTGAAAGTTTTTTTTTTTATTTTTTTAATTTTTAAGTACAACTGTATTTTTGATATTTCAAAGTTCTCGTTATGTATCTTACCGAGCTGCATTCTCAACGGACTCGAGCAGAAGCAGCATACGTCTTAAATGAAAGAACAAACATGTCGTTAAGCGCGAGCATATTTACGCACTGACTAATAATTTTAATCAATATCGCGTTGCGAGACTTCGCACTTATCAACGCGAGACTACAGACCGATTTGATGTCGCTGGTTGACGATAGGCGACGGCACGTGCCAGCTGCCGGCTCCGGCCGGCGCGCTGTGTACCGTTCGTCGGAACGATCGTTCAGCAGAGATTACCCGTGACTAAAGTTCGAGTCACTGGTCCGTTGTTCGCGCGTGAAATCAAATGGCAAAGTAGTTGCTCGTCAATAATCGTCGCGATGTTTATGCGCTATGAGATCATAGGCTTTCCCAAGCCTTCGCCTCATCCATTATGTAACAGAAAATTAGCCTTAAAATTTCGGTTTAACTCTAGCCGGTGCGGTGCTGCAGTTTATTATACGATGTATTATGTATTGCGTTACAGCATACCGTATACGGCTATACAAAGTGCGACGTCACAACGGCGGATGTTCCATCTGGTTTACCTCTCGCTCGACGGCGAGGAGACATCGTTGGACTTTAAATTAGACTCGAGTCAGTCCGCCAGCGGACTTTATAGGGCGATCACTGAGAAACATGCGTTTTACAGTTGTGAGACGGTCAGAAGCGCAGTCACCGCGCAGTTTATCCGCGATTTAAAGGTATCTGGGATAAATCTAGTTTTCATCGCGTTGCGTGAATATACAAGAGATCGACACGGCGGCGTCGCCGTGCACGAAATCGCGTTTGTGGAAGAACTACATCGCATTGCACATCGAGATTATATTTAGTTCTTTATTGCCGTCAGGCGCAAAGCGCGATGCCCGATAAATCGATAAACCGATAAACATCATTGCTTCCTCTCTCTCTTTCTCTCTCTCTCTCTCTCTCTCTCTCTCTGTCTCTCTCTCTCTCTCTCCTTAGGGGACAATAATTTCCATCTTCAACGAAGACTCGACATTGGGAAAGAAGTACGTGTTCGACATACGCAGGACCTGCAGGGAGGTCTACGACAATGCGCGACGTGCGCTCTATTGCGAGGCGGCGACTATAGTGCTGCCTGAGGAGAACGAGATCCTGGATAGGCACGCCTGCGGCGAATGCGAGAACCCCAAGTGCAAGGTGAGAGAGATAAGCGGTGAATTTATCCGCCGTACGACAGAGCGGCGGATCTTTTCGTCCTGCCGGAGTCATGTAGCCGATATCTCGCGACACGAACGATCCACCGTAACTAACAATGCGTTTCGCGTTGCATTTCAGGAATCGCGGGAATGCCTGGCGAGATTGCTGGACGCGATGCTCTGCCGGATCTGCATGGATCGAAGCTTGGACACCGCCTTGTTTCCCTGCGGACACGCCGTGGCCTGTTTGGACTGCGCTCGTCGCTGCGAGCGTTGCCCATTATGTCGGGCCAACATCGACTATTGCCGGACGATATACCTCCCGATTGAACTGACGCATATTGACAAGCACAATCCTAAGCTATCGTCGGAAACAATCGAGCCCGTATTTAGCAGGCCGCTGGCTGAACAAATAAAGGAGCGCATTTTGGGCGGCGAGACGCCGGTGAATAATAATATTTGAGAACGTCGCGTTAGGCGCAGACTGAGCGCGTTCGAGAGATTCTTCAGGATTGTTACTTGTCGCGCAGGAAGGGCATATTGAAGTACATTGGCAATGAAGCAGCAATTTTTCTATCTCCCCGCCAAGAGCGGACCGAGCGTGTCGAGATCTTTCAATTTCGCATAATAATAACAATTTCAATTTCAGTCGCGCAGCTCTCCACATGCATTCGCGTACTTTGATATTATTCCGTATTACTTTACTTGTTTTTATCTTGTGCTTTAGTTTCTCACCTGCCAATATTTAATTTGTGGAGAGTGATTCAGTGATACGCGATATATCGATACAATGCTTACTCTCTCGATTGTTGCAGACAAAGTTTTATTCGATATCAGCGAGATGGTTAAACATACGCTTGTAACTTGACATTATTGCGCCTGCGCATAGACAGGATTTCAAGTTATTGCGAAACATGATTTTGCACGGCGTATTTTAACATCGCTCCAGCAGAGATCAATAAAATTATGAATAAGAGAAGTTCGCTTGGTTTTCCGACCAAAGAAATATGTTATACAGTAGTAGTTTTTTAAGCATGTCGTTTTAATAATTAACGAACAGGGTGAACGGTCTGAATATGTTAAAATTGAAAAACGATATATTTGATGGTACTGTGATTAAAGATGATATTATTGAAAAGATACAAGAGAGAAACAAGGATGTCGTAGATAAATTCAATGACGAAATCGTGAATGAACAACGTCGTCTACATATTCATAATGATGTTAAAAATAGTCCCTTTAATTGAACGGCCGAAAAGTGCTATTAGCAGCATGGATCTACAAGAAACAGTGCTGCCAACGTGTGTGAAAAATAAAAAAGATATAATTTATATTACGACAAGATTCGGCGAGGCAAATTTGTATGTGGATTTTTATTTTTAACTGATGATTGGACCAATACTTTTCTTGTTATTTCATGATCTTTTTCAATGCTTTTGTTCCTCTTAGATAGATCGTACGCCTTTTTTTGCATATATTTACTTTGATCTAGATACACTCCCAAGTTACGTGGGTCGAGACTTTTATCGAAATTAGTAACTCGGCATATTTTTAATACAATATACGTTATTCATTACGCATATGTGACATCGTTTACAAAATAACTGCTACTACATAAAGTCGCTTCTAAATGGATGTTTCAATAAAACAGGATCTGAATCTGATGTAGTAAGTGTCGATATTTACTTTAATCGCGACGTTTAAAAAAACAAAGAGCAACACATAAAAAAAAATACGTCTAGAGTACTGAATACACTAATGACGTTTGATTAAATCTGTAGATTGTAATAATATGAGCGACACAATGTGGGCATCACATTTATATGTATATTATGGATCTATTTTTATCATTATAATGAAACAAGTAGAAATTAATACACGTAATCACTGCAGAATTGTTAGCACGATTTCCTGTGAGTTACATTCTACTTTTTTTGTTGAAGCATCCTACGGCGAAGAGGAAACTTCATTACCGTAATATCTGTTTATAAATGTACATAAGAAACGAGATAACCCGCAGTAGGGTCAAGAGTAAAAGTCACGAGTTCGCCAAATGTCAAATCTGACTTAACATACTACGTGTGTACGTCATCCTTTAAGGCATAATAAAAGTAAAGCGACTTAATTGTTTGCGCTTTGCACCGAAAAGATAAATTCTCAAAATAAAAAAAAAAGTTAATGACACTATGTGACCAGACAAGTACGAAGCTGGGCGATTTCTGGATAAAAAATAAGGGCCAGGAGCACAGACTTCTGCATAACGCATAATACACAACGCATAAGAGAATCAACCAATCAGAGTTCTTTATTTCTGTCCTGAGGAGGGAAATGAAGAAAACTAATTGGTTTATTCTCTTATGTGTTATGTATTATGTGTTATGCAAAAGTCTGTGCTCTGGCCCTAAACCTGCTAAAATTGAAAATATTGACCTTGCTTCCTGTTCTCGGTCAGTAACAGAGTCTGACGTTAGCAGCGTGGAAAGATAGCTTCTAATGAATTATTTCTAACTCGCCAATAGCAGCATTCTACGAACTTCGTATGCGCAATGAAAATGAGGATGAAAGAGAGAGAGAGAGAGAGAGAGAGAAAGAGCGAGAATGAAAAAAGATACATGTACAGAGAGTGAGAAAATGATATGATAATCGTTATAGTCATTCATCAATGCAAACCAGACTTAGTTTACAATTATTTATAAGAAGAGAGCGTATTTACATGCCAATATGTTTAATGCCTTTTTAAGACTCCTCTTGAGCTACAGTGTAACCTCCTCTCTGCTCGAATGCTGGTTTAGTATTCTATACGGTAAGACATTTGATAGCATCTCTAGATACGCTATATCATCGGCACGATAGCGAGGTTACACTGTTTTTGCGAGAATATCAATTTGAGTGATTTACATTTCTTAGATGTTAATGCGAAGATTAATATACGTATAGGAAGAATATTAAGTTTAAATTATGCAAACACGACTCGATGCAACGCTACAATAGACCACTTCTGTTAGAAAGAATAACCATTTCTGTCAGATATAAAATGAAATATATCCATGGTGTAAAACGATCTATCACGTGCGATATTCGGACAGCGATAATTATTTTCGAAAATGATTGTAACCCCGGCACGTTTTTCACAAAATAGATGGTCTGCAGTCGCGAGTGTGAAACACAAAACTTTGTACCACACTACCTACCGTGCGTGTCAATAGCTATAAGATTATTTAATAATGACAACAACAATAACACTTATTACATTGCGAATAATAATTTCTTGTGATTAAAAATCTCTGTATAAAACATATAAGAAAAAATTCAAAATATTGTAGCTGATAGAACTGTATGGTAGAAACAGAGTGATCGAAGAGAGAGTGTATTTCTAAAAGTTATCATTTGCAAAGAGTATTTTTAAAGTATTTTCAATTATTTTTTAGTATTAATATCAGGAACCTCCTTCCCCCCCCCCCCCGAGAGACATGGTATAAGAGTACGCGTACATATGAAAATATACCACAACTTAATAAGATATGAATTTTAGCGTTCAATACGATGTCCCGACCTGTTGATTAAATACTGTGAAACGAATCAAAGACCGATTATTCTTTATTTAAACAAACCCTACATATAACGACCTACGTATGCTTGCTGCAATAATCGTAGAAATTGCCTGTATCCCGAAGTCGTTCGTTCATCCATTTTACAGATAATATTTTGCTTTATTACGAAACATCCTAAGATTTCATAAGAAACGCGTTCGTCATACACGTTTCTCGCACGCGCGTTCTATTTCCTCGGTTCAGCATATATTGCATGTCAGTGCAAAAATTAGCATGATACGGTGAAACAACCGGTTGGCGTGTTTATAGAAAGCGGTTTCGCGAAATACTATAGCAAACTACTTTTTCGTACTTACGTGTTGCACGTAAAGGAAGCTGTACACGAAATTCCTTCTTCGACAGTTTGTTCCATGTCCATATTGCTGTATCTGCAAAAAATCACTTACATCGTGATTGTTGAAAATTGAATCGTATGTTAAACAGTTAATTGATTAATTGATAGAGTAATATTCATGAGAGTGATTCAATAATTCGAGTATGTGGACATATTATGATAAAGTATTTATCATAACTTCTTATTTTTTATTTAAAAAAAAATTTTTTTTTTTTAGGAAAATCAACATTCAGTGTTCAATAATATTCTTATGAAACAGCGAAATTAATCTTTTCACGATATTAACCAAATTTAAAAATTCGCAATGCTCATAAATAAATATAGCAAGACGAATGACTAATGATAGTAAATGAAAACTTTATTTTCATAGCATTTATATATTTAACTTATCACTGTAATATACTCGCATATTTTATGATTCATATAAAGCTGGTTCTGCTTTATCTAATCGTACGTTTTATACAATACGCGTATCGCGAATATAAAGATAGCCAAATTACGTCATCTTTCCAAAATTTTCAACTTATATTCAGATACAAATATGCATCATGGCCGACTTTCATTATTTATATTTTATTTACATTCTTGACGAACGATTTGTCGATTTATAGCGATCTGTAACAATCTGTGACAATCTACCTACATGTCTGTTAGTCAGCCGACGTGGTCAAAAGCGATCGACAAATTGTTGTCGAGAAATTTAGCGTAGCAAAATTGGCCATCAATAATCGCACGGGTGCAATGCAATCGAGTGCAATTCTAATCAACTCGATCCATCAACCTCCCATCTTACAACCCAATGTTTCTCATCTCGTATGTAAACGAAACAGTAATGCAAGAAGCGATTCTTACGTATTTACGAAAGGAGATTTACGTGAACACGAGGCAAACACGATCTCTCCCGGGAGCCGAGCAGCGAACCCGCAAAATATCCTGCGTCGTTGTCCCGAGTCTCTGACGAATTTCTCCTCCGCGAGGAACGACGGAATTCGAACGCAGCGCGAGCTCCGGATTGGCGGCAGTTGAGCTGCAAGTGCATGCGCTGCGCATGCGTCGCTCGCCGCTATTGGCCGATGCAACGGCGCTGTCATATGACGAAGCTGCGTGGCATGATGGGATCGCGGATCGCGATTTTGCAACATGGCGGTTAAGTGAGGCGAAGTCGTGGGTGTTGTGCCATCGGAAAATGTATTTTTCGTAGTCGCCCGTAACGATTCCGTCGTACCTCGCAGTCGCGCGACAGTGAAATACGTGTTCGGGTGGTGTCGGACGACCGGTGGAGGGTGTAAATATGAGCGGAGCGGCCGGCAGCGCGGCAATTAAGGTGACACCCCACGGCACCGTGCGCTGCTCGGGCACGTATGGCAGGCACTAGGACCCGTGAGATAAGGGAGCCCAGCTTTTGTCCGAGCGAGCCGCGAGTCACGAGAGCAGCTGCCAACGTCGAGTGCAGCGAGCTAACAGCACCGAGTAACAGCGCGATGTTGTGGCCAGCCCTGCCGAACTGTGAGAACGTGAGTGTCGTTATTTCCTCGGTGTTAAGTTGCGGTCTTAATGCAACGGAGATCGTGCCTGTGCGGCGCGTGTGCCGACGACGACGGCGGCGGCGGTGGCGGTGGCGGCTGCGGCTGCGGCAGCGGCGGCGGCGGCGGAGGTGGCGGAGGCGGCGGTAGCGTTGGCGGCGGCGGCAGTGGCGACGATGGCTTTTGTGTCATGGCCCGGCGTAATTTCGGTAGCAGCTCGAGTGTAGCGGCCGCAATATCTCGACGGGCTTCTGGGATTATCCGCGCCGCCCGTTCGCCGTCTCCTCTTCCGGCGAGTCTCGTGGCGGCTGCCGCATACGCCTTCGAAATAAATCCCGACGCCGTTCCGTGCGCTGCGGCGGGCGCGTCTCTACCGCGCGATCGTCGATCCCCCCGAGAAGACGAATACGTAACTCTCTAGTGGGCCGAGTAATCTGCGACGAACGCCACCACCATTGTGCCCGAACGTCCGTCGTCGTCAGTTGAACACGTTTCCGCCGATGCTCACGCCGAACATCGACGTGGAGTCGCGCTCTGTTCCCTTGTCAGCTGCGATCCCTTGACAGCCGACGATCTCGACGACGACCGATGACCGTCGTCGTCATCGAAGGGAGATGTTCGCATCTGTGCGCTTCATCCGCATTCCGATGTCCGCCGCTCCTCGCTCCTAATGTTACTAATGTGCGAATGTCATGTTCTGCCCCAAACAGACCTAACTTTGCACTCGCTTACCGATGTCCGAAAAGTTGATCTCTGGTCGGTCTCGGTAAACGTCGATGTAGCGATGCTCCAAAAATACCACATGTCTACGGTGGGCTAAAAGCATCGCGGATATAAGCACCCCGATATACCGTCACGAATTTATAAATGTTCGAGGGATGTCGAGTGACCCTTTTGGATGAACCTATTGCTTGTTGACAAACTCTCTTCATCTGTCAGCTGCTTAAATATTTGTACATAGTACCACTTTATCCTCCCTTTCTCTGTCTATGTCTATCTCTCAAGTATGCCTATCGGTGAATTGTATGATTTAAATTAGAGGCACCATACGTGTAAGACTACAAGACTAAAGGTTACAAGATTTCATCTTGAAATCTTCCTATATTCTAGTCTTTACTCATCGGCAATAAATGCCATGAGTTGTCAAGCGTATATACATTGCTTCTATTGTAACTGACATATGTTTTATTATTTATATAACAATGTACTTTTCCTCTTTGTTCTATATGATTATAAGTCGAGTGATATACATATACAGTTGAAAGAGTGCAGCTACTTTTAGCTATCGTAATGTTACTAATAAGAAATATTTAATATATTTGAAATGTGTTAATGATTGATATATATTTATATGTACATGTATGTATATATATGTATATATATATATATATATATATATATATATATATATATATATATACGTAAATATCTATATTTTAACTTTGAAAGTTATTGGAATATTGAGTGATTTTTGCATATCTACTTTAGAATGAGGTCGCAGCTGCACCCAAATAATCTCATTTGCATACAATGAGGTATCCTAATTGCTTTTAAGTACAGTTTATAGTGCCTCTAACTTTAAAAATACAAAACGTACTGCGCATACTTGCTGCTGCAATTGTATGCTGTTGAATATTAAATATGTAAAAAGGAAAAATATGTTGTATGTATTGGTTATCCATTGCTATAAATAATATAAACAAGCATGACTTTTATACCTGATCCTAAACGAGATATGTATGCACATTGCCTGTAACTCATCTGTGAATTGTTGTACATTTTCAGATATGCGCAAGAAATAGAAGCTTCATCGGTCACTGTGATTTCTGATCGTGCATGCGTGCCAAACACGAAGATATAAGAGGGCGTTAAGAAGATCCAATGGTTTCCTGACATGATGGAGGGTAAATTATATGTGAAGAATGAGCCGGGACTTGAAGGGCAATCACTCGCAAATCCTCAGCCCAATCCGTCCGCCGATGACGGCGGAGGAGCTAGGATTTGCTTCGTCTGTGGCGCTGTGGGCCACAGCGAGCAGTATTGGCTCCGAGTGAAACCAAGCCCGGGTGGCGCGCCCAACGAACCCTACTTCCCGTTTCTCGAGTCGCACGAGCCGCCGAGCGGCTATCGTGGCGAGGGTGTCAGAAGCGGTGCTGTCAAAGCGTGCAGCCTCTGCTACACTCTGCTGCTGCAACAGTGGGAGAGTTACGAGCAAGATGCCAGGCCTCACAGTCAGCGTATTTATTGGCTGAAGAGATGCGATGGCGGCCCTTTCACGGGGGCCGAGATGGCACTCCAGGGCGAATACGCCGCGCAAATCCTGGGTTTGACGAACGATCAAACGCCGCAGATGAGACAAGATGCCCGGCCGGTCGGCATCTCCCCGCGATTACCACCGAACTCACCCTCGCCGAGAGTCGAGCAAACCAGACCGCCGTCGAATTCGGTCGAACTGCCGAGGCCGCATTCTAACACGGCGGAAACGCATAGGCACTTGGAACAAGCGAGGCTCACAATGGAATCTCCCCACCAGAGATTGCACTCACCTCACCAAAGGTTGCAAAGCCCACGACAGCCCGTTGAAGACACTAGAATATCCAATGAGGCAGCGTTGGATTTGAGACACGCACCTAGGAGTTCACCTGCACCACAACCTACCTTACCACCACAACCACAAGGTTCCATATTTTTAATACCTGCTTTAACAATTGTGTTAGAAATTCTTCTTTGTGATTCTTCGATGAAGTACAGTACGTTGTTCGAACAAAGTAATTTCTATATCGCGATGAATTTAAAAAAATTATTTCATCCTAGAAAATGATTGGAAAAATGGAAAATATATCTGTTCACACTTCTCTCTTAGAGCCACTCTCCTTCTCCCCCTTTTTCATTTCTTTTTTTTTTCCCCTTTTTCTTTTTCTTACAATTCGACATTTCTGTAATGAATTGTTTTTGATTATTGACGACATATTTATGCAAATAACGATGTTATTACTTCGATAAACATTAGTCGATCTTCGAACAAATGTGTACATAGAATACGACGGGGGACAACCATGCGTCAGAATCCTTCTAATTATTAAATTGACTCGGCGAGTTTAATTGGATCTTTATCTGAGGTCAACCTACCGTCTTTACTCGTAATTTCAAGAGAATCAAAGAATGTTCTGTTCGTTGTACAGAGAAAGCAACGCTCTCAGTTTAGCAATGTGTATTTGGATCGCCACGAAGAATATTCAATACACGAACAATTGGAAGACGATAGGATGACGGCGAAAAGTAGTTCATAAAAATTGTAAAAAGAAAATTGTTGTATATACATGTGCATGCTAATACCCATAGTTTAATGCTGAAAGTTCGCAGTACGCACTGATGAAATAGTCGACGCGAAATCGCTAAGCGCTATCTGATAAGAGTAAAAACCATATTTCACCGCTATTACCAGTTATCTCCCGTCAGAATATGTACGCGGTAAATATACGATTCGGGTCGCTATTTACGCTGGCCTTAGTCCTTTCGTGCACCAATGTAAACGTTCGAAAGTAAAGGTTAACAGTTCTGTAGATAAGACGGTGGAAGTCGGTGCAGAGAACGAGCCGACCGTCCGATTCACTTGACGCGCACGTCCGATCTAAGTGGTGATTCCAGACTTTTCCTCCCGCTCGCATCGCGGTTCGAGTGTCGAGCTTCAGTGACCTTTACAGTTTCGATTCGCCCGATCTGATATTCATTAGTCAGCGTGCCCTCGGCGGATAACCAGGTCGTCACTTTAAAATGGAACCATTAAAACATTTTGTTCGCGTCGAACCAACTGCGAAACTCCCTGTCGCTCTGTATTCGTAAGCACAGCCGATAAACTTGCGAAAAAATGCAGGCTCTAAGTGGGCCACGTGCAGCGCGATGATAATGTCGAAGGCGTGCGAGATGCCCGCTTTATGCCCAGTTGTTATATTCGCGGAGATTTTACGCTACATCTCGATTCGACAATGACCGCAGCAGCGCATAACCGATTGCATCTCGCGTTGCATTGCAGCTATTTATAGCGGTGGATCGTCGTCCAGCGTCGGCACGGACATCTTGGATCTGTCGATGCCGGACAAGAACTCAGCCACGGAAGTCTGTTACGTGTGCGGGGACGAGTTCAAGAGAGGATCCCTCAGTCACATCGCAGCGAAGCCACTGCCAAGCCTGCCGCATCCTTCTGCCAGTCCTCCGCCGTTCTTTCCGTCATTGATGCTTCATCCCAGGCCAAGTAGGAGTCGACCTATGGACAGCGCTGGTCGAGTGCAGGTGTGTGTACTTCTCGACGCGAAAAGAATATAATTCTTCTCTATGAAGTTGTTTTCGTTATTATGATTACACTACTATATACTTTCCGACATGCATCGTTCCATTTGTCATCTCTGTAAAGTCGAATGTAACATTTTATGTGTGCACTTTTAGGCCTGCTCAACGTGCCAGAATGACCTTTTATTACAATGGAAAACGTACAAGCAGCGGGGAACGCCACACGGTGAGAGAAACTATATGCTTCGCAAGCGACAAGCACCTGCGACGGATACAACTACGTTTATCTGCTACACTTGCGCCCTCGAGTACCCTTCATCCAGTATTAGACTTATGTATTGCTGTGCTAATCCCGAGAAGGAGGCGTACTTCCCCTTTATTTGTAATCTGAGACCTCCACAAGGAGCTAGTCCTATTAGTCCTCAGGGAATGGTGCAAGTTTGCTCCATTTGTTATAAAGCTATCCCGCAGAAGCAGCAAGTGTTTGGTGGAGAAAATCACGAAGCCCAACCAGCCGGGCAAAATACAGATTTTCGTCAGCAAGGTCAGTCTCTTGGTCCCTTAAAGGAATGTTTGTTCAGAGTTTATTTCGTGCTTACGAGGAGACACTTTCTGAACAAGTTGTGAACACGTATGCTGCAGGTCCCTCACCACGACCCGCTGTCTCCAAATCTCCAGCTAATTCAGCTGGTGGCGATATTCGCTTCAAGCCATACGACTTAAACAAGTCAACGGTCGCTGCGAACAAGCAGCGCAGCACTACTACTGTGAAAGCGCCCGCACCTGGGCAACGAAATTCACCCAGCAATGGCCCTGCGGAAAATGGGAACGTTGCACTCGGCCAAAATTATAGGTGCTATATTTGCGAGAGATTGTATCCACGTACTCACATGGAGTGGTAGGTTTCTTCCTACGTGAAAAACCGAGATCATAATCGATCATGATCTTACCGCGAGATATCATCACTCACTAGCTTTTGTCTTCGTTATTAGGTTGTCTACGAGCCCAGAAGGGATGAATTCACATGCCATGCATTTCCCTTGCCTAAGAGGAATGGTACGCACGTCAGAGAACGCCTGTATGGACAGCCACGGTAGGGTATTAGCGTGTAGTCACTGCGTGAATCATCTTGCGCAACAGTGGGAAAGTATGGATGCTGAACGAGTTCCTTTAGAACGCCGCAGGTTAGTACACCGCGAATTGTATTAGCTGCTCCTTTTAAACAACGTGCATGTATTACGCGAGTTAATAGGCGAGGTAATACATGCGAAGCGAGATGCGTCTTACGCGTCTTGCGTGCGAAATGGCTTTCACGGTAATCATAATATACAACTCGGTATTGCTTTGTGTACAAAGGGATTGGCGGTCGTTTAACCGCCTTTGAGTAATTTAGGAGTAATTACGCATTCAGAGCAAACCGCTTTTATTACATTTGGATGCATCATTTGCTTACATTGGAAATGTTGCAGAATTACTAATGCCGCGTTTGCGATTTCTGTTGAATTTCAGGTACGATATTCCTAGTCCACATCCAAACGGCGACGTGAACCGGTCGATCGCTACGCCACCAAGCTCCAGCTCGGATCGAACGTTCGGAAGTAACCCGGGCACGTCGAGCAGCTCGATCTACTGTTTCTTGTGCGGTTTACACAGTGACTTGACTCTAGCTAGAGTCTTGTACGGTCGGCCGCAGGGTCGAAACGCGCCATTCTTTCCGGAATTGTTGCGTCATCAGTCTCCGCCGAACGCCGAGCAGCTACGCGAGGACGGCTCCGCGCTGGTGTGCACCTTTTGTTATCATTCGCTGTTAGCGCAATGGCGTCGATACGAATCTCTTTCCGGTGGTCAGCAAGTGAATGCCGCTGAGCGGCAATACAACACCCACGACTACTGCTGTTACGTGTGCGGCATTACAACGTACCGGAAACGAGTACGAGCCTTGCCGGTCAAGGATTTCCCGTTCTTGAGGTACCATAGGCAACCGGAGAAGAGTTTGCTGCTGGAGAACGGCGACTTTGCCGTGGTCTGTTTGGACTGCTACGAGACCTTACGTACGCAGAGTCTCGAGTACGAGAGATGGGGCTTGCCGGTCGAGAAACGGGAATATAATTGGATCGTGCAGCCTCCGCCGCCCGAGGACAGCCCCGACGCTGCCATAGCCAGGTTACCGTCCGGCGAAAGATCAGAGAAAGTGGTGAGTACACATGTAGACATGTAGACCGGTGCGTGTGCACAACATAATGGTCGTGAAAGATTACATCTGTTTTGCGCTAATGAGGACAAATTGCTATATTTATTTGCTTGTCTCTGACAGGTTCCACCGACTTTAACAGTCAGGCCAGCGCGAAAGAACTGTTCACCAAAGGCTCCCGATAAGAAGGTACCGACAAAAATTCCGGAGAAAGAACAAGGTAAGAGCGATTGTCACACCTCGAGTAAAACGCGCTTGCAGCATGCAGTGCGTGAGATTGATACATTACATCATCAACATTCGTGTGCGATACGTTTAAGCGATACGTTTTCCTCAGGTTTCAGTAGAAAGTGAAAAATGAAGATGAAAATTATCGTGTTACCTTTTAGCTTCAGTTTACCACGCGCTTGAAGTTTTTTTCAAAGAGTCGAGTAAAACTCGGCGAGTTTTGAACTTTCCTCGTCTCATTGCACGGTAATGCAGCTGCTTAGTAATTCTTAATTAAAGGATCAGCAAAAACTCTTGGAAAGTGTTTTCTCCTGACGCCTGTAGTTGAAGCACTTTCGTTAGATAATGCCAACTTGACTTCTATCTGAATCGTACATTTTAAATTAAAACGACCCTACTGCGAAGTCGCGCAGATTGCCTGATCTCCCGTCCGTTATAATCATCGCGCATTTAATACCAAAAGTATATGCGAGATTACAAATGCGCTGCAAATACGTGTAACAATCTTTCAAGCACCGTGCAAGATTTCTCTTTATATCGACTTTATTAGATCTGTTCCGTTTATTTACCGGCATCTCACCGGCATCATTGAACCTCGCTTGAAGACACACATATGCAACTTTGAGATTTTAGTTTCATGTTTATCGTCCAGAAACTTTCCCCCGTAAAAGTGAAATGCCTGCGTAAATTCTCTTACGAGTTTGCCGTATCGATCGTAATATTTGATACGACATAAAATACGAAGATTGTCTTCCGACGACTAAAAGTACAGTTAAGTCTTGGATTTAATTAATTCGCGAACGACAGCCGCGCATCTCACGTCACGTGTATTCTTTTTTGCACGCTCGGCGGATATTATATCTTCTAAATAAAGCTCGTGTAATAAAGTGGGTATTGTGGCGACCGGTGTTGAAACGGACATCAACGCCTTCTAATCTTGCTTCTCACAGCACGTTTAATAAGTCGCAAATACACACGTACACACACACACACATCCACGTAAATACGTGCAAACGCACTCACACATTGTATTTGTACAAAGCTCGGTGGGGCGGGAGGTACGATGGCGAGCGAGACGCGGAGGGTGAGAGTGGATGAGACGTGAGTGGTGCTCTTAAAAATCCGACAGACAAAAGCAGACTGACGGTGGAGAGCTATCCGAGAACAGGGCCTGCTGGTTTGTGTTCGGGCGAGTTTTCGTTGTTTTTTTTTTTTCGCCTCCCTTCTGATTTTCTCTTTCTCTTTGTTTTTTTCTCTCTTTCCCTTTCGTCCACTCGTTTGTAGCTTTCTTCTTTCCTTATCTTTCCATGAACCTTTCCCTATGTCTCGAGCTACAATCAGAGGAATGTCCTCCTTGACGAAACATCTTACCATCACTCGATCTCGCAAATATCTTTTATATATGTTCGATAATAAAAATATTCCATTTTGGTGCGTTTCTCTTTCTCCGCGAGCACCACAAAGCGATGCAATCGATGACGTAGTGTTTGTTTCGAAACAAAACGTTACGTTAACCCTAGACATTCTGTCAAGTCGGTGATTGAAATGAATGAAGAATCGGCGGGGAATCTTGGGATATAATGATAGGTTGTTATCTATCGATGCTACAAGTAGTTATTTACCGGGAGTTTCCCTGATGCTTGACGAAAGAAAGGTTTTAACAGATTTTCATTTGATCATCTCACATAATCACACATGCGTTATGTGGGTTTCGTTTGTCGTCATCATTTAAATTAATCGGGTTATCATTTAAATTAATTTAACGATTAGACATTACGTCATCGCGACGCGAGGAACAAAATTCGCACGAGAATATCGCGCGGTGGCGTATTTTCTTGCCTCTTTAATCCACTGACACGACGTGACCGTGCGTTCGCTCGTGAAAAGCCCTCTCGCCGCGAAAGGTTCCCTTGCGGCTTTGTTGCTGTTAGTCTGTAACACTTTCGCGTCGTTCTCTTCCTTTTTCGTCCTGACTTACCGGCGGTGTGCACGCCCCTATAGCGGAGGAAGGCACGTCTCTTCGAGTTTACGCCGTTGGACGCGTGAGACCACCGTGCAAACCTGCCATTTAGGAGTCGTAAACTTGCACTCGAGCAGGCCGTTGAAGTCGCCTTTTTAATCCGGCCAAAACAAGCTGGTAAAAAATATATTAACCAAATGACCTTTCTGTACAGGGTGTCCCAACACCAACGCGCGCGCGTGCTTTTTTAGCTGCGGATTCTCTCGTCGGTTTAATCTCGATCTATCTCGAGAAGAAAAGACATGTCTCGTTGTATATCGAAGATGTCGCGATTGTTTCGAGAGCGCGACGAGGAATTTATCGAGAAACCAAGAGCGCGTTGCCAATTTGACATTATCGATCTACCATTTCGCGACACGTCGTCTTCTTCCAATTTTACGCTCCACTTATTTGCGCCGCGAAATACGCCGGAAATCCTGCAGTTTAATATATCAGATGCTTCAATACCGCCGCCCACCTCCCGCGCATCCAAATGCTGTGCTGCGCTCTTCCGAGGTGCTTAAGTATCATTATCGCAGTCATAACGTCCGCTTGTGGAAAATCGTTCTTGATAAAAGGGCGAACGATCGCTCACCGATACCACCGGACTTCCGTTCCTTGAGACTTTTATAACGCGGCACCGTGTATAAGCGAACAATATATCGGTTCTTATCGAAAGGTCCTTACCTGTGTGTTGTCACGTCCTTAATGCCTATAATTTACCGTACATTGTCGAAAATTACAACGTGAGCAAAGCAAAGCAATGCCCTACCTTAATCGCTTACAGCGCGAGTACATTGAAAATTTCCATACATTAATTTTTTTATGGGCATACTTTTGGTCAACTGGGCGTTATTTTATCAAAAACCAGCATGACCGTCGGTGTGTAAAATTTTCATCGGACGCTGAGCATGTCGCATTTTGTAAAGTTTCTGTTTGAAACGTGTTAACAACCCACCCTCGACACGCGTGTGTTCCGACCGTGTTTTAATCAAAACGTTAATAATTTTTTAATACGTTTTCACGATGCATTGTTACTCAGCCCGACGCGCGAATGACGCTCGAACATCGATCGCCGTCCTGTCCAATTTCGATTAGTCCGTATCTTCAAGCGTTCGCGACAACGCGCCTTTACAAGTGGCTAAATCCGCGGGTAGGAGTTTAGCACGGCTGGCGCGACTGTAAATTGTGGCGACGAGAGTTGCCGCGGCGCGGAAAGTCTCGGAAGAGTAAAACAAAAAAAAAGGAAACGTAGAAATCGTTCGTAATTCCGTGAGAGTATCGCGTTCTCCTCGACTCGCGTGACGAGGGGGGAAAGAGGAGAGAAACGAGGCAGGAAGTGCGCGCAGGTATAATACGATCGTCGAGATCAGGAGGTCGATTAAGGTCGGTCGATCTGGCTTAGAAGGTACCGGGGGTGGTTCGAGGTGTCGGGTAGGACTTAGCGGAGGGCTTAGCGGGTGAGGAGCTTGCGCTCGCGGATGGAGCAACGGGGTAAAGCGAAGGTGGAGTGTGGCATTGGTCGGAGGTGAGGAAGTGTGCAGGGTGGAGTGACGGTGGCGGAGGTGGCGGCGGCGGATGGCAGGAGGGGGTTGAAGGAGAAAGAGCAAACGCCCGCAGCGTGACACCGCATTGCGCCCACTTGCCAACCCGCCCAACACCTAAATTCGAATTAGGGAGCCAGCCCCGTCGTTTCTCGTCAACACGCCTGCCGCCCCTCTCTCCTTCCTCTTCGCCACTTTCCTCCTCTTTCCCCTCCTGCTCTTCCTTCTCGACTCGTCCTCACCCCACCGCCCATCGACCCTCTTCACGGTAAATGTACGGGGCGAGATGTCAGCCCTCTCACCCCGTCTGCGTACACAACGTCCATCTGCGACCCTCTTCGGTCTCTCTTACTTGCAGAGGGAGCAATCAGCGGGGGAGAGTCCAAGGCTTGTGTGTGTGTGTGTGTGTGCGTGCGTGCGCGCATCCGCGCGCGGCTGTCGTCTTCTTGCGGGAATCGATATCAACGTCATCGACTACCTCTCGCGCGCGTTCCTTATCCCCTCGATAACACGGTGCGTCGGACCAGCTCGCCCCTTCCTAGCTCGCCCCTAGTCAGGCACGCGGCCAAAAGGCTCGATTTCGCTCGTGTACTCGTCGTCGTCGCGGAATCGGTGCCAAGGCGCGACCCGATCGACCCCGTGGCCTCTCCTCTAGGCATTACTTATCGCTGTGGCTCCTACCGCGGCACTTCGCGTGTTCTTCCCTCGCTACTTCTGTCCGTATCGCACTTAACGATTTAATTAAATTAACCGTACGGAGGCAGGGGGAGAACAAGCTCTCTCTCTCTCTCTCTCGTCCTTTTACTGATGTCAATTAGGCTCCATTTTCATATATGCAATATCTGTTTGAGAGATTTACTCGCTGCAATATTTCGTGTAAGGAAAAATCTAAAAATACAAAAAGCGCATGACGGTATTCTCGTAAACAAAATTAGCTCCGCAGTCTCCAAGAATTATTACTCTCCACACGTCAGATGCAAGTTTAAATGTGAGTAAAACCCCCCCTCCCCCCGTATGGAGATGATCAATTAGATACGTACATATCGACGACAACACGAGACGACCTTGAGGGCGCGTCGTTCCTGGAGTTTCGAACCGGTGAAATTCAAACCGGGCGACATCGCGGTTCCGCGAGCGGTTTAATCAGATATCTACGGTACGATAGTTGCGTTTAGACGGTTCGTGCGAGTGAATGCCACGAATTCATGCAGCGAGGTGTTACTCTCAACGCGCTCTCTCAACGGAAAATGCTTCTGGCTTGGCGCGTGTTAATAATTAACCACCGACTGCCTCGCGAAATAGAAGCTCTCTCGGCGGTGCGCGCCGGCAAGCGAACGGCTCCATGGCTCGTTTCACCTCGAATAAACCTTCCTTCCGGTTAACTCCCCTTTTCCTTTCCCTTTTTCTGCTTTCTCGTACACTCGCTCCTTCCTTCCTTCCTTCCTTCGCTCCGACCCGTCTATCAAAGTCTACGCACCCGAGAGATTCCTTCCGTGCGATGATCGCGTGGCGAACCTTTTTCTCTCCGCTGCTATCGATGTCAGCTGTAGCTTAACGTGGCAATTATAAGTTACTCCTCCTCTATTGATTTTTTTCGAAGCTAAACCAAGCGGGTTTTCAAGCGGATTCGCCGTTTTTCATTCGGTCTGACTGATTAAAGTATTAGGAGTGAGATATTATTACTCACAATAACGCGTCCGTGATATGAAATATTTCGCCCTTCGCTTAACAAATTAATGCGCGTCTTAAAATCTTGCAGTTTTCAGAGATAACGTGTATTTCACCTGACGAGTCGACACAGCTGTGCTCTTGTTAAATGAATTATATGATGAACGTTTGAAAACAAAAGTATCGATTTGAACTGTTTCACACAGGTCAGTTTCTACAACGGTGTTATTTTTTACGGTGAACATTTTTTATTCCACGGGGGATGAAATTTTTTTTTGGCGAAATGAAAAAAGACGATAACATCGGGGTGTGGCTGCGCATCGCTTGATCGCGCACGAGGATTAAACGCGAATCGTGCGGCACACGTCGTATACGAAGTCACTCTCGCGTTCGGCCGCGATAAAAATAATATAGCTTATTAACCCCGCGGGAGAGAACGTCGACGTTGCGACGGGGCGAGCGAGAGGGTGGTGGCGGTCGTGGCGATGGGGGGTCGGCGAGGTGGCGAGGGCACGGGGCGCGCGCGTTTGTTCGCCGGAGGAGCGAGAGAAAAAGAGCGGCACCGAAAGAGGATACGAGGCGCAGCAGAAGAGGGTAGACCGAGGCGCGGATGGTGGTGGAAGAGGATAGTCGGTCTGGGGCGGAAGGAAGGGCGAGGGGCGAGTTCTCTGTCGCCGCCACGTATTGATTTTGCCCGACAGACAGTCGGCTGTTGGGCTGTCTGCTTCTCGTAAGCCTAGGTTAGGCTTAACTCGCCGCTCTGTGTGTCGCGTGGGCCCCGATATGCGCTCCCAGTCCCCATCTCTTTGCATTCTTCTTCCTTTTTTCGGCTGACTTCCCTGCGTAGTAACTGGATGACAGGGTCCCAAGCGCGCGGCACCGGATCCGCGTCCAAAGTTGACCCGTGGCGAGGACTCGCCGCGTGTCCTCGAATGACGTGTCTGAATGGAAACAGAGTTCGGACTCGGGCATACTTAACATTCCGAAAGAACTTCGGCGTCCCTTGGAAAGAAGCTTCCGTCGGCGGTAACGAAAGATTTCCCTCCCGCCGCACGCTTCTCGGAACACGGCAGGTCGCTGCGAAACTGCAAGTTACGCGCGCGAAAGAACCCGGTGGCATCTTCTCGGATGTCCTTTTTTTTTTTCTTTTTCCTAGAGGCGCGATGTTGAGATGCCTCAAACAATTTTACGCGCTTAACCGAGCCGAGCGAAGAGTCGCTTGCGGAGAGTCGTTGCGTTCGTGTGATTGTCAGTTATGCGCGGGAAAGTATGGCTGTCAAGGCTCTCGGAATAACACCGTTGATGCAACTCAAATGAGCAAGAAACAGCGAATCCAATCAGCTCGACCCGAGCAACGAGTTGTTAATACGTTCTTTTTACTTGTCGCGACAAGAAAAAATTAGCTATGTCATTCTGGATATTGCTGCATAAAATCATTCAGTCCATCAGTATCCGTCGACGAGCGAATTGAGCAAAAGATGTCACGACGAACTATATTGCGACTGCGAGATAAAATATGCTATCAGATGTCACGTTGCTGTTCCCCGTTATTCTCCGTTTTCCTCTCTCTCTCTCTCTCTCTCTCTCCCCCCCTCCCCCCTCTCTCTCTCTCTCTCTCTCTTCGTCGACCGGTTCATTTTTTCTCTTCTTCGTATATTCTTGTCGTTATCATTCTCTCACGCGCAACTCACCGGCGAAGTATGGACGAACCGTGTTTCTTTCGTTCTCATACTCCCTCTTTTCCTCTTCACCCTCCTCGCGCCGCCCTTTTCGCACGTGCTGTCAGTCTGTCTCCAAGTCGTATCCGTGACAGACGTGCGCACGTTCTCTCGGACCGATTGTCGATCACTCAGTCTCTCTCGCGCCTGTCAAAGCCATCGGCTTCGTCGTCCTCGCAACGCCTCCACTCATCCCATAATCCGATTCTTCCGCGTCGGAAGTCCCGAGGAAGCCATAAATATCGTCTGCGCCGCACCGTCCAGCCCGAGCAAGCTGTTAAACACATGGCATCTCGCGCGCGCGTCGCGTCGCGTCGCGCCATGACGATACAGCCGCGCGCAGGCAGACATATCGGAGACATTCGTCACCGCGGCAACATCGGCGGATTGCGCCGACTTTACAGGCTAATTGATCATCAAATATGGAACACCCTGCTGTCTGCGAAACACTTGCGCAAGTCCCGACACAGCCGCCGACGCCATTCATCGTCGCTTGCGCCGCTCCCTGCAAGAAGCCGTTTCACGCGAGTTGCATCCGCGACAAATTACCCGTCGCGGATGACGACGTAATACTCCCCCCCCACTCCCCCCCGTGCGAGTCGCTCTCGTCCGTGTGTTCAATGCCCCGCGTGTCCACGGCCGTCTCGCTCTCTTCCTTCGCCCGCGAAATTTCTGCGGACACTCGAGTGAGCATCGATCGTTATCGGCGGCTAATTTACACTGCGATAGCTCGGCCGACTCGTTGACTGATTACGCATTGGGACTGATTACTCCGCGTGTGGGCAATCCGGTACAAAGTCTGCTTCGGGGAATCTCGACGACGCGCTATTTTCACTCTCGAGAGCGGGGAAGCTTTTTATTGAGCTCGCTCGCAGCTATTCGGACTCTTGGAAGCGACGCTTACGGAGATATTATTCAAATATGTCATATATCGGCTCGTAGTAGCGATCGAATAATTTCTGCCGAGTGAGAGAGAGAGAGAGAGACGCGACAAGTGAATTTATTATCTCCGTGTACGTTCCGGTGCGACGGAACGCGCGACGTCAGTTGCTTGTACACAGTGATTAAATAATGCAACGACGAAAGATTCATCAGCACAGTCGCGATGAATTTAACGCGCTCTCCTGACGTATAGTTTACGTAGAGTTTTTCGAAGCGTTAACGGATACTTGTTGCGCCTAGAGTCCTAGATACTACCGACGATGTTGCTGCAATCGATATAGCTCTCGGCTTAAGTTCTTTCTGCGTCGCCGGCCGTTATTTCAGATTGCCATTGCCAGATAAAGAGTAACGATTTAGTGACGAAGGAAAAAAAAGAACTTTTTAATTGTTCCCCGTTTATTTGCCGCTCGCGTCGCGACGTTCCAGCGCGATATCGCCGCTCCAATACGAACCTCCACCGGTACGGGTATATGGCGTGCATGTTAATTAATTATCGACTCGCTATGGACCAATTAATGTAACCGGCATTCGTAAACTTGTAAAGCACGCGCGTTTTGGTAACATTTGTGAGTGATACACACACACACACACACACACACACACACACACACAGAGAGAGAGAGAGAGAGAGAGAGAGAGAGAGAGAGAGAGAGAGAGAGGGAGGGAGGGAGGGGGAGGAGCTGGAGGGAGGAACAGCGAAATTGATTCGGAATATTTCATATGTCGACGTGGATGTCTCGATACACGCGTCAGAATTTCTTTTTAATTTCTGACAGATTGTAATTAGTTTCTCACAATAAAGCGCGATATATGCTCGGCCGACGTTGTCGCGCGACTGTCGGACGCGAGTTTTCATGCACACACGAATACGGTATCCATATTTGGTACTATCTACAACAGTGACGTACAACAGTGGCCTTCTTTTTACTTGTTGCTACCGCGAGGAAAATGATTTTCATCGCGAAAATCGGGGCTTACGTCATACACACCGGCGATCAATCGACATTACTTTTAACACTTGCGCGCGCGCGCGCGTGGCCACTTTGAAAGAGCGCGCGCGATACGTTGTTATCGGCTTAACGATCAACTTTAATGGGCACATCAGTTTATTGGATTGCCGTTACAATAGCCGCGAGAGTACGTTGCCCGCGAAAGGGAGAATTAATTGCACGTCGGATGCGCGAAACCTAGTGTGCGCCCGCGCCGCGAGAGAGAGGATATTATCGCGGTGAAACGTATTTTGTCGGCGGTGCGCTACGTGCGGCGACGCGAGGTTAATTACGCGTTTACAAGAATTAGCGTATTGGTAATTCCGGCCTTGGAGTCAAACGGATCGATGGCGGCTAATTGTTCCGGGGCTAATAGCCGCGGTAAATTTGCGGCGGATAAGATAGCGGCGACGTGGCCGTGCGCGCGCGCGCGCTCTCAACGTATGCGCGAACGCGCTGTCGCGTGAGTAACGACGATAAGAGAGCCCATGTGTAACCGTCTCCCTCGTTGGCGGTTTCTCTCGCTGCCGCTTTATTAATGAAAAAAATGCGCTCGGTGGTCTTAATTTCGTGGCTCCGCAAACGACGCGCCTTTTTAGCGAAATTCAGAATTTACACGGAGTAAACTTGAGCGCGCGCGCGCGCGCGCTCTTAAGAATATTAGCTTCCTCCGGAGCGTTGCCATTGCCTCGGCGCCGTCGTTGAAATTTTTAGTGTTTGCTCTCGGCGCGCGCGCGCATGCGAGACGATACAGCCTTGTATGCGACGGTGGTTTTTGAAACGCGTCGAGCGCTCGCGCGGAGTTTTACGTGAAATATTATTTAGCACGGAATGGATCGGAGACTGTCGCCGAGCTGGGCTTCGTGCAACTTTCATCGCGCGGTCGAACGACGACGCGGTGACACTGTGCGCGCAGAATCTAGCCGAACGGGCTCCGTTGAAACCGCATTTTACGAAGAGAGCTAAATTATCTTGGTCCGCGAGAGCAGCGCGAGCAGGCCTTGACCTCGTAATTAAGTTGCAACGGGCACGCGGGAGAAATCGCAAATATTTTCCGAGAAAATGCACGACTCCGATCTTTCGCAACGAAAAATCACGAAACGCTAGACGAGCTACACGCACGCACACACACACATACACAATTCCCGCTCGTGCGTTCCGGTTATTTTAACAGTTCCGATAGGTGCGTGCGTGTGTGTACGTGTGTGATGTAAATAAAATTATCGTCGCTTTTGACGCAGTGTTCCCCCTCCCGCTCCTTCTTTCTCCCTCTCTCTCTCCCTCTCTCTCTCTCTCTCTCTCTCTCTCTCCCGCAACGCTCGTAAATAATTAGCGGCAATTTCGAGACGCGAGACTCGAATTGCAAAATAACTTTCTGCGCTCTCGCACGCAATCGTTCGCGTTGTTAACGCGGTCTTAACGCGGCGATCTAAAACACGAAGCGATAAATCAGCTTGAATAATTTTGCGAAGAACATACGCGTGCGCGCGCGCCAGGAAAATTACGCACAGAGCGACCGGGATCGCTCGGACGCGCGTCAAAAGGTTAATGGATAAACGGTGCGCTGAATCGCGGGTGTCGTTGTCCGACTTCGCCGAGTTCTTCCGCTTCGCGGAACGCAAATTACACGGCAGCGAGACGGATATAGACGGCACAGATCCGCGCATGTGTCAAAGTGGCGACGCTCGGAAGCGCGCGAATTATTTAGGAAACCGCCGACTTCGTAATCGTTCTATCTACGTCAGGCTTCCGCACCCCCCGCACCCCTCATACTCGCCCCTTCGACCCTCGACGCGCGGACGCGCTACCACCCCGCTCTCAAACCCGCCTCTCGCGTTTACATCGTTTCGATCCCCCTAACGTTCGGGTTTTCTGGTGAAGTGGCGGCGGCGGCGGCAGCGGTGGCGGCGGCGATGGTAGTGGTGGTGGTAGTAGCGATGGTGGGTGGTAGTGGCGGCGGCGGCAGCGGCAGGGGGTGAAGGTGAGGGAGGATGACGGTGGCGTCGGTGGCGCGAGCGGAACCCCGACGGAGTGCCGAGTGGTTGGATTTCAGAGCGGCGGAGGGATGTCAGGGGGTGGATGTGTGTGATAAAGAGAGAGAAGGCGGGAGAGGGGAAGAGAGAGGGGGGGGGGAGAGAGAACGATTGCGGCGATGGTTGAGGTAGAAGAAGAAGGCGAAGAAGAGGGGGCGACTTGTGCTGCTGAACAGCGCGTGCCGCTTCAGCGCCAGATGGCCCCGAAGGGGCGAGTGAGCGAGACGAAGGGTGAACGAGGAGAGAGGATAAATGGAGAGACGGAATCGGGAGGGGGGCACAGGTGAAGGGAGATAGGGACGAAGAGGCACACTCTCCTCCTAGTCGCTGGCGTTTAGCTTGAGGCAGCTGGTTGCGTAAGACGAAAAGAATGAAAAGGAGCCAGCGGGACCACGAGGACAGAGCGGCTCCTCGGGGTCCAGAATGCCGGATCGCTTTTTCTGCCAGGGATTTCGTGAGAAATGTTTAGTCCGGTAGATTTTAGGGTATATCTCTCCGCCGCGCATTTTTGTGTAAGCGTGTGTGTGTGTGTGTGTGTATGTGTGTGTGTGTATATGTCTATGAGGTAGCACTGCCGTTGACGTGGGTGGCATATGGGTATTGTAGCCTGCGGGATCCGTCGGTGACTCGCGCGGGAGATGCGTCGTGCACGGCGCGATGATATTTCGCTTATCTAATTCCTCTCTACGACGAACTTTCTGCTTTGCAAACGTTGATCCTGTGTTTACACAGGCCGGCGGATAATATAGAGATACCGATGGGAAGCGCCGTATATCTTTAGGCGACGCGGGTTATTGTTATTGGTGCGCCGTGTGTAGGAGGAAAGACGGCTGACGTGGGGGTTCTTAGAACGAAGGAACACAGAGGAAGGCTAACACCGCGTCGGGAATCATTTATTCATACGTGCGTCGTCTAAACGTCGTGGAGTTATGTCCTACGTGCTCTCTTCAAGCACGGTTTTGTTATCACATCGGGAAGAGATCGCGCTTCTCGATTGCGTTTCGCGCGCGGGATCTCCGCCGTTGAAAACGTGCGAATGATGTGCGCAGCGCGGTTCTCAATCCTAGTCCCAGTATTAAATAATACAGGTTATTCAACCGCGACGCGCGCTGAAAAAGCCACGTCGAAAAGCGGCGCAAATCTCGCGCGAAAACACGCGAGACACGCTCGTCGCGTGCCTTGGCGTGCGGCGGCGATTCCTCTCGGGCTTGGAAATGAAAATGGAAAAGAATGACAAAGCAAGAGCGCGGGACGCGCGAGAGACTCCGGAGCGCGTCGCGCGCGCGCGCGCGCGCACACGCGAGCGAGCGTCACACGAGCCGAGAGTAGCGATGATAAACGGGCCGAGAGAACCGACTCGCCGCCGCCGCCACCATATTCACCGACACCACCACTACCACACCGCCGTCGCCGGCGGCGCTCTTGCCTCGCGGTGTGACTCGCGAAGATGCATGTAATAATGTGTGGCGGCTCGTCGCTCGCCGAAAGCGAGCCGCCGCCGTCCCCTGTGCGTCGTCGACCCCACTCGCCCGCCGGCAATTCGATCTTGGTCAAAGCGCGGCAAGCGTATCCTACCGTCGGCCGCGCGCGCGAGGCGGGGACGGACGAGCGGCGAGCACAGAGGGAGCGCGAGCGCGGCACGAAGACGTACGAAGCGCTCGTCGGGCTCGTCGCTCGGCTGTCTCTCCAGTCGAGTGGCAGCCGCCGTTGGTGTCACGTCGTCGTTCATGCTCGGCGGCGCTGGTAGCGGAGAGTAACGTTGCGTTCGTGCCCGGAGCACGTGAAAGAGAGAGAAAGAGAAGAAGACAGCGCGAGGAGAGCGTTGCGTGCGCGCGCGCGCGCGCACGCGTGTGTATACGTGCGTGAATAGAGAGTCGGGTGGCCGGCGGGTGTCGGCGGCGGCGGCGGCAGCCAGCCAGGCAGGGGACGCGCGTCTCGTTAGTGATGGATTTTCTCTCGTACGCCGCGTAGGCGGACCCAGACAGTCCTAGTGCAAACGGGGCGCACGCGCCGCGCACGAAGGAGAGCGTTTCGAAAGAGCCCTTTCTCTCTCTCTCTCTCTCTCTCCCCTCCCCCCTCTTCGTTATCCGCGCTCGGAAATCCAGCCGCGCGCACTCTCGCCCTCTTGCTCCTCCTCCTCCTCTATCTCCTCCGCCACCTCCACCGCCTCTTCCTGCCTCCTCTCGCGCGACGAAAGACGCGCGGGCGTGAAAATATATATCCTCGTCGTCTGGCGGCAGCGCCGAAGCGTTCAGTCAATTAGCCGTAATGGCATGACCTGCCGCGTCGGTCTCGGTCAATTAAGTGGTGATTAGTGCGCGGCCTGTGCCGTCGCTCGGATCTTCCTTTCTCTCTCTCTCTCTCTCTCCCGCTCGCGCGCCATACACGCACATTCATACGCGCACGCACCGCACTACCCCCCTTCCGCGCGTCGCGTCAGTCGACTCGACGGTAGTCTTTTTCTCTCTCGTGTGTGGAGAGTCCCTTGTGCAACGCGCGCGTGTCAGTGTGAACGTAACCGTGCCGCAAGGTCGGCGGGAGGTGGTGTGGACGCCGGCGCTCCTCTCTCGCGGCGGTACCTCTTTTTCGCGACGGCGCGTCGACGCGTCTGTAAGCGCGCGCGGGCCCGACGACGCGCTCCCTCGTGTGTATGCGGTGACGCGCGCGCGCGCGCGCGCGGCGGTAGAAACGAGAGCCCACGGGGCCCGAAGCCATAAATCACGCGCGGACGAGAGAGGAACGAGAGTCCGGAGCGCACCGGCGAGGACGCGCGTCGAACGGTGCTGATACGCTCTCTCGTCTCGTCTCGTCGATCGGTATCACCGCCAGCTCCGGGCAGGTCGCGTCCTACGGAATTCGATCGCCCGACAGGGAGAGAGATACGTCGTTGCGGGCTTGGAGGATCCGCTGAAAATCGACATTAGTAGTGTGAAAGAGACCGCATGGATTTAGGTGTGACTGCGCGTGTGTGATACAAGTTAGTGTTGGTGTGCGCGTGTCGCTCTCGTGGAAACTGCAAACGTGCCGCGACACGGAAAGAAAGATGCTTCGCGATCGTGCGCGTCGACTCGCGAAGGAAAGCCGACGCCGCCGCCTCTGCGTGCTCGCGTAGCTTCCTCGCAACCGCCTCGTCGTGCGGCCGCGCTCGCTCATCATCGTGTGGCCGTGCCGCTGTTCTCGGCGAAGGACACATCGTCAGAATGGACTTCCGGGCGCCACATCCGCTCATGCACCCCTCGCACCCTGGACACCCATATTATTATCCAGGTATTTCGGAGCACCGAGTGCTCGCCCTACCGCCACCCTTTTCGTTACTTTGCGATGCAGCCATATGGTGGAACGGCGGAAATGAAAAAATTAACGCGCGAATAACGGCCGAAAGTCTCACGTGTTTCGTTATTTGTTGTGGTTTTTCTTTTTTTGTTTTATTGCGTTCAGAAAAAAGAATCTTCTCATGGCTGAAATTGTTTTTGTTTTGGGTTCACTTGTGAATGTCGACGGCGCGCGGATTCTCGGAAACGCGAGAAAGTTCCGCCGAGGAGTATGCTCGGTATGGCCGGAAAGGTTTCTATTTCGTGTTAACGTAACGTGCCGTTAAACGAGAGATAGAATATTATTCGCGAGCGGAGAGAGATCGCGATGTATTATCCCGAGCGTTGTTAAGTACGCTTCTTCCCCGGCGGGATTCGGAAGCACGCGAACGCGCGGAAAGTACGTTAAGGGCTCGTGAAAGCCTCGGGTTGCGGCCGAGAGCGGTGCACAGTCGACGATCCCGACGTGACGAACGCCATTCACGCGACACCCGTTAACACGCGATGCACGTTTAATGCGCCGCGTGATGTCGAGATCGTGTCGCGCGTGCAGCGCATCGCGCGCGAGGATAGATCCGTGCAGAGCGGGAATACGCGATTAGACTCTAACGGAGGATCGACGCTGAATTATTTCGATCGCGTATCTCGAACGTTGCCCTCCCGTGCGCCGGGGATTTCGGTATGGCGCGAACCGAGCGGACTCCGAGCGACTCTCGGCGATCAAACATTCCGGACGATGTCCGGGGGCTCTATTGTTCCTTTTTGCGTCACAGGATCTGCTAAACGCGGGATGCACGTCGAAGCGCGATATGGTTGCATTCTTCGACGAGCGACTCGACGGTCGATTCGTCGCCGTCAGAAATGTAAAAATTACTGTGTTCCGCGTAGTTTTCCGTCAAACCAATTAACAACGTCGATGATGTGGGAGATGAGAGAAAAATATTCGCACGACTCTGTTCATTTCGAAACGAATTAACATGGACGGAGAAAAAGGGAGAAGTGTTTTGCCGTTTCATGGGAATGCATCGTTTTCATCTGTATTGAATATGTCGATTGAAAATTTATCGCACCCCGACGCATTTATTCTTCGTAATATTGTCCGGAAATCGATGGGACGTGCGGGTACATATATCTTTTTTAACCGTCGTGTGCTCATGAAACCCTCACGAATTTCTCGCGACAACGAAAGCGCTTACTCCCCTTGGCAACTTTTTAATTAGCCCCGCAACGCGCTCTCTCGAACTCGAGGAAGCGCAGCGGAATATCTAACCGCCGAATGCGTAATCGAACGTGCAAATAAATTCATATAGCAAGGTCTCGGCGGTTTTCCTACCGCCGCAGGCTCTTCTCGTCTCATGACACGCTATTCCAGGGTTGAGAAGCTTTCCTTTGCATATTTTACGTCGGCAGGAGGCGGCGCGCGCACGCAGCGAATAAATAAATAGCAGGCGTCGCCGTTCTCCCTCCGCGCGATACACCGCCGGTAAATTTCACGGCGCGACTTAATTGCAGCCTCGTAAGTGGCAGTTAGATAACGCTCCATCGGAAAAACGTGCTCGATTAAATTAATCCCGGCGTCAACTCTCACCTTTGCTCCCGCAGCAAGAAGTTGCATCGCGCTGAAGTTTCCTCCGCGATTGACTCTCTCGCCGCTCGCTCGCACGCGCTGCCTTCTTTTTACATCCGTTGGATAGCGATGGGCGAGCAAGGACGGGAGAGGCGGGAGGGGAGGGGAGGTTGGAGGTTGGAGGATCGAGGAGGTGCAGCGCGCAAACTTAACTCACTCACCGCAAAGCCGCGCTCCCGACCGAGTGCCGGCAATTTCCTCAACCACCTTCTTCTTGCTGCACTTCGCCCGCGGGCGCATTCGCCGCGCGTATAATTTCAATATCTTGGAAGTGGAACAACCGGCGTCATTCCGCGGTCTAGAAGCGAGAGAAGAGAAAGTACCTGTGAATATGCGGCGAATATCCGCCGTAGCCGGGCTCCGAATTGTTCGATGACGCGCCACGTATCACGCCTGATGCATTATTATGACGGATTAGAGAGAAAAAGAAGATTGATTTCTCGCGAGGAACACATACCGACGTCAAGCGCCTTTTCCGACCCGCGACCAGCCGATTCTGTCGCTCAAGGTGTCGCCTGAGAATATCATACGAGTCCACACACACACACACACACACATACACGTTCGTCGCACACGTAATCACCGTTACGACCGTCCGGTAGAAACGTCGCTTGTGATCCCGTACAATATCAAAAAATCGCGACGCGCGCAAACAGCCTCTGCCGGCGCCGAGCGGAAAAAGGGAATCCGCAAAGCGACTGGCCGATAGCGCGCGGCGCAATCACTCGGAACATTCGCCGCTGTATATAGTCGCCGGTATTTTTTTTTCTTTTTTTGTGGCCCCTTTTTTCCGCGCACGCGATCGTCGTATCGATCGACCGAATGGCTCGTTTCGGAAAAACGTGCGAATTAACCGCTCGGTGCTTATATCGCGGCACGGGGAAATTAAAAGCGATGCCGGGAGGAGCCGGGCGCGATACGCGCTCGCAATTTTCAACTCTCCTCCTGCTCCTCATCCTCCTCCGCCTCCACACCGCTGTCGTTCCCGCCTGAGGGGGATCGGTCGCGGCACAACGCGGCGTGGCGCGGCGCTAACCTTTATTAGCGTAACATAACATCATTAATTGCGCCGGTGCGACTTTTTTATCGGACGTCCGCGGTAAATATTGGCTCTGCGAGTTAGCTATTTCGGCGTATCGACTCGCGCGGCGCTCTCAGCCCCTGTCGCAATCGCGCGTGCCTTCATGTTTATTCACTCGTGCCGCGTCTCCCGCTTTCTCTTTCTCTCTCTTCTCTCCTTTCATCCTTTCTCTCTCTCTCTCTCTCTCTCTCTCCCCCCCTCTCTCTCTCTCTCTGTAATCCTCATTTCGATTTCGAGAGACGGAGGCAGCGGCTGTGCTCGCACGGATCGTTTGTTTATTAAATCGAAATCGCAGTGACGCTTCGCGACGTGCCGCCGCCGAGCGTCCGTGTCTTCTGGCATGCGAATCACTTCATTACGGGACCGGGGCTGAAAATCGCGCGATGCCATCGACGATCTGTGCAATTAACTTACCAATAGCGGAGCTGGCTGAAATTCATTTTGCGATACGAGACGCGAACGGCCGGAGGAAGATCCGCACGTCGCACGAATATCGGCGGCGTTGTATATGCTTTGCTTTGATATTGTAATAAATTTCGCCAGCACTGCCTTCCTCTCCTTTTTCATTCGTCGCACACTGTATTAGAATCGCAAAGAGCTCGACGAAGAACTCTTCACGGCCACGACGAGGCACGCGAGCGTTCCCTTCCGCGTTGCGTCCGAGCGAACGAGAGGGAAGCTGCTATCTCGCGTCGAATCGTGAACCGTGTTGATTCGAGCTGTCCGGCATCCCCGATATACCGTATTGTTGCCTGATTATGCGCCGCGTCGATTATCGCGCATCGCTTGTGCGAGATCGCAGCAGAAATATTTAGACCAACCGCGTCTATTTCAACGTCGAAGCGATCCATTTTAATGTCGCACGCCGATAACATCCACCTCCGCGCCCGCGCATGTTTATGTAAGACATCATAGAGCCGTGCTCTCGTCGAGTCCCACACGCGTGTGTGAAACGACGACACAGCCGTCGCCGTTATTCCCGCCTGAACCCTCCGCACGTTACGTCGCAGGCGCGGATAATAATCGGCCGCGCCATTACGCGATTCACATGCGTGACCGCGATCATCGACACACAGAGAGACATCCCGCGCGCATGGCAGGATATCGCGATCGAAAGCGCCGCGCCGGAAAAGGTTAATTCCACTTTATCCACGATTTATATCTTCCTCGATGATCCGTCCGGCTCGCGCCGCCGGCGAGAACACGATGACGACGAGACGGTGTTTCTTGCCGCGTTGAAACGCGGCACATCGGCCCGGACCGTAAATCACCTCCCAACCGGGCGGACATTGTCTCTGTGTGGCGATAATAAACGCTCCTCCCCCCTGCGTTTCATCCGCCCGGCCGATTTCTGGCCGGCTCCTCCGTTATATCCGCCCACGCCCGGTAGAACGCGAGAATGACGGACGTGTTCGAGTGACGCCCGCCACTTTTCTCCGCGACCGCCGCGCGAAAAAATTCATTATTTATGGACGCGATGAAATTTTCAGAGCGCTTCTCCGCGCCGATGATACAAACCTCTCCTCCTCTTTCCTCGCGCGTCTCTCTCTTTCTCTCTCTCTCTCTCTCTCGCCTTCGATCTTCCCTCCACTCGTGGTCTCCTCGTGTGCGTTCACTCGCTCTTTCGTGCGGTTGATAAAACGGGATTGATATCCTAGTGACGTCGTCGCTCTTCGCCCGTCGTGCGAAAAATTAATTATCAATACGAGCCGTGGATTTCAGCGAGAGCCGGTGTTCTCTCCCCTCTCTCTCTCTCTCTTTCTCTTTTCCTTTCCATTCTCAGCCGCGATTCGAAGCGTGCGAATCGTTTCTCGCCGAAGCGGAAACCAGGAAAAAAAGAGGGCGTTCTCGGCGGATTAACGATTCGGATCCTGCACACGCCACGAGATTATCGCGGATTCCCAGCGCGGGCGCGGCGCTCTCTCGGTTAGATTAACCAGAAATAATTCTGCATGATAGGCGATTAACGATGTTGTTGATTCAGCATAATTATCGCGTGCGATCAACCGTTTATATATCCGCTCTGCTTCTGCCTCTGTTTTTTGTTTTGTTTTTTCCTTCTTTTTTCTCTAAGTTTGCATCACGCGCGATTATTCGCGACGGACACGCGAGGCGTCATTCGTCTTTTCACGGTGTGCGCGGAAAAGTGCAAGAGCCGTCGGATTTCACGCGTTCACGTTGCGTGAAATTGTCGCGCGATTCTGGACGCGAAAATTTTTCTACACGTATCTCTCTCTCTCTCTCTCTCTCTTTTTTCTTTTTTTTTTGTTTTTATTTCAATTTTTCTGACCCGGATATTTTTTTTCATCGAGCAATTTATAAGATCATGTCCTCTCTGTTTGAAATATTTTTATTGGTATCTGACTTGTTCGATTTTTCTCGCATCAAGATACATTGCGTGCGACGATGACGTAGTTTGATCGCGCGCGGTTTTGCATTAACGAAACGTCGGTCCGCCATCGATCCTCTCATTAACATTGCGTAATTGTTTAGAGATACGTATGCCTCGGCCCGCACGCGGGCCGGGGTGTGCGTGAAGTCCGCTCTGTGCAAACCGTCATCGTGTTTAGTCGCGTCACGCAACTGGACGTGTTCAATCGTCACGCCTGCTCACACGCAGGTACAGCCTTGTCGTTAAGTGACCCGTATTGATTATCGACTGGTAATTTAGCTGATATTTGCGCATACGTGTGCGTATCGCAGTTCTCTCTCTCTCTCTCTCTCTCTCTCTCTCTCTCTCTCTCTCTCTCATCGTTCATCGACGCGAACGCGATTTCGCACAACGTAACTTCGCGCAAGAAAACGATATCTCCTCGCTCAACACTCGCACAGTCTGTCTACGATAATCGAGACGCGCGTTAATTGGATTATTCTTTCTACCTCGTTATTAATAATGCTTAAAAAACAGCGCTGACATGCTGCTGCTCGGTCGTCATTCGAGAGCGCGGTCGCTTATGCGGGTTCTCGTGAGCCTTCCGCAACGCTCGCGAAGCCCCGACGGTGCATAGCAGATGGATAAAAAGGTGTCGGTTGGGTGCGAAGAGATTATAATCTCTTAACGATAATTATCCTTTATCCGAGTCCTCCTATTTTTCCGATTACGAGAATCGCGCCGGATTAATTTCCCTCACCCGTCCGTGCGGACAATAGCAGTTGCTTTATTATCGGATATCGGTTGGAAGGGAAAATAATTTCCGATCGGAGAAACGCGCTGCGGCAAACACCCGCAAGTTAATCCCTCCTGAGAATTATCGGCGGGACGAACACCACAGGCTCTCATCTCGTGCGTTAGCTTATTTACCGATGCACCAAGCGCCTCTGCGGGGTCGTCCGCGGGAGTCTCAGCGGCACGAGAAAGAGGAGAGGGAGAGAGAGAGAGAGAGAGAGAGAGAGAGAGAGAGAGAGAGAGAGAGAGAGAGAGAGAGAGAGAGAGAGAGAGAGAGAGAGAGAAACCCCACTGACAGGCCCCGGGGTTAAATCCAGTTCCATTACGGGATCGCCGATCCGGGTGGTCGACTAACAGCGTCTAACTCGGCTAATTCCCGTGTCCTCTCTCTACACGCGCACGAATTCAATCGGCGTGTCGTCGGCGCTTCGAAGCGAACGAGCGTGCTGCTCCTCCTTGACGCTGTGTTGTAACGACGCTTCGTTGTAAATTACGACCGTCTTCTTCGATCGGACCGGGAAATACGCTTTCCGAGATTGGCGGTCGATCGGTCGATCGTAACGAAGCGTTGGGGAAAACAGGAATAACTATAGCAGGCACGCTTTATGCATGATATTTATTGCTAAACTTTATGTATCTTTGTGTGATTTTTTGTCCTTCGTGATCGCGCGGCTCTTCGCTGTGATGAAGTCGCTAAATCGCGGCAGCTTTGCGATGTGTTCACGCGATTTCAACGAGTTCTCGTCTGTCTCTCCTTCGCAAGGGATAATCGCGCGCCGTGTAATCGTCTTCGGCAGCGACGCGCGCGTTCGGCGCGTTTGCACGGACGTAGGCACTCTTCCGCTTTTTCCCGTTCTTTTTTCCTCCCGTCCCTCCCAGCTTTTTATCCGACCCACCCGTGCGGCACCGCAAATGTCTCGCAAGGCTTGCCCGGCACTCGGACCGTAACGAAGTGGAACGGGCGTAAAAATGAGTGGAAGACAATTAAGGAGGAGTCGAGAGGGGCGGAGAGATGGTCGGCGCAGGGGGGAGTAGAGGATCAGAGGTGGCGGTGGAAGAAGGTGGAGGAGAAGCGGAGGAAAAAAAACGGAAGGTCGACCACCTAGCGGCCTGATAAAGTCCATTACCTCCGTCTCTCTTCTGGATCTCGCGCGCGATTCTCCCTCTGCCCGGTCCCCCCGCTTCTCCCCTTCGGCGTCCCTTCAGTCTCGCGCGCCGAATTCGCATAACTGTTCCTTTTTCCCTTCGCTCCTCGTCTTACGAGCGTTCGCTCGTCCCCCTTCCCGGTTCCCTCGTGGTCAGCTCCGCCGCGATCGTTTACGCTTATTTTGATCCTTCTACCTGCCGTCCGACTCTCGTAGGAAACCGCTTCTTCCTCTGTCCCAACCTACCTCCTCCCCCTTCTCACACACACACACACAACACACTCTGTCTCTTCGTCTCTCGTCGCCCTTCTCACTTTCTCGTCGTCTCGCCCTCCCTCTCGCCCCTCTCCCTCGTTCTATCCTCATGGGTTACTCTCGCTCTCATTCTCCGCAGTCCGCTAAATAATTGCGAACTGGCGGCGTTACTTTTTCTTCTTCCTGCTCCGCCACACTCGACAAAAGCCTGTTAAAACAACCCTTTGTACTGCCCCCGACCCCTTTCCGGTTCTTCTTTTCCTGAAGAGTACCACCGCGCGCTGTCCTTCTGGCCCGACACACGATGAACCGACCACGTACATCTCCCCTCCCTCTCTCCCTCCCTTTTCACCGTCGTACCGCTTTCACCCGCCTTGCCCGCACCACGCTTCGCTTTGGCGCACCCTTTGTGTCTCGGCGTTCACGGTATTTACAAGCACCATTCAGCATCTGTCGACTCGCTTTCCTCCCCCTCCTTTTGCCTGCCCCCATCGTTCCAGTCTCCTGCCTTCCTCTTCCACCTTGCCCCTCTTGCTCTCACTAAATAAAAAAAATCGTTTTCATATTGATTGCACGTAGCATGACGTGATTTCCGCTGCCTGTCGGCTCCCGTCTGCAGGATTTTATTTTTTATCTAATTCTCTAAGTATTTTTTTTTCCTTTTTTTTTTTATTTTGTCGAACATCATTTCATCGTTCCCCCTTTTATTTTTTGACTCCTTTCCTTGAGGTGGCTTTTCCTCCCTTCCAACGTAAACTCGCGATTTCTTATTCACGCTGCGCCTAACCTCTTTCACCGCAAATTACAAATTATTTATTATATATCCATACGTATTATTGTTGCGTGACCGTAAAGGCTCGAGAACTCCAAGGTATAATAAATTTTCTTGTACTTTTCTCTCTCTCTCTCTCTCTCTCTCTCTCTCTCCCCCTCTCTGCCTCTGTCTCTGCCTCTGCCTCCCCTTTTCTCTTCTTCTCTTCCCCTCGTTGACTCGACGCCACTTTATAGATTGTAAAGGCACGTTCACAACGACCTTCGACGGGAGCGTCGAGTGACACGGGGAGAGACGAGAGACGTATTCTCCCGTCCTTTTATTCCCAGCGAAGCGGATGTTGCGTGTACCCGTTTCTCGCGTGACAAAATGCACTCGTCGCCACCCTCCATCATCTGCGCGCGCGCGCGCGCATCGTCTACGCGGTTCGTACCTACCTGCCGTCGTCTCTCTGTCCTTTGACTGCATCGGCTGCGACCGTGCAAGGGTTCAAGCGCGCTCGAGAGTTCGCCCTCGCTTCGACCTTTCCGTTTTTTCCCCTTTTCCCTGAAAAAAAAAAATGTGGCACAGCTCAAAGCGTGCAGAGGGCGGTGCCTACCTTTTTTCCTTCGAGTTTCCTCGTTCGGGCTTTTTTCATGGTACATAATAATGAGGACACGTGTTATATAAAGAAAATCGCCGCGATACACGAGCAAAAAGACACCCCCGTCTTTGCACCGCTACGCCCGCTTGGATGATTTTCGCAGATAAACCCAATCTTAAACTGATAATCGCACGGTTTCGCGGGCGTCGATAAGTCGCGAGAGCCGCGCATGGAAGAATTGGAATGCAAAAATTTGCGAGAGAGGGAACGCATTCTCTCTTTCTCTCTCTCTCCGTTACATAACTCACGGTGTGTCGCCAACCCCTCGAGCTTTTCAGCCGCTCGAACGAGAGTACAAGGGATTGTATTTTATCGTCGAAACGCGCGCGCCTTATGGTACACGCACGCTTCTTCAGGGGCGTAAAACTTCTGACTTCCGATTTTTAACGTCTCCCTTCGACAATTTTATTTATGCGCGAGGGCTGAGCGGCGTGTCGTGGTTGCGAGATAACTCTGTATCTCGCGAAGCGCTCGGAGACGCGCGTCGTAAAACCACAAATGTTACTCACACGAGTCGTCGTGTCTCTTCTTCCTCTCTCTCTCTCTCTCTCTCTCTCTCGAATATTCATACTCGGCAATCGGTCGATTCAATCCTACGACTTAATTGGACGTGTACTAATGACGCGATACCCTCCTAATACCGCGCGCGGAAAGACCGCGAGGTCGCACGCCACGGAATGCTTTACGCAATTACTGCCGGCCAGACGGGCTCGTCCTGAGGGGTCAAGAGTCATGAACTTAAACATGTTTCGCGGATGTAACGCGCATTCGCGTTATTTTCACTTCGCGCATCGCCGGCGCGTGCTAAGTGACGCGAGTTAACGGTTGTCTTTGATTTCTCAATCGGTTTAATGAAAGTCAAGCCGAGACGGATATATCGCCGCCGTTAAGCCGCGAGCCCGTGCAATTGCCAGTTCAGCGGGATCAGGTGCGAGTTTTACCGGCTAATCGATAGAAGCGCAGAGTCGTAAATTGCCAAGGTTACGGAAACCGTGGGCAGAAGAGAGGTTAAATCGCCATAAATTGCCGCTACATTAAGCACTGCTGCCCGACGTTTTTGCACTCTCTCTTTCTCTCTCTCTCTCTCTCTCTCTCTCCCCCCTTCTGTCCTCACTTTATTTGTCCATTGTCCAACCAACCATCGATAGCCATTGCTGCACTCTCTCTTTCGAGAGAGAGAGAGAGAGAGAAACCGTTTGCGAGAAACATATCGCTATCGTGCGAGACGGAAGTCAAGCTTCCTTTCACAGATGTTTCCTGAACGGGGGCGACTGATTTCCAGTCGCTTCACGTTTCTGGAAAGGAACTCTCCTTTTTTCACAACAATGATATCTCGTTATTATCAAATGTAGCCAACGAACGTTTTGGCAGTTTAGCAATACAGATTTTCATTGTTCCTTCGGAAATAGTCACCCGCTGCATTCCTTGTTTGCAATTTTGAGAATTCTCTCAACAAATCCGCGTAGAAATAATAACTGCACCTGTCAGCATATTTTGACGCGCGCGCTGTCGGGAAAGGAGTATTTTTTCGAAACGTGTCAGTCGTCGAAAGTCTGGATAACCCGTCTTCGAAAATTGATGGAGCGAATAAAGGATCGTTATCTCGTTAGCTCTCGCTGTCGTCATGGCTTCGTGACACGTAACACGGTGGACGGCAGAGGGAAAAAGCCAACTGGTCGTATGCGCCGCGAGGCGAACCTCCGTGCAATCGACGTGCAGTCGATACGATCTGTTTGGATCGCGACGTTGGGCGAGACATCGATTTCCGGAGCGGAGCGTGTGTCTCGTCTCCCCCATAACCACCATGTTCGATCTCCCTCGGACTCCCCGCTGCCTCTCGCCCTCGCACCCCTTCTCTCCCTGCGCCCCGGTCCGCGGTGAAATAATCGCCATGAGGGGTCGGAAGAACCCGGGGACTATGAATTAGGTATGACCCACCCCGCATCGGGAACTCTCCCCTTCGATTTCGATCAATACGCCAAGCCGGCGTAGAGGGGATGAAGTGTTCCGGCGGCACACACCGGCACTTTCTTCTTTCGTCCCTTTCGGTCGCCTACTTGAGAGAGGGAGAGAGAGAGAGAGAGAGAGAGAGAGAGAGAGAGAGAGAGAGGAGGAGGAGGAGGCGTATATATCGCTCTCGCTTCCTCCGGGGCCGATCGAAGGTACCCTCCGTGGGTCAGAGGTTGCGACGTCGGGGGCATAAATCAGGAGGATGTTCTTGCCAAACAAGGGGTGGGGCACGTTCGAGATCCCCTCGAAATTAATTTATCAATGTTTTCGGTGTATCAGCTCCGCTATTTCGCACTCTTCCGCCGCCGTCTCTCTTAAACGCCGAATAATAATGCATAAGCCGTCGTCGCGTTGAAATTTTAACGATTTCGTGCCTTTGAAGCGGGCGCGTCGCGTCGCGCAGCGCAGATTTTTGTAAAATAGATCACTGTATCGCATCGACAGCTATTTGATAATTGAATCGCCTTAGAGAGACGAGCGTAGTTTTTACTGGATTTGGATTAGATAGAATTGGATTGGATTGGAAGATATCTAGAGATACAAGCGTTGCAATTTCTTCTTCTGTTTATTATTCGTGTCTTGATAAAACCACCGGCTTTACACACACACCGAATTTTGTTCCCTTTATATTATTCTCGAGATCGATCAAGAGGCACGAAGTTTACGCGGCGGCACCGTTCCGCCACCTCCTCCTTTTCTTTCTTCATCCCCTCATGAGCAGCGGCCCCTTTCACGAGCCCAGCGCGAGAAAGCTGCCTTTCCGACCAGCAGCGACAGCTGCGTTACGCTCGCACACGCGTGTGCGTGCGTAACGCGTGGTAATACGACGCAGTAAAGCGGCGCGATATAACCGGTGTCGTAAAGTGACGGGTGTCGCGCGCAATTTTCTCGCCTTCTCAACCACCTCCGTCCGCGGCCGGCGACGTGCGCTATCGCGATATCGAATCGCGCGTTTCACGCCGGATGCCAAAAAATGCATTCCGCCGAGCGCGGAGATACGCGACTCTCCCTTCCCCTCTCTTGCCGCCCCTCCCTCCCTCCCTCCCTCTCTCCTCTCCGTCGCGTCGCGCGGCTATCTTTATTCGACTGCATTCCTCTCGGCTTTTCCATCTCGCGCAGGCGATTTCACGGGCTCGTCGATCGCATCGTATTTAGCATCGATTCGCCGCTAATTTAACATTTAGCCGACGTAATTATACGCGCTCGTTGCACGTGACACGCGAAATTGGAAACGGCCGGGCGATCGAGTCAACCCTCCTCCCCGTCCCAGCGACCTGGCTGGCTTCGAGTGCCGTGAATACGTGGCTCTCTCCCTTTGTGACTGTTCGCAAAAAGCGTGCCGTCAAAACAGGGTTAAACATATCCGCTCTTTGCGCGTTCTCGCGCAGCTTCCGCGACGACGAGCAAAACGCACGTGGCGCGCCCGGTGCGTGCAGTGCGCGCTCTCCTCCTCGTCCTTTTTTTTTTTTCCTTTTTTCTTTTTTTCTCGTTCCTTTCGCTTTGCAGCGGGGCGACCTCGCTCTTTGTGCAGCCGTCCGTCTCCTTCCAGCGAGCCATTTTCTAACGTGCGTTAATTAAATTCCGATCCCCTTTCGGCCCGTTGCGCGCGCCGTGCTTCTACGTTCTCCCTTTCCCTCGCCTCTCTTTCTTTTTCGTTTCTTTCTCTTTCACCCTCTCACCCGCCCTCCTCCCTCTCTCTCTCTCTCTCTCTCTCTCTCTCTCTCTCTATCCATCTTTCGATTCAACGTAATTTTTATCAGGTTTTATTGGCACAGCTTGTCCCTTATAACTCGCGGAAAAGAAAAAGAATTATTGGCATTTCGACCAGAGTGAAATAAAAGCGAAAAAGAGCGAAAGTCGCGAGTGGATGAAAGAACCTGCAGTTGCAGTTTAATTCGTTTATAGCGAAACATCATTCGCGTGCATTTTACGCGATACTCCTGTTACCTTTGTGTATACCTTGCTCATCGACAATAACCACTCTGTGACGCCGCTTGCCTTGAAATAGCAAATAGGATGCCACCTCCCGCTCGCTCTCGCATCGCATCTCAATCGTCGCGTCGGTGCTGCGCGAGCTTTCGAGGGGCTTTCAAACTAGCCGACGGCGTGCATTAACTTTATTGAAGAGGGGGATAACTTCGTTCGGTCGTGATGCGGCCGAAATGCGAGACGCGCCTCTTTCTGGCACCGCCAGCGCGCAGGACAGAGACAGCGTTGGTATATATCGCGCTTTTTCCTTCTTCTCTCTCACTTCTCTCGCGGAGGTTCACGCGGGGTTATATTGCGGCAAATCGATTTTCAGCCTGGAAATAGATCGGTGTCCGCGGCGCAAACCCGATTTTCGCACCGGCGCGTCGCGGCTCCACTCTCGAATCGCAGTTATGGTCATGATTAAATGCGTCCGCCGGCATTTTTCCGCGAGAACGTGTGCGGCCGCGCCACATTCGTCGTCGATAAACCGCACGAGCGCGCGCGCCGAAAAATCGCGTATCGCGTGACCGAGGAGTCATCAGGTGTGGAAGCAGAGAGAATTTTTCAGAACGTCGATTACCGTCCGCTACACCCTGCGCGTTCCTCCGACAATGACCTTTATTCGCATAGCATTAAGATCGCCCTCGGAGATCCCCGCGCTTTTTTCCTTTACCTCTTTATTCCTCCCTCTTCGCCCTCCGTCCCCGCCACATCTCCCGCCGCCGATCGTGGCCCGCCGTCGTGGCTGTAAATTACGGGCGCTTTACATGATCGCGCGATTTATGGCTAATTCGTAATCATTAGAGTCACGCGAGCCGTTACGGAGGAGGGCGGGCACAGTCTCTCTCTCTCTCTCGCATGCCGGCTTCTCGCCGCGAGTTGATAACCGTGTGGCGATGGTGACGGTGGCGGCGGTGGCGGCGGCAGCGGCAGCGGCAGCGGCGGCGACGGCGGTTACGGAGGAGGTGGGCAGCGGCGGGTCACGGCGGCGGTCGCGGGGGTTGCGGACCGGGCCCGCAACGGGCGGTATTTCATTGGATTAACGTAACCGGCGAACGGCGTTTGCGTTTCAATTACCGCGCGAATTTACGATTCGATCGCGCAAGCGCCCCGAGTACGTGTATTTCCGCTTTGGCGCGGGGCGCCCGTCGAGGGGTTCGGCGGGGAGGGCAGGAGGGAGATGCCCAGCGGGGAACGAAATGGATTGGAAAAATGGGGAGCGAAATCATTGTAATGAAATTAGCGCGACTCCCGCTGTCAGCTTTTATGGGCGTCCCGCCGAAAGGGTCGGCCCCGGCGCGCTTTTGCACCGCGCCGATTGTTATTGGCTGATAGATGTCGATAGGTTTTTCTTTTTCCCCTTTTTCATCCTGCCCTCCCTTTCTTTCCGTTTTTTTGCACGGCGCTTCCGATCGCTCGCGCGACCGATATTGCGCTCTCGCCGGCCGCGAGATCGGCGGTCCCCCTAAAGTCAGCGCTTCGCGTTGTTTTCTTCTCGCCGATCACGTCGAGCGTAAGCGGAGCCTGCGCGAGCGAGGGTAACTTTGTGTTCATTCACCTCTCAGGAGGGTAGATGCGAACGAACGAGATGCGATGTTAAGCCTCAGTCCGTTACCATCACGATAACGCATGCACGCACTCCTTGTATTTTCCTTCGCTTCTTCGAGAGAGGAGACAACAGATGAGATACGCATCGGTGCGATATTGAGAATAGATAAGCGGGCGTGAGTATATTTAAGAAAGAAGCGCCTCGCAATTACCTCTTCACCGGCTGAAAATTCGGCGAAGTGTGTGTACGCCGGAGTGCGAGTAATGCTAAGCTGCGATACGATTAACAATGTGCAGATTACACGTCGTGGTTATTGTGCGTATTTTTGAGCTCCTTATGTTTATACAGGTGGTACAACATGCTATCCGTTGCTGCTCCTTATCTCCGCTCTCGCATTCATATATTCTTCGAGTCAGCACATTTGGCATGTAACGAATGGACAAGTGCTCCCTAACGTACGGTTGGGACTCGCACGCAGGCAAACATTGCTCGCAGGCATAAGCGAACAATGTATCTCGTTGAGATTTTAATTAAAATTTAACCACCCCCTGGTAGTTTGGAGCCATTTGTCGCCACGTTACGGGACACGTATTTATAGTGCGCGGTCGGACACGCGGTATTATAGAACACACCGTAACAACGTATGCGACGTTATCGGTGATTTCGAAATGAGCTCGATTTGTATTCGAGTGCCAGATAACGTGACGTGGAGAACTGACTCAGATCTCGAGACGTTTACGCTGCGGTATCCGGTGCGACCGAAAACGCTCTTATATGCATGGAAATCTGCATATCTCCTGCACGAATGATATAAACCTATTGCGCGGGTTTCTACGCAAATAATATGCCGATAGCGCGCTAACTGGTCGTAAACACGGAAAAAAGGAAAAAAAAACAGGAATTTGCGCACCGATTATGGCCGCCGTACGCATAAAGAAAAGAAACGATGGCCGTTGAATTTGCAATATGAGCGCAGTAAAATTTTTTCTCAAAGTCGTAACTCAGCGTGAGCGGTTCGCATATTGAGACGGAGAAGCAAAGTAGAGAGACGAAAGCAAAGAACAAGAAAAATATCTCGGTCTCCGAGGGAAAAAGGAGGTCAAAATGAGAGAAGTAAAATCTCGAGAAAAATTATAGACGCGCGCGCGCGCGTTCGACGTGTAAAATATTACGTAAACTCTTCCGATAGGGAGCTGGACGATAGTCGTCGGATTCGTCGAAGAGAGAAAGAGAGAAACGGGAACTCGAAAAAAGAAATCGCAGTATTTGAAAGGGAGCTAAATTCTCTCCACCGGCGAGATGGTCGCGAGATCTCGCCGTGAATAAGATTTCTCGCGCCTTAGATTGCACGCGCGGTTTAACCGTGCTAAAAGGTCCTTCAACCACAGCCTGTTTCATCCACCGTGTTTTTGCTCTCTCCCTCCTCCTCCTCCTCCTCTCTTTACTCTTATTCGTGCAACTTATTAGCCGCGTGCGGCAGATGCATCGTATCGCGGTTGCATCTCGGCACCGCGCCAGTTCGGCCAATTTAACCTGCGCGGGCGTACGCGCGCAGATGAAAGAAACGCCGCGCCTACAAAGTAGGTGACTTCAAAGTCGCGACAATTAATTAACACCGCTGATGTGCCGCCGCCCCGGTTATTTTTAGAAGTCGCAAAATACGCCAAAGCCGCCCCCCCTCTCGCCGCGATATAGCGGCGCGTCGCGCGGACCGAGCGCTCTTGCGAATTTGTCGAGTTTTCGATCGTCTACTGGTCGCTCTCGGGGAAAGAGGAAGAGAGAGAGAGAGAGAGAGAGAGAGAGAGAGAGAGAATGGTAATCTTTTATACGGTGTTATCGCGCTGTGATAAGAGGCGATATACATAAATGACGACTAAACGGACGACGTTTAGCAGCGCGTTACATCAACACGTTGACGTCGAACAGAAGAAAGCCGGTTATCTCGGAATATATTAGCGACGCATTGGGAGAATATTGTAGATAAATGTACGTTGCAACCTAATGAGCTCGCATATACATATATATGCAATATTATTGATAAATAACCAAGCGAGGCGGAAAATAGGACAACCTTGTGAAACACCGCGCGAGATATCGTCGCGCGCGCTATCGCGCTATCGGCTTGCTACGCGCAACCCCGTAACGATTTTCGATCTTAACGAATTCGCATTTTGCAATGCACGCGTTTACAGATTATAAATATGTATCCTCGGGATTCTAAGAAATGTGGGATTACGAAGGGGTTCGAAAAACGCGTTACGAGGAAGTCAAGGATGCGCGCGCGAAGCGAGCGCGTGCGGAAAAAGACGACAAACGTTTTTTCGATACAACGACAAGATTTCTTTCTTCTCAGCGATTTCACGACTAGACGATGTTCGCCTGAAGCGACTCGCCACCCGGTACCTTTCGCTCGATATCGACGACCTGGAATCGATCACATCGATTCTCATTTTCTATATTGTAAATTAATGCATAAACGCGACGTGTATCACATGATCTCTCCCTTTCTCTCTCTCTCTCTCTCTCTCTCTCTCTCTCTCTCTCTCTCTCTCTCTTGCAATCTTTTCTCTCCTTGGTGACCTTGTATATATCCGACGGCGAATAAACTGGACGACGGTGGCGGCTGCGGCCCTCGACTGGAAGCTGCAGCTTTCACTCGTAATGAAAATTGATAGCCCGGCTAACCGCGTTTCGCGTCAGTTGCAGCTGCAGGCGATGTGCTTCCGGCCGCTTCCTCCCGACACTTCGTCCGACTAAATGCCGACAGACTGCTGGCTGCTCGTTGCGCGACTCGCATAATCGCCTATCTTTCGCTCGTTGCGCTTTTTATCGCTCGTCTTTACGACTATCGCCGTCGATAAACGGCGATCGCGCGCGGACGACAGCGCGTCCCGGGACGTAGAAAAGGTGAAACACCGCGGGATCCTTTTGCGCAATAACAATCGTCCGTCGCTTATTGTCGAACGGCTGAACTGTATCCGCGCTCGTGCCGGTCATTTTCATCTTCTGACGAACGGATTCCGAGACGTTGACAGGAGCGAAATTAAAATTTCACGTTAAACAATTTTCCTCCCTTTCTTTCTCCCGGGTTACTTAATTTTTCATCTCTTTTTCACGTGCGTCCTCTTTTAGATCTTTCCCTTTTGTTTTTTTATCATGACTTTGATGCTATAAAGTTCCACGGACACAGCTCAGCCATCAGCGCCCCCGGAGTCTTTTGGCTTTCGACGGTGTTCGAGTGAAAATATAATTCGCCTCCTTGGCGAGAAATGCTCAAGAGATCGTTTTTCTTAGCTCGCTTGAGACCCCGAACGCTTAAAGATTCATAGCTAAGATATCATGTCGCTCAAACACCGGCTGTCAGCTTTCGATGGGGGATGAAGGAAGAGATTTTCCGGGGTGTATCAGGGCGTTAAAGTTTCCTGCGCTCTCGCGGATTCCTATCGCGGAGTTCGGATATCGGCCTCGATGACGGAGCTAAGAGAAAAATGCGGGGAAGAAGCGGGGGGGAAAAAGGGCGAGAAACGTCGGGGAGGGCTCGACGATAGCATCTTCGATCGAAGCAACAGCGTGAGAGAGTCGCGAGGGGGTGCGCACGTGTGCGCGCGCGTGGAGCCGGAGGGTGCCGCGCGCGCAGGGTGGTGGACTTTTATCGCTTCTCGAACTGTTCCCGTTCGATCCGCGCCCGTGATAGTCAAGTGCGAATGTAACAACCAGCGCGGGCTATGAATCCATAAAGACGTCGGGCCAGAAGAGATTTGTTAAGGGGACGAATCAAGTCGCCGCTCCTTCGTTCCCTCTCCGAGATATTTCCCCGCGCGAACATCGCGCTCTCATTTCTCCCTTCTCCCGCTCCCTCTCTCTCTCTCTCTCTCTCTCGTTCTTTTCTTTTTTTTTGTCGTTCAGCAGCGGCGCGAAAGATCGAAGGGGCGGAAGAGCGAGCGAGACGGAGCGAACCGTCTTCGTGATCCTGCGGATAACCCAATGGCCATCTGCCGCGTCGCTCGTGTTAACGTGACTCAGGAAATAATAAAGTCGAGCCACGGCCCGTCGCGCGATCTCCGCGACGCTCCCGCTTTGCATATCAAGCGGCCTTATCCGCATAGACGCGCCCGCGCCGTCCCCCCCGTCTCGTCGTGGCACGCGCGCGCGTGCGTGAACGTCGCGATGCATATAAAGGCGTGCCGGGCGTGCATGCACATCCCCGTCGTGGTATTGGGCCAGCAACTTTTGCGCGGCGCCATATACGGTCGGAATTTCTCTCAAAGCCGCGTCGAATTTGAGGAATTTTTTCGCCATCCGAGGAATTGGTGCGGTCGCTTGCTCGCTGCGCCTACCCGATTAAGTCCCGCCGGCTAGGATAGCCGCGTCAGACACCGCCAGAATAGTATCCTGAGATTATCTCGGGAAGATGATACGGCAATACGACGACAATCGTGTGTGTAATTTGCGGTCGTAATGGTGTAGGTAGGAAGACGCGAGCTTAAAATCGGGCGAATTAAAAGGAATTTCCTGCGCGCGACGCGAGAATGGTCCTCGAGGAGCACTTCTTCACCACAGGACATCTCTCTAATGCCGAGGACAGACTGCGAATCACGTAGTCGGTCCTGGCAAGCCGGTCGATTCCCCCGAGAGTCCTGGCGTGAAGTATGACCGACGTTAGGATAGGCCGAATCCCGCGGGTGAAGATCCGCCATTTCGGACCAGTTCGCCTCTAAAATATTCATGGATGCAGACTGCCGCGCGGCATCGCCAAACAGAACGAAGATAACCGGGACGGTGTTCAAGGCAGAGAGAGAGGGGGAGAGGGAGAAAAGGAAAGGGAGAACGACTAAAGTCGATTCAAAGGACGTTTCCTTTCATCGGTTCTCTACAAAGAATCACGTAGTTTACTTCCGATTCTCGAGAAAACCGGGATATCTCCCTCCCCCCCCGTTCGTCCCAATCGCGAGACAATGAAGTGACTTCCGTTTTAGTCATTTGCAAATTCGCACGGAAATCGGTGTTATCGTCAAATCATTTCTACGATCGTAACATCCGCGTTTTCGAGAGCTCTCGATATGCTTCGGTGAAATGTATCGCGATGTAATATGTCGCAGAGGATTGATCTTTATTTCTAGTTCTTCAGGGCACTCTCCAGTGGAACGATTAAAAGGCCGAAATCTGACGCATTTAGACGAGCTTTTAAAAGTTTGGCTTACTTCCTAAATAAACACGAAACGCTCGCTCCGGCACGCAAGTGGACTTATTTCGTGCGTTCGCTATTCAGAACTTCGCTTCTTTTCCCGCGCGCTCTTTTATCCGGAGGCCATATGAGCCTCGTGTACCTCGCGCACGGTGTCGGCGTAAGAGAAAGCTGCGAATGTATAAACATTTATGCAAAGCGAGGCGGAGCTTTGCCGGGAGGCTCGAGAGCCGCTTTGCGACAAAGTCGCCGGTCGTTTTTCACGGGTCGCGGCGGGCGGTGTCATGAAATTTTTGTCACTTGCCCGACGAAATGTATTAAAGACCGGAAGCTCTTTTGTAGCTTCAAAAGACAGACAAGGAGGACAGTAGACAGCGTGAAGGAAGAATGTCGAGGGGAAAAAAAGGGAATAATGTTGCCCGACGCTTGGACCGCTCCGCGATCGATTCTGAATTTTTTGCATATGTTCGATCCGTTTTTCACTGCATATTAAATCTGTCGCTGGGTAAAAGGAAAATTTATTTTTCTTTTTACGCGAGGAGGCCGTAAGTGTGATTGAGAGGGCTTTTTTTTCTTTTTTACAAGAGAAGTGAAAATAACGTTTCGACTCTTTGCAGCGTATCGTGCGGATTTTCGCGAGCAATCTACATCGTTGTCGGCGTCGCGATATTCCGCTCGCTAAGGATCTTTTCTCGCCGCCACCGGCGAGCAAATTATCGGAATAACCGGGTGGAAAGGCGAGTGGCTGAGGCGCAATTCCCTCGGCAATTTGCTTAAGCCGAGCGGGATCGCCGCAAGTTGGAGAGCAACGAGAGTCGTTAAAATCTCTCCCCGTCCCATTCCGCCCCTGACCTGCTCTCCTTATTCTCATCCCCTATGTCCTGCCGCGATTCTCTCTTCTCTCCTCCTCCTCCTCCTCCTCCTCTCTCTCTCTCTCTCTCTCTCTCTCTCTCTCTCTCTCTCTCTCTCTCTCTCTCTCTCTCTCTCTCTCTCGGGAAGCATTCCACCGCGAGAACTCGAGACGCGAACATAAACGGTCGGTTATGATCGCAATGCGCGGTTATGGTCGCGTCACCCTCACCGAGTAACGGTATGACGACGGCGGTGCGGAAGAAGGGGGAAAGAAGAGCGAGGAGAAGGATAGCAAGGGATAGCAAGGTGGGCGGTGGTTGCAAAAATTTTTCACCGACCAACTAGTCCGCGCGCTTTCGCAGCTTGCGAAAGCTCGTAATTCCCGGAAATCCACAGCGGTCGCGTGGATATCGGGTCTCGGCTTTATTGGACGATATAAAAGCACCGCACCCGCCGGCTATTCGTCGGCGAAACGGGGTCGGGGGTGACGTTCCGTTGGAAGCTGTACGTTACCCGACCGCGTAATTCGGAGGAGCTCTCGGTTCCGATCTCGACCGCACTTGCCCGCCTCTCTCGGAGCACCGCAGAGAGCAGCTTTTCGGCTTCTCCGTCTTATGCACCTTTCTTCCTCTCCGTCCGCTTGATCGACTCGTGTCGGGAAACACGATCTTGTCAGGACATGTCGTAAATTCCTATTTCTCCCGGTTTCTCATCTCGCTGTTTTCTCGCCGTTTGAGAAAATCGCCGGCTCTTATCCGTTTCATTTGTATTTGTTCGAGTTCCACATGTGTGTATCCAGCAATAGTGTATACATGTGTATGTACCGAAGGAGAAGGGAAGCAAGATATATATTTTTAAAATGAGCATTTTTTGTTTTTTAATTTTGTATTTGCATAAATTTTGTAAAGCTTTTACTCAAACTTTCGCATGAAGATTTCTAAAATTAATGTTTCCGCATTATTTTCATATCATGTTTATTATTATTTTGAATATCATACGATTTGATGAAAATATTTTCAAGCTTAGGTTATTCTCTTTAATTAATAGAACACTCGAAGAAACGTTATTCATTTTGTTCAGATTTATTCATAAGGTACGTTTTACAGAGACTTTTTGACCGCCGAGTCTTTTTAATTCCCGCAAATGCGCATTTCACGAGCGTTTGCTTTTCTCTTCTATTTTCCCTCGTCGAACGGAAAGATATTCATTCGACTCTTTTCTTCCGGGGCGTTTCAGCCCGGGTTACCACGCCTTTCCATTCCTCTCGAGGTTGATCGGCTCTAGTCGCGGAACGTGATCTTGTCAGGATAAGTCGTAAATTCTCCTCGTCGCTCGTCGCTTGGGTTTCGTCCTGCCGTCGTCGCGTGTCACGAGCATCTCCTCTCGACCGTCTTCATTTCGAGGAGACGCCGCGATTCTCACCGGAATTTTAATTATCTCACTGATTCCGAAACGATGAAATCTCGTTCAACGCTCTATATATATATATATATATATCGCACCAATCCTGCATTATATGAAGATCACGTTCTCTCTTGCATAATCTACTTTTCTTCCGAAGGGTGCACCTGAAAATTTATTTCTGCTCCGCACAACATTCTCGCCGATTGATCCCTAACGAGACGAAAGAAGACAACTGGCCTTGCCCAAGCGCTTCGTCTTTTCTCAACACATCAGGGACGTAGCTCATTTTCTCTCTCTCTCTCTCTCTCTCTCTCTCTCTCTCTCTCTCTCTCTCTCTCTCTCTCTCTCTCTCTCTCTCTCTCTCTCTCTCTCTCTCTCTCTCTCTCTCTCTCTCTCTCTCTCTCTCTCTCCCTCCATACGTCAGCCTCTTCACTCTTTTTGCGCTTCCTCGTTCACCGGCCGTTAGACGAGTTGCGAGTGCGTCCTCGCTTTTATGGGCTCGTAAAATCGCACGGCGCACTTATTAGACACACGCGAGCGAGAAACCGAGGGGGGAACTTCTGACCCGTTAAACCGGTACGCGGAAACGAGCGTGTTCCACTTCCTGTCGCTGGTCGCTCGTCCACGATTCGGATCCTCTTCAACTCCATCTCCAGCCCGGAGAGGGAGAGGGAGAGAGGGAGGGAGGGAAAGAGAGAGAGAGAGAGAGAGAGAGAGAGAGACGAGGTCGTTACTGCTCGTTTCGCGGCCCAACCAGCAGACGGCTGTGGATTCCTACCTGGCTGAGACAGGCTTCGGGACTCGGACAGGACGATTCTCTCGTCTACGGATACCGTCAATCCGCTTCCACAGAAAGTGTCCCGTCGAGAGCGCGCGGCGATATTCGCCGATAACTTTTAACGCTCGGCCATACAGCACGAGATTCGCTTCCGCACGATTTTTCAAATAGCTCAACACGTAGTCGTAACGCTGCGGGAGGGTAATACGAAAATAACTATCGCGCCTTAGTGTCGCCTCTCGGCAGCGAATGCAACGTTTATCGCGAATAATAAACGACGCTCGGCCGATTATTTATTACGGGATAAGCCGTCGCGTCGCGCGAGGCAGGTGTTTCCAACTCTCGTATACACGTCGCGCAAGATATTTATTAATCGTTTCGAGCGGCCACGCGCAATCTATCGCGCTTGGAAGCGCGCGAAAATCCGCGCGACGTTGAATTTCGCGCGGCGCGTGTTTCGGAGGAACCGGCCGTGCGCTAACTGAATCTCGCTCGACGATGTGAAACTTTACGAGCGTGACGAACGTGTTGTCGTCGTCGTGCGGCGTTAAGCGCGCGTTATAAAGCGACATGGCGGCGATACATCGCGCACGACGTGGCTTTACGAGGAAATTAGAATCGATCATTCCCGTCGGCGGGAATATAATTACATCCGACTTGCGGCGCTTTTACGCGGCATTAGATCATTGATATCTTTCGATAACGTCGTCCGGCCGAGGAGATGGCTCTCTCGCCTAACGGCACATTTCACGGTTGGCTCTCGAGAGGTATCGCGTGCTCACCTCGCATCGGTCTCGCTTCTCGCGTAGAAGCACGCGAGAAGTGAACCTGCGCGGACTACCTGGCTCGGGATTTCGGATTCCACGGCGCATCGCGCACCGCCGTCTAGCCCACATCCTGCTGAACGGAAACGTTGCCCCGTTGATCTTATTGCTCGCCGTGTGTGCGGATGAGCGTCGTGTAGATGCGCGATATTCGAGACACGTGTCTTTTTTAGCGGTCGGTTCTTTTTCTTCGTCGGTGCAGCATCGTTGCAGGTAGGCATCGCTGCAAGTGACGCACGTTGCACGCGCGCGTTATTTACTACCTGACCTCTACGTAGCCTCAACATCTCATCGAGACGATGAAAACGATTTGTCGCAATGTGCAATTGTTAAATACGAAATAGAGGCGTGGGGGACGTGCGTCAGTCAGTTGTTTTCCTTTTTTATTGTTCAATGCTGCGACGAGGCAATTCGCGACTCTCGCGAGTTCACGTTGTAATGTTCATGCCTGGTGAGCGGCATGAGAGAGGATAGACCTCCTCGCGAGGAATTTCTTCCAGATTTCATAGATATTGTTTCGACGAGTGGCGATGGCGCACATAGCGACCGTTCGTGTTTCTCTGCGGCAAAGCAGTCGGGAGATTTGTGTGCGGTGGAATTTTCACCGACCACATTAAACAAATTTTATTTTGCCGCGCGTTGCTCAACGACTGAGATGTCAACAACTGCACACTTCACTCGTTCCGTCTTGCACGCGACCTCCATTCGTACCCGAGTCTCTCGCGGCTCGAAAGAAGCCCGTTTACGGACAGGTGGTCACAAAGTTTTTGACTTAAAACGCAAGTTAACAGGAAAGAAAACTGATCCCTGCCGCTTGCACCGAAGTTTACGCTGAAGTGGATATTCAGCATACTTTGGCGCTTGAAGAGTCAAAGGAAACTTCCATTCGGTTTCCGTTTACAAACTTCACCGTGTAACTCAACCTACGGATACTCGAGAGAAACATGAAAGCTCGGCCGGTGTGTGCTCGAATATCGGCCGGATAAAATTCGATTCTTACACGACACCTCGTCCGGCGGCTTACAACTCGCGCACGTTCGTCTTACGTTTCGCACGTAGTCCTTCCGTCCATCGTTTGATCTTCGCACTCTCCAGGCGACATAACATAACTCTTTGCTCTCTCTCTCTCTCTCTCTCTCTCTCTCTCTCTCTCTCTCTCTCTCTCTCTCTCTCTCTCTCTCTCTCTCTCTCTCCTTCTCCCTCTCTCCTTCTCTTCTCACTTTTCCTACTTTTAATTATTTTCTTTTTCTTGCGAGTAATTTATTTAAAAAGATACGTCGTGGAGAGGAGTTGCAATTTTTAACTCGTCGCCTTTGCGATCCCACTTCCCTGTCCTTTTTCGTGAAAACGTAACACGCTACAAGTTCGTCCTTGCCTTCCTCCATTTCGAGATCAACGCGCAGCGTCCGACGTCATCGATCCAGCTTATCGATCGTTATCCTTCTCCTGGTCGCCAGACCAGGTATATTTCACGATACACGGCGTATCAACGCGACGATCCACGCTATAAATTCTAAACGGATTAATTAATAATAATGCACGGCCAGCCCACGCGTACGTGTTAACCGGCCCCTCGTCCTCCGCGTACAAGCTGCGCGCGCGAGTCCTCGGTTATTTTAATGAGCGCAAACGTAGACTCGCGCGGCCGATCGATTACACAAGCGGGCTAGCCGCCGAAATTAATAATCCCTCTCTCTTCCCCGCTCCCTCCTGCAACCCCGATCATCGCTCCGCGATGCGAACGCGCCGACACGAAAGCTGCTGGCCCGACATTAATCGGAGGATGTTTTCGACATTCCAGTTCTCGCTATCGCGATCTCGTTGCGATTATGTAGATGGACAGACGGACTGGTTGGTTTGTCAGTTTACTGAAAATGCGAGAATTTCAGTGAAAGAGAGATAGATAGATAGATAGAGAGAGGGGGGGGGCGTACGATTAGCAGAGCAACGCTCGTCGGAGAACGAGAGAGATTATTCTTCCCGATACGATTTCTGCAGTCGCTTCGCGCGAGACTTTTTAATCCGAGACGTCGTCGCTCGAAGCGAGGAATATTTTTCATTCTTCGTAAACGCGTCGCGCGCGTGGCACGACCAACGGGACTGAACCGCCGGGCCCCGGTAAGCATTAAAAGCCGGAATTAAAATTCTCCTAACGTCTCGAGTGCACTTGGAATTAAATTGCCGCGCACGCTTCCTGGAAATCTCGTGTTTCACGATCAGTGAAACATGTGGACCAATCAACGGGTTTCTGCGGCGCGCGCGCGGCTGTTGCCTTCGTGTTTGCATTCTGACGATGAAATCGCCCTTCCGCCGCTGTTTGTTGCTCCTGTCGGATTATAGCGCGCGGCCGCGACGGCGGCGGCGGCGGCCGTGGTTTTTGCACGCTCGCTGATTCGTAATTTATGCAACGTTTGGAAAAGCGATGATGCCGCGATAATAACGCTGCGCGTTAATCCGATATTATTTGTCACGATTGGATCGTCATTGTTTTGCGCGGCTCTCATAAAAACACGATTCGCGGCGAGATTGCGTTCCATAGAGAGCGCGCGCGCGCGGATTTATAGTAAACGAATTTGTGAAACGCGTCTCTCTCTCTCTCTCTCTCTTTCTCCGGTCGTCGATGGGAATTTTCACGGAGTTTCCGTCAATGCCGGCAGGCAGGTTGACAGAATCGCGCGTATCGTCCGATGCGCGATTATTTCGGCCGCTTGACCTCGCGTTCGTTACATAGTATCGATTGACCGCGCGGAGATTGACAATCCCCGCCGCTAATTATATCCTCACCGCGACTTGAAAATGACTCGGGGGAAAAAGCGCGTGTGGAGATGATCAGCGTCGAGAAATCTCGGTCTCTCGACGGTGCGCGCGGCGGCGTCTTCCCTTCTCTCTTTGAGCACTTCCGCCACGAGACAGAGAGAATAATAAACTGGAATAGGGCGCTTTGTGAGGATTCAAGGGTGAAATCAAGCCGGGCGGAGCGGACTGCCTAAACGAACTGTCGGTGGCAGATAAACGACAGATAATTACTTTTGCCGGCTGCTGGATTAATATTGGGATTCTCGCGTTACGGCAAGGTTCTCTCCTTCTCTCATTTCCTCCCGATCCTTCCGTCGCTGCCGCCTCCTCCTCCTCCTCCTCCTCCTCCTCCTCCTCCTCCTGCTCCTCCTCCCCTTTCTGCACTGCTGCTTCCATCATACGGCCTCAGCATTCTACCCTTTGATCCCGTTTAATTTTATTCTCACGTACCGTAGAAACCCCGCGAGCCCTGACACTTGGTTAACCTGCTCGTCTATTCGCACCGCGCGCAATCGATAGGGCGTAACGCGCAGGAGGAGAGGCGAGACTGCAGCTGAAAATTGTCCAGAGGCCTCGAACGATAAGTGTCGTCGTAATCTTCGCATCGGAGATCGCGCTTCAATCAACCGTCAGCGGTATTAGCGCGTCTCGCGTCGATAACGCTCCAACAAAATAAGTCGCGTCGAACTGGATTCTCGTTCACTTTGATCACCGCACGTTCCCGGCGCAATCTCAGATACGATTCCTGTGCTTCTCCGCGTCCGGAGCAGTGGCAATCCTCGGGACTGATATCGAAGTTGCTCCCCGAGTCGGGCAGAACTCGTAGAACCGCAGCGCAACCACCTCGCGCGCGCTCTCTCTCTCTCTCTCTCTCTCTCCTCTCCGTTTCCCGGTCCGAGGCTTGGCGACCGTCGAGAGCACGACGTTTGTTTCCCAACAGCCTATTGCCGTCGTTTGACACGCTTGGCCCCAATTGGCACTCGTTGACCCCGCTACGCGCGTTGTCATGACTCCGAGTCATCGGCTTGCCAGTCTGTTAAACTTGCTCCCTGGCCTCATCGCTCTCCATAATCATCCCGCAGCCGCGTTCGTTCGCATGCACGCACGCACGCACGCACGCACGCTCGCATTCGCGCACGCGAGTTCCTTGGCATGTGGGGCCGCTCTCCTTCTCTCTCTCTCTCTCTCTCTCTCTCTCTCTCTCTCTCTCTCTCTCTCGCTGTCTTTCCCCTTCTTTCTCTCTGTCCGTGACTTCCAGCACGGATCCGCTAAATTGATTCGAGCCACCACGATGTTTAAGCCGCTGTTTGGACCTTTTGCTTTTTTCCGCTCGACGAGAATAGGCGCGTTGGAAGAGGTCGAGAGAAGTTTACTCTCGGTGAACGCGAGGTTGAATTAATTAATGGACGGATGACCGACGAAATCGTTACCGTTAGTCCTCTTCGCTTCGCTTCTTTTTTTTCTTTCTCTCGTCTTTCTGATAATTGACGGAGTCCGGAGTGTTGCCTCGGCAGTTTCCGTTCCCTTTTCTCGCGGCCGTGAAAGACACTCCGCGCGCGTTTACGCCGGTTCGTGTAAGTGCAGTTAAAACCGCGAGCACGCGTTCGACGGCGCGAAATGCCGTCGGACGGAGGTGTGGAGACGCGTTAAATTTAATTCAACCGTCCTCCCTCTCTCCCTCTCCCTCTCTCTCTCTCTCTCTCTCCCTCTCTCTCTCCCTCTCTCTCTCTCTCTCCCTCTCTCTACGCGTACACAGCTGTTTGCGAAACAGACGCGGGCACGCCGATTGCGATCGCTGTCTCGCCGCTAACCGTAATTGATCGTAAACGTATGGCGAGTTCCGCGCTTTTACGAGCGACTCGATTTAGAAACGCTTTCCCGGGAACTCTCTTCGCATCGCGTGCTGTCTCTGTTTCGTTGAATTCAGCCGGGCGGCCGATCGCGCGGCGACAGCGACGGCCTTTCTTTCCGTGTCGGTATGCGCACTGTTCGAGAGAGAGAGAGAGAGAGAGAGAGAGAGAGAGAGAGAGAGAGAGAGAGAGAGAGAGAGAGAGAGAAGAGGGGAACAGTTTTCTGTGAAGCCGATAAAATGACGGAAGATAACGGTTACTGCGCTCTTTGGGTCCCGCTAACAGCTCCTCGCTGATACCCGGCTCCGCTCGTGACCGGGTTTCTTGCACGGTACGAAATACCGGGCACGGTAGCAGCGATACTGTTGCGGTACCAACCTCGGCGAGAATTAACCACGGTTTGAGTACGAGACGAAAATAATAATAATAATAATAATAACTTTTGATAAACGAAACTGCGCGTGTGCGTGTACGTGTGACGTTATTAATGGCATCTGACTAAGGGATACTCCAAACAGTCGGGCGCGAAACTGCACAGCCGCCGGTGTTGCGAAAATTTCTTTTACGATAAGTCCGTCAGGATAAATTTCGTAACGCCGAGAGATTATGGAGTGTCGCAATGATGGATATTTTATCGTACGCTTTTCGTCATATTTATAATTGATATCTAATTTTGCTCGTAAAATATGTCTTTTCGCGCTTCTCTCGCTTCGGATGATACTCGTTGAGAATCGAGCGCGTCGAGTTAACATCTCGACGCATCTCGCCGTCCTTCAAGTTCACGATGCGTCAGACGCTCGTGCTGTGGCAAAAGTACACGTGTTTTAATTGGAGCTACAACTCGGCCTATCTCCGAGACTCATCCAAACCCGAGACGAAGGGAGGACATTCGCTCGCGTTCGCGGCCGATCCGAGTTCCCCGTGCAATTTACATCGGGTCGCGTCTTCGATAACATTGTCCTCTCCGGCGGAGACGATGCGTTTCCGCGTGGAATGCCGACGTCGTCGACGTCGACGTCGACGTCGACGTCGAAGGGGCGGGCCGACATCAAAGGGGCGCTATATAAATCAATTAGCGACGACAAAGCGCCCGCGACCGTGGCGGAGCGGCGACGTCCGCGCAAACTCGATTACCTCGAATGTCGATGCCTGTCTACGGCCGGCGAGAGAATACGCGAGACAAGGCGGCCTGTGGGAGATAGATAGAGATAGAGGAGTGTGCCTGCCAAACGCAGGATGAATAGCGGAGAAAGCAACGTGTGCGGCGTAATCCAGTTATGACCAGCGCGAAATCTCTCGCGGCGAAAGAGCAGCTTAACTTCGCTATGCCTGTCAACTCGAGTCCAAGCCTGCAAATGCCCGACCAGAGAGCCCCAATATTTTCCTGTTTTCGGCCGAAAGCCTCCTTCCTCTCCCCCTCGCCCGGTCTCGCCTCGGTCTACCACGGGTTGTTTGATGTAATTTTTCAGCCCGGACTTTCCCCTGCGAGAATACAACTATTATATTAACAAGGCTGTTTCGCTGCGACCTCGTCCGTCGTCATTTTGTCCCCTTTTTCTCCTTTTTCTTTTTTTTTTTTTTCCATACATGATAAATTATTTTAATTCCACCAAGTGCGTTTCATGAGATTTTTATCGTTTGCTCGCGGGTGAACGCTGCGGCGCGCGCTGAGAGCGCTCGGCTGGAGCCGCTTAAACTTTCAAAGGTCCGAGTGGCCTCCGCGCAAGATTTTCATTACGAAAGCTCACCCACGCCGAGATCAACGGCAGAATCTCGATAAATATTTCGGCGCGCGTCGCGCGAAGTCGGTGCGATATTTTTTTTTTTGCGAATATTAAACTTGAGTCTCTCAAGTACACACTCCAACAACGTGCCCGCGCGCGCAGCTAAATGAACGTGAGAGAGAACGCGCGCAGTTTCTGTCGAGGTCGAAGGAAACTTTTAACGGATCCATCCTCCTATTAATCACGGTGCGCGATTAATATCTGCCCCGTTATGTAATTGTATCACGGTTATGCGTAAGAAAAACTTTTCTCGCGACTGTTTTACGCACGGAATTATTTGTTCGCTGAATCCGGCGCGTGCACCTTTTCCGCACCTTCTCCGTCGCACCGCAGCGCCAATCCCAACGGGAGGATCGATAGATCCCCGCCGCGGCTATTGTCCACTGCCAATTTCGCACGTGACTCGCGCGCCGCGGGCGGAGAATTTTTCGTTTGAGAATTCCGTGGTTTCATTGATCGCGGGTCAAGTGCCGGATGACATCACTTAACCCCGGGCGCAACACGCGTAGAATCGCGTCACGCAACGACGCTTGAGCGTATTCCGCCGGCTAGAAACTTACTTTGTGTTGTACGCTGGAAACATTACGTATCGCTCGACGCGTGCACTTAGAAGCGCGGCTTACATAAGTAATTCTCGCGCGAGTCGTAAACTTTTATATTCGCGTCGGAGAGCCTCGCTCTGGCGAAAGAAGGAGGAAAAAAGAAAAGATGCGACGCGCATATAAACCGCGCGCGCACTGCGCGCTTCGACGTGGCGACGAGTTTTATCTCTCTCCCCCCGCCCCCTCTCTCTCTCTCTTTCTCCGATAAAAATAAATAGAGGAAGAAAACACGAGATCCGATGATTACCGACCGAAGTGTGTAGGTTTCTCATCCCAAAGGAATTACTTGGAGATTAGCGCGCGATCATGCGCGCTACGCGAAGCATCGCCCAAGTACCTGACGACACCGCGAACGCCGAGCCGAGGCGCGTCCTTTTGATCCCGCGCGATAATAATTTATCAACTGTCCCACACCGCGCGCGTCATTTCAATTACACGTGCCAACGGCGATGAAAGGTCAGTCGCGAGGCTCTCGCTTGCAAACGACGCGCTTAAAAATCAGAAATACATCATCGTTCCTGTCGCGTCATGACTCTCGCGCGTCCCCGAGCGAAGCGTGGAAGCGGTAAGCTGCGTAACGAGTAATAAGTATCGGGCGTGTGCTAACGTGCGCGCGCTTCGGCCTCTCCCGCGAGTGCGTGAAGATCGTACGGGACACGGGTGTTAAGACAGATGTGCGTGCGCGCGGCGTGAGCTGTGCTATATTCGGAGCGCGACCCTCGGCGGCTATGTGGCGGCGCATTGCGTGCGTTCGTATACACGTATAGTCGCGTTTGTTTAGCGTATAGAAGCAACACATCGCGCGGCACTTCCGCTCGCGCTGCCGGACCGAACGGTATTGGTTCGAACCGCCCCGCCGGCAGTTCTTAACCCGCGAGTGCGCTGCGGCTCGCCGACGTTTCGCAGCGCAAAAAAAAATAGATAACCGAGCACGCGCGTTCGATTTGATAAAATAAACAAATAAATATAGATCTTCGGTTTCCCTTTTCCCCCTCGATTCGCGGGGAATTTTATTTCGCGATATCAGGCTTTCTCCTTTGCAATAAAAATGGAAGGGGGAGAATCAATGCGCGAGAGGCTGAACGCCCGTGTTAACCGATGCGTTTCTCTTTTTGTTGCAGGTACGTAACGTCGTGGCCTTTTCAGGCGGCTTTGTCATTGGATCACATAGATACATACATACATACATACGTATACACAAGTTATTTAGCGTTCTTGTACAATAAAGAGGGTGAACCATGACCAGTCGCACGATTCTAAAGTCTGAAATTGATTCGTGTCCGTATTTACCATTGTCTCGTTTATTCGGTATAAATAGGCGCGAAATCGAAAACGATTAGTCATGGTCATCTGATAAAAAAAAAAAAACATCGCAACGTCGACATGGCAGCGGCAAATCAAATGGAGAATCGGTGAGTCCTCGAATTTTTTAATGCTCTTCAGCGACAATTCGTCGACTTTCTCGTTTTACCGTGTCCCGCGCAAATGGTAACGATTTTTTTTTTTTTTTTTTCGCTCACGTACACATTCGCGGTGTACGTTAAATGGAAAATGCACGATGTTGATCGACCCGTGACACTGCAAATATGGATCTGCTTATGCATTTGCAACATTTGCATAAGTCATCAAAGTTACAGTATCACTTTTTGCTTTTCATAATCGTATGAATTTTTATAAGGGCAGAAGTTGCATTTTTAATTAAAACGACCTTGGGTCGTGCTTATTGACTTGCCGGCGCAACTCCAAGCGTCGTTTTGCGTGGTGTGTGTATTAAACAAGACTGACGAGTCGTAAAGATACGTCGGGTGTATTTGCGCATGTCTATGAATAATAGATGCGCTACCTACGTAATCGAATAGGTACCACTCGGAAGATTAAACAGTTCTCGCCAGCTTGTAATTACTCGCGAGTACGTTTGCGTGGACATTATTGAGTCAGCGTTCGAGATGTCTGTCTGTCGGACACTCCAAAGTCTACGATAGAAAGATTTTAACGTTCAATTATTTCAAACGTATAACGTAACACGCGCGTTGACGTAGTATACATTCCGCGCTTGCGATAAATCTCTCAAGAGGAATATTAACTTTGTCGTAAACGGCTGCTTTTTTCCTCACTCGCTGTGACGCGCATGTTTCCGCGGATTAAGCCACGTTACGAGATTAATATCGTATGTTACAAGGTACCCCCGGCCACACACATCTCCCACGCTAATCGCGTCCTCTCTTTCCTCCCTCTCCTTCCCTCCTCCCAGGGTGCGCGAGTCAAAGACGGCCGAGCCGATAGGGATTAATGAGAGGGGTTTCATCCGCGTTAAACATCCAGACGTAATGATTTCACGGCCGAACGAACACTCGCTCTCGCAAGCTTGCGCAGGCTCTTCGCGCGACGTTTCGCCGCTGGTATGAGCGATGTAGCGGTGGTGGTAATGGTACGTAGGTGCTGTGCGACAGCGGAATCGTCGGGCACAGGGTGCTCTCTCGCACGCACCGCCGCCCCCGTAATCGCGGTTAATTAACGACTCGGAACCAGTAACGAGGCTGCCGATTGCTAGCCGGGAGCTCCGACCATGATTATTCTCGCCCTCTCTTACGGGTCTCTCTTTCAGCTCGCCTCGCGATCGTCGGTCCGATTGTCATCGTCGCTCTGAACTTCGCTCTTTGCGCCGTTTCGCCACCTCGCCAATCCGCCTCTGCGCTCTTCTACCTCTCCGCTTTTTCACCGTCCTCGCCGATCTTTCGTCTTCGCACCTCTTCTGGGACGTATCGCCTTGTTGGCGATGCGATACTCGCATTAGTGAATCACGCGTATCACGTCGATCGTTTTCTTTCGCTCGCTCGCTCATTAATAACCGAGATTTAAATTAGCGCGCGCGCGCGGATGTGATGTCGGAGCTCCGCGGAAAAACGTCGGCGGCGCTTTGAACTGGAGCGCGCGCGTGTGATAGCATTTTGCAGTTTGAAGGATGTTCTCTATACGTGTCGCGGGCGCGCGCATGCATGGACGTGTGACGTGATCGTTGTTCCACTTCCCACCGCGGAACAATGTTGATTGTTCTGATTGCGAAGTGCCGGCACGCTTCGGTGCGCGCTACTAGCTGCTGTACGTGATAGCGAATTGCAACGCGATAGTCGAAATACGGATTCGAGGCGTTCAATCGCGCGCGCGCGCGCGCGCGCACGGCGGATAGATTTCATCGTTCTACATCTCTCCGGGACGATTATAAAAATATCACACCGACACCTAACCGACTGGATATGTTTGTATACATATCAGCGTGCGCCCTATCGTGTGCGATACTTTCGTGTAAAAAGAGGCGTATAAGGTCGTCCCGCATGTCGAGGAAGAAGCCGCCGCGGCGCTTGAATTTCCAGAAGCGGGATAAATGCCGGGATTTCCTGTCGGTGCCGGCGGAGTTTAACGGATAAATGTGTTTCCCAAGAGCGCGACGACGAGTGATTAAGACCTCGCGCTCCTTCCTGCCCTCCTCTTCTTGCTCCTTTTGCTTCTCGTTCTCTTTCTCTCTCCCCCCCTCTCTCTCTCTCTCTCGCGCTCCCCCCCTTCACCACGGCGGCATCTCCGTCGCGTCAACGTGATGATGCAGCTAAGCGTCTCTGTCTCTCCTCGAGATGTAGAGGGAGAAGCTTGAAAAGGATCGCGCGTTTCTTCTTGCTCGCTTTAAGCAGCCGGGCCGCTTTTCTTCCGCGGAAAATGCGGCTTTTAAATCTCGATCCGCGTCGTTTTCTCGTCGGAAGAGCAGCAGCTGGTCTCTCTCCCGTCGGGACGACAGCTCGGGAGTGTCTAAGAGGAGACGGATAAACGGCGAGGGTGCGAACGGCGGTGGGGAATGCAGGGACGAGGGACGGGGAGAGGAATCGCGTGGGTATGAGCGGAGGGGAGAGGGTTGAAGAGTGGCCTCCAGTCGGTGCTGTAGGTATCTGTCCTCCGGCTGAACCGACGGATAAGTCGAGGTCTCAGACCGGATTCTTTATTAAAAATGTCTTTCAGAAGACGGGACACGCGCGGCTGACTGAAGCGGTGGGCAGGGAAAGAGAGGAGAGAAAGAGGAAGAGAGAGAGAGAGAGAGAGGGAGAGAGAGAGAGAGAGAGAGAGAGAGAGAGAGAGAGAGAGAGAGAGAGAGAGAGAGAGAGAGAGAGAGAGAGAGAGAGAGAGAGATCTCCGGGAGGTGTAGGATAATGCGAGGGTTCCCGCGTGAGCGCGAGAGAGTCGGGACAGAAGTTGAAATTCTTCTCGATCTCTCTGTCTCTCGTCCCCTGGCTGCTGGATTAATCTCGCAGAACGGCTCGTGGACCGTGGCCCTCCTCTCGCCCTCTTTTGTCTCGCTCTCTTTGCCGGCGGATCAGACATTATTAGAGAGTATTAGAGTCCTCCTCGGCGTAATTATGTCCACCCCGGCCCGCGTCTTTATTCTCGCGCCTAAGAAGAATCGGCCGCTCCTCCTCCTGCGGGGGATGCGGAAGAAGAGCAGCGCGCAGTGTCTGTTGAATATGCAACGGTTCTATCAACGATCGACAGGTAATTTGATTCGAGTCACATTGTTCTCGTATCTCGCACACTTAACGCTAATAACGGGCTGATGAAACTCGGAATCGGATGACCATGCTTAATGAGATGCAAAGGAGGGGGGGGGGCGAGATGTGGGAGAAAAACGAAAGAGGAGAGAACCATTGTCTCGTTTCGAGATCCAGCGGAGAGATATTCGCCGAAAAGGTGGAGAAATCGCGAGAACGTATGAAAAATCGAGGTATCCTCCGTTTATTTAAGAGAGGTCTTACTCGCGCGATCTCTCTCCCGCGTTTTCTACATTTTTTTTTCTTTTTTTTTCTTTTTTTCGTTCGTGCAATCACCACGCATTCGCGTGTTCACCGGCGATTGTTCATTCGGCCGTAGAGCCGGTCTTTGACACGGTGACACTGCCCTCGTCGCCAACGCGAGTGACGCGTTGACAAGTCGCAGGGAATCAGAGGTTCGAGTCACAGCGAATCACCTAATCCGTCGCGGTCGAGCTTTCCTGCGCCCTCTCATAGGCGGCGAATCCCACAGCCGGTGTGTGCGTGCGCGCTCATTGTATTCGTGTGTGCTCGACGTGAAAAGTTCTCGTGCCCGTTAATCTTCGCCCCCTTGAAGTTTATCGTGCGTTACCTCGAAGCACCGGGCAAGTTTCCCCGTGAGCGAGGTGTCGGACGGCCGAGGGGGCCGACGAGGCGGGCGGTTTCTCCTCGACGGTTTCTTTACCTTGCCTATCAAGGCACCAGCGCGAAATGACTCGCGAGCACACGACAGCTCGTTGCTAGACCAGCAAAAACCCGACACTACGCACCGGCGAGCGGTTGGGACGCGCGAACGGGCGAAGGCTATCGCGTAAGGACGAAGGCTCTCGCGGCTCTGCGCGAGGAACATTACCGGATAAGATTTTCGCGGACACGCGATAATTGCGTCTGCCGTCTGCCTGAAGTCTCCCTCGCCGGTCGATAATCGGAATAAGATGTCGCGTGTGCGCCGTGGATCGTCGGGGATATCGCGCTGTCGCGCGGATATTTGAATCGTTCGGAGTCGACTCGCATAATGCAGCATTGCACTTGGCTTGCGAAGTGTTTAAAAAGCACGTACGCGCACACGTACGTGGCCGCGACGATATCGATTGCTCGGCGCTCTCGAGACACGCTCCGGCCTTTATTCCGAGTCGACTTTTGTTATCGGAAGAGCAGCGCTTGGCCTCATATTTCTTTCTTTCACCGTGGCCTGCATCCATCCGCCCACATGTGTGTCAAGATAAGCATGAGCGCTGACACGACATCGTCACGAGTGCACACTTACTTTGTATGCGCGTAAATTGATGTCAATTTGAGTTCGAGCTCTCCGGCCGTGCGGCGAACGCTCCTCCGTCATTCGCCACACGCCGTGTATCGCGTATATTTATTAGTGTCTTATTATACACACGGCGATATTATTATCTAAATTTAGTTGTCTGAACATCGGTTGCATTTTGTACGACAGCCGAGTCGCCAGTGACTCTCGCGTCAACCTGATTTTAAAATTCACCGCTTTCGAGTTCTCGAGCTTTTTCCTTTTCCCTTTCCTTTTACTTGCGACGATCTATGTAACTCATAATATATCAGTTGTGTCATAATGTATCAACCTTTCGCGTTCAATTCAATCGTGGTCTAATAGAGTGAGCGTTACGCGAGCCGATAAACGGCAAGATTATCGCGAAGTCGATTTACGCGAGGGTTTCCCCCACGCGTAAGATTCTCCACGGCCGTAAATTTGCGGCCGATTCTCTCTCTCTCTCTCTCTCTCCCTCTTGCTCCCTCTTGCTCCCTCTCTCTTTCTCTTTCTCTCCTCGCGTGCATTTGTCCGTGCGAGATGGATGCGTTTCGAGATCCACTGTGCTCCCCCGGAGGGGTGGGAGCGACCCGCGAATTTATAGCGCGATCTCCGCGCGGCATCGGCGAGCGAGCAAGCGAGCGAGCGAGCCAGCCGTCTTCTCCTCGGCGAGTCTTACCCCTTTCTGGCTTTACGAATTCACGAACAGCCGGGAGGGAGAAATATATAACATCTAGACGGGATAATTTATCTCCGGCTCTGCGAACGTTCGCGGTCCTTGACGAGAACTCCTCTTCGAGTCGAGGAAGCTCCCGGAGATCGGTCGGCGCCCGCGACCCCGCCAACACAGCGGGTCGTTAATATTAATTAGCCCCGGTGACATTGCCGAGGTCCACCTAAATATTTGATTACTCCGGATAGCTGGTGCGTCAGAGGGCGACGGAGGGGCCGAGGTGTGCTCCGGCTTTTCCAGATCGTTAGCCGCCGCTAATCACCCTTTAAACTCGTTCCGGCGTCGGAAAGTGACCTCCTTCGTGCGGTCTCGCCCTTAGATCGGACGTGGTACGAGGTTAAGGCGGAATTTTCGGAAATTACTCGACTTCCTTCGCGGCTTCCTCTTTATCCGCGTCACTCGTTAGCGAGCGCTCGGTTGCCAGCGAGAGCGAATCCGAAATTCGCGATTATCAAAGGAGCAGCGTCTGTGTGCGCCGAAACTCGCAGCGGCAGATCGCGATACGCAATGATAACTTGATGAAGGTTTAATATTTAAATCTGATTCACTCTCTCTCTCTCTCTCTCTCTCTCTCTCTCTCTTTTCCTCTGTCTCTATTTATCCCCCTCCCGCCATCTATTCCCTTCTCTCTCTCTCTCTCTCTCTCTCTCTCTCTCTCTCTCTCTCTCCCCCTCTCTCTCTCTCTCTCTCGCCATGGTGCACCAAAGTCTGGTACGCATCTCCACCTCCCCTTCGAAGTTTAGTCGAGAAGTGCGCGCCGGAATATTCTCAAAGAAGAAGAGGAAGAGAAGGAAGTATCCGCCGGTAGTTCCCGAAAAGGGTGTCATGGCGGGGGTTATACGGAGGAAATTGGAGGCTTCTCGGGAACATATTGCCCTCTCAATCCTCTCCAACCACCGGGCAAGCTCGTACGGGCTCTCGTTGGAGGGGCGGAAGAGGATGCAGGGTGAAAAGGAAGGAAAGTAGAGGTTTGGCACGGAGATCTGGCTGAGTTTAAAGCCGGGCAACTAGTTTCGTAACCCCTGTACCGTGCCGCCACGTTGCTGCGCCGCTTCGAATAAAGAGCGAAAGGTAGACACAGAGATGTACACATATATGTATGCATATAGAAAGAGAGAAAGAGAAATGAGTTTATTATTCTGGGAGCTTCTTCCATTAAAAGCACACATGTAAATACACGATTGTGCGGAATGAATTATCAGCGTGATTATTCGTAATATCATGTTTGCTCGCTTCGTAACATTTTGCACAAAGTGATAAAACACCGTGTGTACATCTCTGTCAGATAATCGCTTTAATAATCAACGATAGAAGATATTGGAAAATTTTTAACGACAAAGATGAAGTTTGTGACGTATGTAAAAGGAAGTTGAAACTTCTCTCCCGATTGTACGTGTCAGCTGGTCGGAATTATTTATTAACTGAAATTTATCGAAATCGTTTCCGACGGATGGCGGCTGACGGGCTACTGGCTCAAGTAGGTGAGAGGAGAACCGTTTAGCTGCTCGTAGCTGAAGAGGGTGAAAGCGTGTCGTCGTCGTCGTCGTCGTCGTCGTCGTCGTCGTCGTCGTCGTCGACGGGCCAGAATTGCCCTATCGGAAAAGGGTATCGACCCCGGTCGCTTCCGGCTCGCTTGCGTACGGAAATGAAACAGGTCGACGCTCGGCACTCAACTAGCACTACCACCACCATCGCCACCACTACTACCGCCAGCACGACCGCCCACCCTCATCCCCCGCGACGCGCATCGACTCGACTCGATCGGCGAGGCGAACTTTCGTAATGAAAGTTCTCGGTTGCGTGGCGTGGCAGCCGATCTTCGGAAAATTCGCCGAAGATTTGTTCGCGAGAGCAAGGATTCGGAGAGAAGTACCAGCACACTCCGTGCCGTTAATCGAGCCTGGAATTGAGTTTGGTCTGGCCGAGCCACGGTATCGCGTCCTTATACGGGATTCCGAGCGAAAACAGCATAAATACCGCACGAGAAATCCTTCGGCTCGCTCGGAGAATCTTCCCGTCGTTAAGATCTGAAAGAAGAAAAAATATCGCCGGCTCTGCGCACGCGCGCGCGAGTTTCTTCGCGAGTCATCTCTATCAATCTCCAGAGATTACGAGCTCTGGGAGTTACAACGACTGTTACTTAATCGCACCGCGCTAATGAAGTCAGTCTACGTGCGCGAATGAACGGGCGTCGTCAAAATTCCGCGTGCGATTTATTTCTCGCGGAGAGACCTCCGTTGGTATTCCGGCGAACTCTCCCGGCTCTCGCGATCTCTCGCCGTGCGTTCTTTATGGCGATTGGCAACGAGCAAGCGAGGAAAGCACCGAGGCGCCTTTGGTCGTAAAATCGACGCCGTGGCAGAAGTGTGAAATCGGTCAACCGGTACCAACCGGTTTCCAGCTTCTTCGTCCGACAGAAAATTGCTAATGGTTTCCGCTCGAGCGCTCTGAAAAGGGCGGAACCAGCGGCGCTGCTCCAAGAAACGTTACTTCCTTATAAAAAAAGGGGGGGGGAGGAGAGAGAGAGAAAAGCAGAGAGAAGGAATAATGTCGTTTCCCGCTGTTCGCCCTCCCACGGCACCCCCTTTATCTGCCGGCGCGCTGAGCTTTATCAAGGAACGCTATTCCCTATCCTCGGCTGCGTCGTAAAAAAAAAGGGGAATGCTCGCGGAGAGGAGAGAAATTATCCTTCCCTTTCCGCTCGAAGGGACCATCAACGGGCCGGGCGTAGTCCTTTCGGCGTACTTTCGCCGCTTAAATAATACCGAAGCCAGGGAATTCGCCGGCTCCCGGATATCGCGGTGGTAATTTTCAATTTCGTTAAATGATCTTGCATTGTGCGAACGTTGGCTGCAACTAATTGCCTTCGCATGACGGGATGCACTCGCCTCGCCAATTGCTGTTTGCAAATTTTGTCACGTCTCGGAAAAGGTGTTTTACGGACGCTGAATTTTGCGAGATATTGCGACAGGATTTTGTACATATCTCTCTCTCTCTCTCTCTCTCTCTCTCTCTCTCTCTCTCTCTCTCTCGTTCTCTTGATTACCATGATGTTTTCGCCACGCGACACACATCTGCGCAAACCCCGTATAAAATACCGTTGCTCCGTCTTCCTCATTTCCCTGCACGTCCCATTTTTACACACTCCGAGCACTCCGGATCGCTTATTCGGACGCGGACGTGTGTTATGCACACATTCTGTCGAAAGATGCAGGTACTTCGAGTCTCTCTCTCTCTCTCTCTCTCATATGCGTGCATAAACGTATCGTACGTGCACACACATGCGTGCCGGTTGAAACGTCGATGCGACGAGTACACGACGACGAGCGAGAGAGAGGTGGGAAGGAGGAGAAGAAGGTTTCTTGGAAAGCGGTGCACGCACGTCGCGAACGAGATCGGAACATAACAATTACGCGGAACAAGCGGGAGGTGGACTCTCTCCCGGCTGCGATGAAAAGTATAGTGTTCGCGACCAACAGTAGCGAACCATAACCATAAGCCCGACGACGAGCACTGGCTTTTCCTCGCGCTGCCCTGCCTTCTGGCGCCGCCTTCGCCGAGAGCACGTCGACCTCGGGACCACGGCGGCGCTCTTGCCATTCTGATAATGAGACAGCGCGCGCGCCGGTAACGGAAACGCTGCTCACGTTCCGTTCGTTCCTTTCGCCGAGGAAATAGCGTGCGGAAACGCCGAGAATCGATTGGTCGCGACACCGAACCGTTCGCGCTCTTTCGCTCGTTTTGCGATTCACGTGACGGCTCGTTTGCGAATTAAGCGGATACGGATTAACACAGCGGACCGATGAGCGGGAGGCAGCTCGATATTTTTATGACGCGCGCGCGAAGCGCTTTACGAGGCAATCTGCTTCGTCAAAGTGTCACCACGACGGTTGGCACGTTCGCTGTCAATTACAATCTCGACACGAAGGCCAGGCGGCGAGAATTGTCGGACGATGGCAAGAGGGACGATACTCGATCCTCGATATTTTATTTCAAGTGCGCTAATAACGGGCGGCGTTTTAAACCTCGTGCTCTCGCGCGCGGCACAAGTCGAGAGACGGCGAAATAAATGCGCGATATTTATCGCGATGTGTCCGGCGAAACGTCAACGCGTCGCGCATAACGTGTCTCTTGAGAAAGAGAGCGAGAGAGAGAGAGAGAGAGAGAGAGAGAGAGCGAGACGGGGCAAGAGAGCGAGACTGTAGCACTAAAATTAAACCGGTTTCGATTCCTGCTCCTCCGGGATCTCAAACGGCATCATCGCGCTCGCGCGCGCGAGTAAAAAAATGCGAAATGAGCGTCGGCCATGCGTAGGAACGAATGCGCGAATTTGCATCGGCGCGCGCGCTCTCTCTCGCGCGCGATGCCTGCGAAATGCCGTTGTTCGCAGCGTTTAACAGCGGGGATTGACCGGCTACCGCTCCGCACCGTGGCCGGATTAAGCTCCGGCCGTGTAAAACGATCGGGCCGATCCGGTGTGTAAACACACGTGTAGCCCCGCGCGCATCGGATACGCGTTACCGTCGTCGTCACCGTACGCATCCGGCGAGAGGCGCGCGTGCTGCACGCGCATCCGCGAGAGCTCGTCCGCCGCGCCAACGTGTGTCACCTCACGACCACATCGCGCGTATCATCGACACGCTATCACGCCGGCCACGCCGCGCCAGCGGCTCTTGATTCCACGGGATCGCCGTGAAAGTCGACCGCCCGTGACTCGCGGGCTCTGCTTTGGAAAAAAAAAAACAGAATGAGAGAGAGAGAGAGAGAAGGAGGGAGAGTTTGACGAGGCAAATTCCGCCTCGCGTTAATGAAACGGTAAATGCGCGAACGTACGTTCGCACATCTCACCGTGTGACTCGCAGCGTGCGCGTGCGCGGATTTACCGGTATATCGGAAGTTTCATTTGGGATAATGGAATTATATTAAGCACACCTGGTTGTATAAAACCTGATTGTATAAAAGAGGAGCGCGCGTGAGCGAGAGCTTACGAGAACGGCGCATTTGGCCCGAGCTCCATGGTCGATCGGGCGCGCGCGCGCGTCCGGCCAAGGCAAATAAAGCGTATTTTGTTTTCGCGAGATTTCGACGGGAATCAAGCGTCACGCGCGATGGGAGTCTCCCGTAGATCCAAAATCTCCGCTTGGCTCTCGCTGCCAGGATTTCGTGAATGGAGAACCGCTGGACTGAGCGCTCTCTCGCGGTTACCCGATACACACATACCGCCGGCCGCTTATATCGCGCGCACAAATGCGAACGCGCCCGCCCACGTGGACACACACGGAAACCCAACGGAAGCCCTCGAGGGCAGGGACGAGGAGCATTCGCCGGGGATCACAATCAGCCCGCTCATGCATCGCGCACACATTCGAGTCGGCCGGGGGCCCTCCCTTCGATTCGCACGAGTCGTACGAGCGTGTCGCAGACGCAGGGGAGATTGGAGTAATAATGCTCGCGCGTTGACTCGTCAGCGGAGCTCGTCTCGTTGCGCGTGCACGCGCGACCGTGGCGACTTTTGAGAAAAACGCGCCGCGAGTTCTCTTTGCCGCTTTGTCTCTCTCCGCGGCGGCAGTCGCGCGCGTTTCGAGCGATATTTATTTCGGCTTTTTGTGACAAAAGGGCGATTGAAATATAATCGACGATGAGTAACACGATCACGACGAGGAGGCGGGAGGAGGGGGGGTGCGGCTCGTTTTGGAATTCGCCACGTGTTGCTGGAAATCACTGGATTTCGCTTTGTCGCGCGAGCGCGGGAGAATCGACGCAGCGCGCGGCTGGTCGATTCTTTCGCGATGCATTTCGGGGGCCATCGAGCTGGGCCTGTTATTGCCACGCGACCGCTTGTGTCGAGACGGAGACTGTAATGAATGGTTCTCGAATCGTTACACGAACATGACAGATTATGATTTTAGATGGGGACAATCTTGTTCTCTTTTTCTTTCTCTTTTGCTTCCTTGATTCTTTCCTTGCTTTCTGTCCAGTCCTCTCGGTTCTCTCGCGAATTCTTGCCGTTTCGAGCCCCTCGTCGGAAATGAGCCGCATAACGACAAGGGACAACGAAAAAGGGACACGTTGCGCAAGCGAAATTAGGAATTAGAACGCGAATAATAACGCGAACGATGATTTTAATATATGTATACCGCGCGTTATAATGAAATATTTATACATCATAGAGGGACTTCTTTCATTCTCGTACGTAAGTAGAAGTCCCGTGCCATTTCGATAAAAGCCGCGACAATGTTGGTAACAGTTTCATCGAAATTATTAAGGATTAACGAGCGCACAATCGCGGCGACACAAAGCGCGCCTGCACATGTTCGGTGTGTGTTCGACGGATCCCCGATGTTTAACGTTAATGCTTCGGTGCGCGTCGCTGATCGGATTGCAAACAATTACAAAAAACTGCATAATGCCGCAGCGGAACTTGGACAAGCTGCGAACACACGCTTGCGCGCACGAGCACGCGCTCGAGCGAGAGTTCGTCGGGATAATTACACCGGACGGTGATAATTACGAATATGCGAAGAACCGCGAATTATGAATAAATCAAATGTATCGAATTTCGATTTCACCGGCGAGACTGCAGGATAGTGGGAGAGAGAATAGATTCTCTTTTATTTATGCCGCGGACTCTCTCGAGCGAGAGCTCGAAGCACGATTTTCGCTGAAAGCCGATTTCTGCTAAAAGTCGCGCGCTGCGCCGCGCAAACGAGCAGTAATGCGGTGACGTTAAAGATACTTCTGTCCACGACGTAGCGAGCTCGCTAGAATAACATTGGTCGTTTTCGTGGCGCGCTATTGAATCGAGCGGTGTTAAAAAGCCGGCATAATTATCGCCGCGTTAATGTCGCGGGGGAAGCAGCCGCGCGCGCGGCTTTACTCTTTATCCTCGTCGCGTTTGAGGAAATAAAGAAAAAAGAGGAGAAGTAATACAAACGAAGCTCTGTGTGGCCGCGGCAAGGCGGCAAGGCGGGAAAGGGGCGAGCGAGAGGGAAGGGAAGAAGGGACGCGCGCGTCGCCGTTGCTGCCGCCGGTGTAAGGTAGCCTAAACTATTCTCCGCAAAGAGCGCGGCGAAATGAAATAACGGGTCGGGTGGTCGCGCGAAATGGAATGAAAATTCGCGCGGAAACGGAGAAGCGAGAACGCGAAAAATTAAACTCTGCCTCTCGTCGTCCCTTCCTCGCTCCTCCCCGCTCCTCTCCGCGCCGCCCTTTCTCCGCTTTTCCTTTCCGACTCTTCCGCCCTCGCGGTCCTGCCAACCGCGGCTTTTTGTCCCGTTCGAATGGGAAGAGAGAGAGAGAGAGCGAGCGAGAGAGAGAGAGAGAGAGAGAGAGAGGGCGAGAGGGAGAAGAGAAAGAGAGACAGAGAGAAAGCCGATCGGTGTTTGCGAGCCGAATGTGATTGGAATCAAAACGGCGCAGCACAGCGCAGGGGCAGAGGAGGAAGAGGAGGAGGAGGAGGAGGATGTGGAGAAGCAAGAGGAGGGAAGGTTGAATTGGAAAAACGGCCGATCCGCAAATCAACTATGTACGCAACGTCGCCGCAGCGTCGGCGAATTGTTTTGCGTTTCGCTCGTCTCTTCCCGCCGTTGGTCAACCGACAGAGCGTGCGCTGCATTCTTTCTTTCTCTCTCGCAGTTGGCCGCGTGGAAGCCGCGAAGCTTTTTCCAGCGATTTAAATTTGCACGCGGTCACGAAGGAGCACAGGATGCGTTTTGCGCGACCGCCCGTCTCGCTCGCGCCTCCGACGCGGTTCTTCTCTCTCGCTCCTCTTCGGCCCGTGCAATGTTGAGCGAAGTCGCGCCTCGGAATACGGTAATTGACACCACGAGAGAGCTCTTTGCGCTCGCGCTCTCGCACACGTCGGTACGTAGCTTCTCCTTCGGTGCGAATTTCCAGCGCGATCGAAACGATTGTATCTGAGAAGTTCACACTTCGGCGAGCCTCGCGAGCACGCGATGCGCGTTTCACCGACGTTCACGGCGAGCAGTTTCTCTCGCCGTTAAACTTCCTGTCGGCGGCGGAGCGCCGGCAAAGATATCCGCGGCGGCGGCGGCGGCGGTGACGGCGACGGCGACGGCGGCGGCGGCCGAGCTCTCGACGTGAGATAACGCGAGGCGGGAAGATTGCGAGCTATTAGACGCCTTCGCGCAGGGCATACATTGTTTCGCGCGCAGCTCGGCCGGTCGTGGCAATCACGGCGTCGTTAGGCGATCTGCAATTATTTTCGAGGCGTGTTATTATCGTGTTCAAGGATGAAAGGCTGCCCCTGGGCTCCCGCGCCGTTCCGAAGGCGCGAAGGATGACCCGTCCTCTTCGCCGCCTTCCTGCCCGACGCGCCGCTAATTACGAGGCCGATAAAACGCCGTGCATAAACTTTTATCGCCCTGTTAATGCCTTCGCGCGTTTATTTCGTTTCGTGATCTTGCGTGCGCGCGCGTGAGCGAAGCGCGCGTAATCGTAAAGTCGCTCGCGCCTTCTCTCGCAAGCTCAGCAAGAGGGGAATTTTCGCGAAACAATGCGCCGAAATGAACACAATAAACGCTGGCCGTGACGTGCGCTGCGGAAAAGCACATCGTCCTTCCTTTAACCGGCCGTTCGATCGCATGACCGTCGCGACGCTCGTAAGCGCCGTCAGAAATTCAGCGACGTTCTCTCGTCGGCCGTATTTATTAACACTACACCCCGGTTGCCCGGGGGTTGGATTTTCACGTCTGGCTAAGTGTCGTTTCGCGAACTACCTCCGCCGCTTTACATTACGTCCCCGTCGACGAAGGATTTATTTCTGCGAGAATAAAGAAAACCGGGATTACACCGCGTGTCGTCGAAAATCGGGGGCTAACGTATTCCGCTCGGTATCTCTCCTCCTCTCTTTCTCTCCCTCCAATCTGGATTTCGCGACATCGAACGTATGCGATCCACGGGGACGTGTCTGGAGGAAAGAATCCCGGATAACCCATCGCGCCAGCCGGCCTGTCGGGAGCTCCAACAGGTACACGGCGCTGTCCCTCGGGACGCCATGTACACAGTGAACGGAAGGGGCCAACCCTTTTAGCGATTTTCTCACCCCCGTCGTCCGCACACGGGGCCGCCGCCGCTGGGGGTGAGCGCACACACATGGACGCGAATTATCCTTCCTCCTGCCACGCTCGAGTCACGAGCGTGGAAACATGTGAGGTCTTCTGGCGGAAGGGCGGCACGCCACGGGGGGATGCGAAACAGAGGGTGCACCGTCGTCGATGAGGGGGTCCGAGAGCCATCGCCGTCGCCGAGCGTCGACAATTAGCGCGCCCCCGACGCAAATCGTCCCCTAATCCGAAGCTTATTTCCTCCGCGCCATTGAGCCGCGGATCAGTCGAAAAGCGGGGCCCGCATATCGGAAAAGAAGCGCCGTCGCGGCTCGATTGCGGCGGGGGTCCACGCTATTGCGTTCGCGGTGTAAAGTTATAACGCTCTTGTACGCGCGCGAATGTATGTGTGCATGTGAGAGAGAGAGAGAGAGAGAGAGAGAGAGAGAGAGAGAGAGAGAGAGAGAGAGAGATTCGCGATGTCACTGGCTTTCCTCTCTCTTCAAAATATATCGGCGTTTCCGGTCATCACATACGCCGAGGCGGCGGAAAAACGAAAGATCGAGCAGAGAAACAAGCGCGCGCTTGTTCGAAACAGAGAAACCCAAAGCCAGAGGGAAAAAAATTGTTGGCATCGATGTCTGAATATACACAAAGTCGGGAAGATAAAATATCCGCGTTAAAAATACGCGACTCAAATACCGCTATTATCTGATTTTACCATACGGGCTAATGTACCGGTATACTTAAAATACGCGCGACGTCGAGAGGGAAGATATCGGCGGAAACCGTACGGTACGAAAGCATCAACTGTAACGTCGTCTTCCTAAATCGTGTCCGGCCGCCACGTCGTAAAGGATTAAACGTCCGAGCCGCATATTCGCACTCACGTTCACGCGCGCGCCTGCGAACATATCGTGCGCGCGTGCGGCAAAAGCAGGGTAGGCAGGCAGGGTAGGCAGGCAGGCAGGCAGGCAGGCAGGCAGGCAGGCAGGCAGACGGGGAATATTTTCCATGGCGTGCGCATTCGTTATTCGACCGGTCGATGCCGGGTAATTGAATACGCGGCTTTTATACGCGGCCGAGGGCGGTGTGCGCGGCTCGTACACAGGGTGGCGGGAAAGGAGGGTCGATTCTCTCTGGTGGGAGCCGTTGGACAAAAGGAGGGAGGGCGACGGTGGTGCCGAGTGAACGAGGGAAAGGGAAGGCGGGGAGGAGAGGGTGAGCACACGGCTCGTACCGAAACACGTAGAACGGTGGGTAGCGGAAAAGGGTAGGTCGACGACGGGGGGTATACAGAGGAAGGGAGGAAGAGAAAGAGAGAGAGGAGAGAGAGAGAGAGAGAGAGAGAGAGAGAGAGAGAGAGAGAGAGAGAGAGAGAGTGAAACCAACGCAGGGGGGTAGCGCTCGCTCGGTGTGTTCCGCTGTTCCGGGGTTTTATAGCGGCGGTCGGAATTAATGAGGGGCCGTGTTTTCACGGCGACCGAGTGGCGGTGCAGATTTCATTTTACTATTTACCCCGGGGAATTTATTTGGCAACGAGAGCGGCGGCGGCGGCGGTGGCGGCGGACAGGAGGGTGCGGTGCCGCCGCCGCCGTCGGTGGTGGTTGTTACCGGGGGATGGTGGGAAAGAGGATACACGATCGCACGCGCGACACGACGCCGCGTTTGACGGCTATCCCCGACGACCGCTCGACACCGGCGAGGTCGTGCTATCTCTGGCGGCATTGTCGAGCCCTTTCGAGGCTTTTAGATAATTCGCCAACGTTCCCGTGGAGTATCCGTCGTCTGTAACCCCCTCATGCAGCTCATATCGGAAAGAGCTCGGATTACCCTTTGCCAGTGCGCTGCCCTTTCGCTTCGTAGACAATCCCGTTCGACATGCCGCGGAATATATTTTCGTTTACTCAGGAAAAAAAAACAATGTCGTATCGAGTTAAAAATCAAATGACCCGAGCGAACTTTCACACGATAATGTTTGGACGTTGCTCCGTCTAAATAGCCCTTTAGACACCACTCTCCCCTTCGTGTCCTCTGTCTCTCCCTCCTCTCTCTTTCCCCCTCCATCTCTTCCTCTCGTCGCCCCCTTCGGAGCGACTGTTCTAGCGACTGGGGGTGTCGTCGTCTCGCAACCCCACTGGTGCCAGCGAACAAAACGTTATTAAATCGCGGATTCGCGTCACGTTTCACGATCTAACGAATTAATATGGAAATTCCAAAGTACCTTACGAACGAACGAACGAACGGCGTCGACGCAAAATCCCACAGGCACCACCAGGAGCAACGGGCAAAGAGATCGCGCGTCGCATTGGCGTCGACATTTCGATTCTACCCTCGTCCTCGCCGGCGGTTTACGTTCGACTTTGCCCGAGTATCACCGAATTGTCCGTATACTCCGCGGCGTTTGTCGAATATTAATTAACATTAATACGCGTATGATGACGAGGAGGATTCAATTTCGCGAAACGTGCGTAATAATATGGTACGGGTTACATGCCAATACCTGATTACATATATCAATATCCGCGGTTCACGGCAGAAATGTTAATTGAAGAAGTTGGACTAGGTAGGACGAATGAAGTTCCGTAATTCGCACGCGATACCGGCTCGTGTTTTTAAAATCAGCTTTGTGAAAATCCTGCTCTTTTTACTCCGCTTCGTAGCGCCAACTCTCTCCTAGGAGGGGAGAGAGTTCGCGGCTTTTTGATACGCGTGTACACCTCCGCCTCGTGATTCGTATAATTCGCGGGGGTAGTTGGTGCGATCGTGATTTTTCGGGTGCGATGACGTTCGCGGGATTTGAATCGATCGCTCTCGGGGAAGACGTACAAATGCGGTGAAACTCTACGCCCATGATTACTACGCCGTAGCGCTACGGGACTAAAATGAAACGTATATTTGAGGTTAGGGCGGATCAGGGGTTGAGCCTGGCGGGCCCTGGAGTCGTTTATATGGTGATTCAATGGGGGTGCTTGGCAAAATGTCAAGGGACTCGTAAGGGTGGCCTCGAGTTTTGCCGGCTTTCAGCCCGCCGCCGCCGCCGCCGCCGCCGTCGCCACCACCCCCGCCGCCCTTGCCCGGCTGTTCGCGCAAAAATTTCACGTTCGCGGCTCCGTGCGTCTCGCGAACGTTGAGAAACGAACTCTCCGTGATAACACCGACGGAGGGGAGGTGCCCCTCGCAGATGTTCCCGGAAAAAGGGGATTTATCAAGCGCGCGCGATATTAGACTCAAAGCGGGGAGCGTCGTTGAGACTGGGAAATATTTTTGTCAAACTGTACCCAAGATGAAATTCCCTTCTCGTGCGCTTCGTTCGTCGCGTCGATTTCTAAATTCGCAGGGCGTCTGAAAGGCGAAAATATCCGGCGAGTGATCGTCGTTTTTTTTGGTAAACTACAGTTTTCATGTCTGAAACAAACTGCGAGCGAGCTCGACGTTGTGCGACCATTTAGGCTGTCACGACTCGCTGCCGTCGGGGACTCCGGCGCTAATCAGCTCGAGCTTTGCGTCGTTTGATTCTGGCTTTGTGTCTCTGACGTTAATCGATTCGGTAGACGATAACGGGAGCACCGGGTGGTGCGAGCAATTTAACGGCGAGATGATTTCCGACCTTGATACGATCCGAACCGATGAATCGACGTGCTATTCGTGTCGCGAGTAGAACAGATGTCCATCCGACCGTGGTCGGCGGGCAGCCTTTGTCAAGGCTACAGTTTCCACACGCTCGTTACGCAACGAAAAATATGGGCGAGTGGGTGGGCTGAACTCTGACAGTTGATTGTTGCCGCGTACGGACAAAGCGTCATCGAGGGACGAAAGCGGATATTGCATGCGGAAAAGGTTACTATCGGGCAAGAGGCGCAGAGGAAAAGCCGCGGCGAAAACAAATGGCATCGATTTTCCTGGGGTCGTAATTCAATGCCGGCGCATGATCAAATATAATCGACCGTGAAAGACTCGGAATTTATGATGATTTAATATCGCGCGAAATATAGCCTCTTCTCGTCGATTAACACCTCAGAGATCTCTCGCCGCCGCGACTGACTGCGGCGACCATCGTCGCTCGCTTTCTCCTCCGCATCGACAGGATCTCGAAGCGGGATCTTCGATTCCACCGTGAGAGATTACGCGCGATCTGGCGTGTTAGTGAAAAAAATTTCGCCACAGGATCGATCGCAGTTTGTCGTTGAAAAGCACCATCTCGCGTGACTATCTTGTCTGTATTTCGCTGGCCGCAAATCGATCGGAAACGGCGGGCGAATACAAATCGCCGGCACATATAATCCGCTTTCCTCGTGAACCGCAATTTGTCTTCTCGGCCCTTCGTCGTTTTCTGTTAGACGCTGCCCTTGCCGAGCCGGTCCTTCTCCCCTTCGGCTAATCCGCCGCCCGGGTCCTTCCGGCATCGATTTTTCACGCGAGACCCGACTTCCGAGCGGCCAAGGGTGCTCGCCCTACGAGAAAAAGAGAAATGAAGGGAGGGGGGGAGAGAGAGAGAGAGAGAGAGAGAGAGAGAGAGAGAGAGAGAGAGAGAGAGAGAGAGAGAGATGGATAGAGGGTTACGCGAGGAGTCAGCAGATTAAATAGGAAAAGGTCAACCACGATCTGACACGAAGGGCGCCCACGGCTGTTACATGCTTCCCTTCCTCGTTGGTCCTTCATCTTCCTCCTCTCCGTGCGCTCCTTCCTTTTTTCATTCACCGGTTCCTTGCGTCAGCTCGACTCTTGTGTATTTTTATCTCGATCAGCTTTCTATTTTTATCTCCGGCATTATTCGATCTCTCGGCGTGAATGTCTCTGTTAAATAGCCTCGTAATATTTTCAGCGATTCACACACTCGCGTGTGTGTCGGCGAACTCTCCGGCGAGTGTAACACACGCGTCATCCTGATCCGTTCCCGTTCTGCTTCTGACGTACCCGTACATATCAGATCGTTCTAGTTTTTGTACATCTCCTCCCTCGGCTGTAGTACCTTATTTTGCCCCCGTGCACACGTGCCGCGAGTCGCCTAGTGCTCTTAGGGGAATATTCCGAGTACAAAACAAATTTTCTCTTTTTCTTCCTCCGCCACCCTCGGCAGCCGCTGTCGGAGAGGGTGAACCTCGCGGGCATCGACCAGGTCGCCCTCTACATCCGCGATTCTCTCCCCCAAGGGTGTCCTCGGCTGGTTATCGAACGTCGGCACGACAACCGTGCCGAGTTACGGAATCACGTGAGACACTCGACCTGGAGCCTCATCGAATTATCGGGGATTTCGCCTGCCCTTTTCACCGAGCTGGTGCACACTCGATGTCACGCTCCTTCCGAGCGAGCGTCGGCTAGTTGACACTTGTGTGCTCAACCGGCCGGATATTTCTCTTACCGGACGAATAAAGCGAGAGCTGTATCCGATCATCCCGTATGGCGTAATTTGTGACTCTTCTGCCGGCATAATTGCGACACCGATGCAACCGTCGCGGTTTCCTCCCGAAACTTTTTCGGGCCATTATGAAATTGTTAACTCCAACAACACCTTCGTCGTGCTGCAGTTTGAGGAAATGGGAGGGACAGGACAGGACATAATTATCGCCGGCCAATATGAGAGAGAAAGTCAACGGCAAAACGAATTTCACGCGATCTCGGAGCAGAGCAAGCGATCTGGCGATTTCGCAATTTTTTAACGCATCGCGCCATGCTGCTTCCGGGAGAACAGTCACGCCGAGCTGCTGTGAGGTGACATCTTTTTTGCGAGCTGATATCGGTCATCCGTGTGCGCGTCTTGCGCAGGGTCGATACCCTTCCGGTTCTGTCCATAAACTGGTAGCATCGTCGCCGGAAATTTAATATCGTCAACGACAACCCCGGCGTCTCTTCGCCGCGTCGTCATCTTCGTCGTCGTCATTTTCGTCAACGTGTATCGTATCGTATCGTATCGTATCGTATCGCTCGACAGGGATGGTTAGAGGGAAAACTTTGCCCGGCAAAGGCAGCAGCAGCAGCAGCACTCCCTCTCGAGTCTTTTTTCAACGCTTTAATATCGAGGGGCTGCTCGCGGCACTCCCCGACTGTAGAGAGAGAAAAAGAGAGAGAGAGAGAGAGAGAGAGAGAGAGAGAGAGAGAGAGAGAGAGAGAGAAAAGACCTTCTTGCTTTTCACCCTTACGCCGCCATGTTTCCCAACCACCCTGTGTACGGCGCAGATGTGCGCTTCGAAAAGATCGCGCTGGGCGCCGCCCCTCGTGTCGAATTTCTTCTGTAACTTATCTTAATTTCACCTTGTAATTACGCTCGGGATAAGGTTGCGCCGGGACCGTCGCCGCTCCCCTCGGTTTCCTCCACCCCTCCTCGATACCGATCTTTCTTAGCGCAATTTCCAAGGCGTGTCTTAGCACGACTCTGGATTCGGATTGTCGACTTCCACGACGAAGGGCGGCTACGCCAGCGAAAATCTTCATTTGCAAAAAATAGATTCGGAGTTCTTATCGCGCGGAAATGGTGACTCTTAGCCTCTTCGGGGAGGAATTTATTAAAATCACAAAGAGAGTGGCTTCATTTCAAAGTGACAAATGTGACGTTCGCCGATATTGAGCAAAAACATTTTTCGTTTCGCCTGTTTCCGGCGAATTTGCAGTTCGCAATTTGCAACTTTGTCGACGATGTTTTTACATTATAGAAAGAAAAATTGAACGCATCTAGATCTAGACACGTGTCGGTATCCTTGAGGAAGTTAACAATTAACTCAGTTACAATTGTCCCCCGACATCCCGCGAGTAGAAAGCTCATTAATAATAAGCGCGCTTGGTGCTTTCTTGAGCGTTTCTCTTTTTTTTTTTTTTTTTTTTCCAGCCAAGCCGCCTTCAATCGCGCTCCAGAGTTACGATATAATTTTTCAAGAGCACGCCGCGTATCGATTTCTCTCCGCGTCGTTGACGCTTTCGCCGCGCGCGCTACCCTCGGCGATTACGTCGTCTTACCGGCCAATAAAAAGCGAACGTACACGATTAACATTTCATACAGTGTACACGTGTGCCAACGGGAACCAAGTACACTAAGTATACCACGGAGTGACTTTTATCCCCCCGGGTGGCGGAGAGAGTAGGGGGAGGCTCTTACGGCAGCAAGCCGCGGCGAGAGCGCGAGTGCACGCTGCCCTGTGAGAGTAAATCGCCCGGCGATTTGCCGTTAAAAATAATGTTAACTTTCGCCTCGACAGCACGCGATTTCGCCGCGGTCGCCGGCTATTATCGACCGCGTTATTTTTACCCGGCAAGCTAGACTGAGAGCGATCGTCACGACCCGCGTTAAGATTTCATGGGCGACACTCTCCGCGCGATGCGGCCGCTGACACACACGCGACACGCGCGCGCACGAGGACTATGAAAATTTATGCCCTCGGAGTTCCCGAAGGTGATGACGAAGAACACGATCGGACGGGCAAACTGTTCGAGAAACTTGGACGTACTAGCTGAGGGGACGATCGTCAGCCAAGGGGTAGTCGGCGGTAGGGGTGGATGGGTGTTCCATCCCGACGGGGAAATCTCGCGCTCGACGTATTTCCGCGGTGAGAATTTCCGTCTCTCGGGCTTGAGCAAAGAATTCGGGGAGAGAAATTTAATCTTGGCATTTCGTGCACACGTCGCTCGCCGGCGCAAGTCACCCCGGTGCGTGCACCCCCTGTCTGCATCATATCGCTGGGAATTTTGTAAGTCACGGCTCCGCTCTTACTTATCGCGCCTTCGTCGTAGTTGGTCGTGTCGGACGACGACCGCGTTTTGTGTGTGTGTGCGTCTCTCTCTCTCTCGCTCTCTCTCTCTCGCTCGCTCGTTCGCTCGCTCGCTCGCTCGCTCGCTTACTCTCCCTCGCACCCTTGTTCGCGTTTCCTTCCCTTCCGGTCGTCGTAGGGCGTCCCTTTTCACGCGTCGCTTACTCCCAAATCTCAGTGAGCAATTCCGACCCTGGGCACGATCCGGCGTCAGTGTTTTACTGCGCATACCGGAAGTACCCCGGGGAGAAGACGTCGGTGAGCAACGTCTTCTCTGCTCGCGGTCGAGAGCCATGTCTTATGCATAAAAGTCTTATGTATAAGACGTCGCGTGACGATAGTGCTGTGTAGCAACCGGAGCACTCGGCGTATACAACCCCGCCGCCATGTCGGCTGTGGTGGTTTCGCACTGCAAAAATATTACGACCAATCGCGCGACGAATGCTCGCATTGTTCGACAAATATCGACCAACGAGCGGGAGAGGCTTGACGAATTTTACGGCGCGCCCTCAGGCACCTCCTCGGGTGAGATTGCGAGATGCGATTGTTGATGGCAAAGTTCGAGAGACAGAGCAGACACCCCAGCAGTGCACAATCGCGGACAGGAAGATTGTCCGCACTTCGGAAATCACACAGAAAAATATCTGGCAACTTCTCGCCTGCGATCGTACGAATTCGCGAATGTAGCCGCGAGTCGCGCAGCAAAATCAGCGCGATGTTGAAATACGAGCGAGCGACTTCTTGCGTATTCTTGCGCAAGGACCGGCGGAAAGTTCGCAAAATTAAGATTTCCACCGCGGCCGACCGAGAGAGACACACGAGGGCGAGAGGCGGCGATTCGCGTTGCGTTCGTCGCGACGTTATATCGGTGATTAAAATTTACCGGACGGGGGGGACGTGAATAAACGGGTGGCGCATCAGGTACACGACGCTCTAAATAATTCATGCCGCACGAGGCATCAGGTACACGCGTTCGCCCGCGGTCCACGTTATTTCGCCGGCAGCGTCGCTCTCGCGCGACGCCCGGCGTCGCGGCGCTCAACTCTCGTCGGGGATTTATGCGTCCGCTGCCGGAACGATACCCGTTTATCGCGACGCGAGAATCGATCGAACGGCTCGCCCCTCGCGCGAACGCGTACGGGGAGGAAGGAGGAGAGGGAGAGGGGAAGGGAGAGAGAGAGAAAGAAAAAGAGGGTCGGGATCCCTGCAGGATGGAGGGAATTTTATCCTTGCGCGAGCGACGAAACGACGCGAGGACGGTGACGTCCTCTCTCTCTCTCTCTCTCTCTCTCTCTCTCTCTCTCTCTCCTCCTTCTTCCACCTCCTCCTCCTGTGGCGTTCTCCTATTATGCTTCGCGCTTGCCATCCGCGTCGATGGTTTTGTCAACCTTACAGAAATCGCTTTCCACCTGTTGTCTACCTACCTACCTACCTCGCCGGCACTTACACTCGCCGTGAGACGACGAGCCACATTTTTCGACGCGATTTCTTTCTTTGCGCCCTCGGCGCAATTAGACGCGGGCTAATCGAGAATTCTGGCACGGCTCCCTTATAAAAGCGATTCACTTTAATTAAAAAATGTAACGATCGATAATATTTAAATGAGCAGCGTGTATACACGGAGGGGAATTCTCGTGTTAAAGTGCTCTCCTCTAAAGTGATGCAAGAAATTTTTGCGGTTTTCATGACAATTGTTAATAAGCGAAAGACAAAATGACGAGACGCTCTCGTAATTTCCTTGCTGGCTCAATCTCTTGTGCGAGAGAGTGCTGATTTCAAAAAACAACAAGAATCTTTGTTTTAATATAGGATATTAAAAGATAATTGTCGATGAATATTGCCGTGTAAACGATGTTTGTGCGGCATCGTCATTTACAACGATATTCATCGGACGTTTAATTACAAAAGATTTAACGAATCATCATATTATCGACAGTATATTTTGTCAAGACTGTCGAGCGTTTAATTCGCGTTGCTGGTTTATAAACGCCATATCCTCGATGATAGATCGACCTGCTGCTTTGCCTCGATGCCTCCGCCCGTAATCAACCTTTTATTATCGCGACCGGTTCGTGACTCTATAAACGATATAAAATGATGATCGCCTCGCTCCCCTGCCCCGCTTCAGCGACGCGACAATTATCTCTTTGTGCGTTTGGCATTGCCGATTAATATCTGTCGTACGAAAATGATAATTACTTTATCGATTATATTAAATCGACGTACCTGGCCCCTCCTTCGACAGGCAAATGCGCGAAGCGCAAAGGATTTCCTTTGACGTATGCGCCGGCATAAATGCGCTTTATCCCTTCGCGCAACGTGATCTCTGGCGCGTTCGAATAAATTTTATCGCCGGCGCGCCGGCGAGTCGCTGGCGCGGGAGAGGAAAAAGAGACGATAAATATATATAAGCGAGATTATGGCGTGTTAAAGAGAGAGAGAGAGAGAGAGAGAGAGAGAGAGAGAGAGAGAGAGAGAGAGAGAGAGAGAGAGAGAAATCCTCCTGATAGAGAAAGGGAGCGTCTTTATCGCGAGGCGAGGCGACGCCTGCTCTCGCAGCGGCGAGAAATCGCCAAGTCAATATCACTTAGCGCGATGCCGCGACCTCGTCGTCGACTCGTTAATATCTCTTGTATGCGCGGCTAAGTCTTCGTGCCCTTAAGTACTTGGCGAACTTTCCGACATCGTCGACGTATACGAGCACACCCCGCCGCGCGCCGAGTCTTATCGCGAGCCCCGGCTACGCCCAGCCGTCCCTTGTAATCCGGGACACGGCGTATAATGGCCCGGTAAACGTGAATCGCAATAACTTCATCGCGCCGGCGAGGTGTTGCAGGCGACACGCGAGATAAAGCGATACTCTTTCGCGCGCGGGCGCTTTGTAACGCGTCGCAGCACGAACTTCCTCGTGAGACTTGGCGAGAGTTTGCACAGTCCGGGCTGAACTCGGGAGGAGAGAGCTCGTCTTGGCCGGGTGCCTTCGTGATGTCTTGTTTAACCCCCGACGCGCGACGAGAGGGGGGGTGGGTTGACGGATGACACCGAGCGACGTGTACTTGGAAGACTCGTCGGGATCGCATGAACGATCGCGTGAACTCGAGGTCTCGTTGAGCGTTCTCGAGGACGAAGGTCTTTATTAGGGCCGTTGCAGAAGGTTCCGCGAGAAAAATGGCGCGACTCGACCTCTTCTGTTTATTTCACGCTCGGGCTGCGGGATCGCGGGAGGACCTCGAGGACCGCAGGAAGCGCTGCTGGGAATGGGAAACAATGAGCTGTGAAGTCTCGCCGCTAAGAAACTACTCGTTTCGGATTCAAAAGTCTGACTCAAGAGGTCTGGAGGGATGAAAGAGGGTGGTGGCCTCCGCGGGGTTGGCGGGGAGACAGGTGCGATGTACACGACGGCCTGTGTGTACATCGGAAGCGGCCGATGAAAACACTTCGGTGTAAAAACAAAGTTAGTGGCGTAATCCGGTCGCCAGCCAGCGTCCTCCTTCGCGGGGAGGACGCGCCGCTCGGCGGTTTCCGCTCCCTCCGCCGCCTTCGCCTTCGCGTCGTCGCTCCTTTTCCTCCCTTTGCTCTTTCGCGGGGACACGAGAGAGCGCCGTTGATAGGGTGTACTGAGAGTCGCAGGGACCGTAACGGGCCGGATTCAGGCTCTTCCTGTCTTAGTGGTGTGGCGTTACCATGGTAACAGACTGTAAGCCGCTTAACACCCCCGGCAACCCCGCTGTCCTACCCCTCCCGCCGCGCGCAGCCTCCTGTCCCGAGCACGACGGAATCCTCGTGGCTCCGACACACGGAGTCAACCCGACTTCACCCCCCGCGTGATACCCGTGGCAGAGCGGGTAGCAGTAAATGTCGTTTTCCCCTCTCTTCTGCTCGCTACCCGCCCGCCTCGCCCCTGTGTCCCCGACCGGGCACGTTTTCGCACCCTCGTTGGTAACGAGCGGGCGAGAAGTCCCTCGACTCGGCACCGGGAGAGAGGATATCTCTCGTCTGTCATCGAACGATCGCTCTTCGTAGGAGGCGCGTAGTCGAGTCGGGAGAACGACGATTAGCGCGATGGAAGATACCGACCGCCGAGAGGTCGGGACGCAAGGGTGGGATGGGGTAGGTAAGTTAGCGGTAATCCTCATCGTGGGACGGAGTGAGGGAAGGAAGTTGTGGTCGCGGAAGTTTCGCCGACGAAGTGCGAGCGGATTCTGCCGGAGCGGACGCTGCCGTCTCGCGGTTTATTCAAACAGCGAGCGTCGGCGGCAGCGGGACGGGGGGGGAGGGGCGCCGGCAGTCCGCGAGAACAAAGGGGTGCCACAGCGAAGAGATAGTCTGCTATTAAATGAGAACGTTTCTCACGAGGAGGATGTGCAAACCCCTTCGGTGGTGGCGAGGACGGGCGTCGCGCGCTGCGCGCACGTGCCGCCGCGAGAAAAGAATCGACGGCGACGGATACCTTCCTGCCTTTGTCTTGAGCGACCGGCGTGACGTGCGTTGTCGGCCGTACTTGGTCGCCGGTTATTCACCGACCGCTAGCTCTCCCCCCGCCGTTGGCTTTTTGCCTTTTCGTCGAATCGACGAGCGCGCGCGAGGTGAGCGCGCACTGACATTATTGGAGCGAGAGAGAGGGGGAAAGAGAGAGCGAGTAGATATCAAAAACGACGAAACTGAATTCCGAGCGTCGCGCGCACGAGGAGGGACGAACAATGCGGACGAAAAGAAGTTCGGTTCCGGGCTGTTTTGGGGATGAGGACCGAGCGCGTACGGGGACAAGGACGAGATGGCAGTGAGGGATGAATAAAGATGGGCCGCGAAGATAGAGAGAAAGAGAGAGGGAGTGCGAGGTTGAAGGGAGAAAAGGACTCGAAACAGCGCGAAGTCGCCTCTGCACTCCGCTGATGAAGAATTCAATGGCGGGACAGACTCCTGTGTGTTGCGAGGGGGACGGAAAGGACCATCGGGCATTATCTCTTTGTTATTTTCTCGTTCCACCCCCGAAAGCGTTTTTCTCGCGCGAGGAAGGAAAGGACGAACGACCTCCTCGCTCTCGGTCGCTCCCTTGTGCCAAGACAAAGGGCGGTTCGCATGCCGATATGTGTCGGTAACCTTGATAAAAGAAAGGAAGTTGGAGATCGTCGCGGTCGCTCCGCGATCGTTTCTTCTCTTCCCGCGCGACTTGTTTTTCTTTTTATTATTATCATCATTATTTTTATTCTCATTAGTTCGATCGAGGCTCAGCGGGTATCGATATATTTGTCTGGCGGACTTCTCCACGGCTTTCTGCGCATTCGAAGCGGGAAACTTCAGAGAGACAATAATGCGCCTTTCCTCTCTGAGCATTCGCCGTCGATGTCATTATGCACTTTCTCGGCTGTTGAGAAAACGTAAAACGGATGGGAAGAAGGGAAAAACTAGGGGGGAGGAAGATATATGAAGCGTAAAAGGAGGATTGTCGAGCGAACGTTTTCTTTTTAATTCCGAATCGACTGTCCGAACAATTGAGGCGGAAATCAGTCGAATCCGCGTCATCGAAATTACGAAACCAAATTTACATCTTATAAATTGTCTCGAGTCATTCTCTTTGACACCTCTCGATCGTTTCACTAGTTCCGCACATTCACTCCGTGACATAATAAGCAAAACGTGTCGCAATGCCGCAATATAACAGCGCAATGTTGCGCGTTTGCATGTAAAACTTGGTGCAATATGATAAACAATATTATGAAGATGTAACAATATCATGAAAATGTAATGTTCGATAATACGCTCGGTATTGTTTGCATATTATTAAAAGTATAAAAAAGTGAAGTGCACGCTACGAAGAGAGCGTTGTTTCGCAAAACGTTTGTTTGTTCGTTGTTGTATTTATCGTGAGAGGAGCAGGGCGGAAAAACGGAGCCGCAACGTACTCCTTTTTTGGTCCTTTGGTCCTTTTCCCTGCAGCTTCGTTAGGAGAATATATCGCTTTTAAAAAAGCAAAAGAGTCTGACTTGAGAGCAGCCGAGTATGCATTTCCGAGGCGCTTCGAAATTTCATCTCGACACTCTCCATCGTGAATGAACGATCATCAATTGTCTCCCTTAATAATCTGAACAATTTCACCGTATCTTGTCGTCTCCGTGGGTAGCGGTACCTCGGCATTTGTCTTCGGTTCGCGATATTCTCGGCGCGAGGCGGCTCGAGTTACACAGCTCGAGTTAGAGCTGAAATTAATGCTTAAAGTATAGCTAATGTTCCGTTCGTTCGCATCTTACACTTCGCTCATTATTATGCGGCTCGGTTTTGCCGAGGCGGTCGTCATCGTCGCCAGCTCCTACAATCGACCGCTCCGCCGAGTTGTGCCGGATTAAAAATTACTGCTATCCCGTCGATTATTCGTCCTGTTTCACGGGTCGCAAACGGCGATTAATTGTCACCGTCGTTTGTCTAATTAACGAACGTCGCGGTGCGTGCAACGGGCTGGATATTTTATTACCTGTTCGCCCGGCGTCTCGCTCGCGCTGTAAATCCTAATTATTGTCGCCATCTGCGCGCGCGCATCGCGCATTTTATCACCTTATCACTCGTCGTTCCCGTCCTGACGTCGGGAATCTGAAAAGACGGAAATCGCGAGCGAACCTCCGAACGCCGACACTCGAGTCGAGCCGCGCGATGCGATTTCGTCCGACGACAGCATCGCGCCAGCCATTTCGCAGCGTCACGGCTGACGATCCTCGCTAAATGAAATTAATATCGATTCGTCGCGTGCGAGCCCGACGATATCTCCGACTGTTCGATGCTAATTGCCGCGCACTCGCAATTACCACCGCGTTATGTATCGAGCGAGCGAGATTACCGGGAATTGATAGGCACGTTTCACACCCGTATCCGCGCGATACCACATAGAGTGATTAATAATAAATGATTAAAAAAAAAGGTCGGTTTCGCACGCTACTCGGACGCTCATAAATTCGAAGCGCGCGTCGTCCGGTCTCACGTAGACACGCCAAGGTGAGAGAATCGGTATATTCGTACGCACCGCGATATCTGTGATTTGCGTACGCGCGCGCGCGTGTGTGTGTGTGTGTGTGTGTGTGTGTGTGTGTGTGTGTGTGTGTGTGTGTGTGTGTGTGTGTGTGTGTGTGTGTGTGTGTACACACATACATATATACGTATGCACACGCACACTCGCGGCGATACTTAGTCCCTTTCTTCTGCCTCTCGCCGCCCGCGGCTGTCTCGCAATTAATCTCCCACGAAGTCGATCATGCTCGGCCGACCTCCCTGGCGGGTCACGTCAACACGAGCGCGACCTCCGACCCGCGAGGAATTATGAGCCACGCTCGTTACCGAGCACGAGGGAGAATGCACGTGTGGAGACGACGGGGTCGCTCGTTAATCTCCGCCCGATAACGCCTCTTTCGCGGTACGAGACGCGTTATCGGAGGTTGTTACCGCGAGCTGCGTACTAGAGAGAGAGAGAGGGGGAGAAGGGAGGGGAGAGAAAGAGAGCGAGTTCGTCCACTGGACGACGATGACAGGGATGAGTTAAACGTCACGGCTGATTAAATTTCCATCCGGAAAGAAAATCAAGCGTGTGCGATGCGGACACGCATCCTGCGGAGCGGACGCGTGCGTCCTTTGAATGCGAGCAGATTAATTCGGTAAATCATCGCGACAACCACCTGGCGAGTCGCAGCGCTTCAACGTCTCGCGTCCGTGTCACGCCGGGGAGATCTCCGGCGAAAGAGCGGTTCACCTAACCGCGCGCGCCATGTCGACGTCGAGCAGAGCCGTAGATTTCTCTCTTTTTTCCTTTTTTTATGTTCTTGCTCCTCTTTACTCTCGATTAAGTCAAACACGTTGCGCAAATTTCGCACGAGCCCGAGCGCTGACCTCTCCCGCTTGCTTTCAGGTTTACAGCCTGCCAGCACCAAAGCCCAGCCAACCTCGATTGGCAAGTCCCACCGACCCAGTTCCGGTGTTCTACCTCAGGGTCACACTCCGGGACCTGGACCGGGCGGGCAACAGAATAGCAGGAGTTTCGCCGCAGCCTTGAGAAACCTGGCCAAGCAGGCGGGCCCGGCTCCTCAGGAAGAGGAACCCCGCGCCAGCCCGAAGAACCGGGCGCCACCTTCCTTGGTCAGAGGTCCTTCCCCTGCTAAGGTGAGTAATTACACCGGCCACGCTCTCGCTTTATCCTCTTCCACCGTAGAGGCAAGGAAGACCTCCTCTCGCGGTCTCGCGTTCGTTCGGGACAGAAGTGCATCCGCTTCAAAACGCGAACAAAGACGGCGGCACCCTCTCGACCTCACTCGGTGGTCCCATGATCGGAATAATAAGCATGTGTGCTCGGGGTATCACGGGCGCGCGCAGCTGAGAAAAATCGTTGACATCGGTCGTCTTGGGTCGGTGTTCGCCTCTGCGACGTGGACGGCGCTTTCTTTTCTTTTTTATTTCCTCTTTTTCCTCTCGTACGGTTGGGCTGATGAGAAATGTTGTAAATGGATGCGGAACAGCGCGGACACGAGACGAGGGTGCATATATTTTCTCTCTCTCTCTCTCTCTCTCTCTCTCTCTCTCTCTCTCTCTCTCTCTCTCTCTTTCTTTTTCTCTTTGGGATTTGTCGGGTCCGCTCATTACCGATGACACGATTTATTTTGTAAGATTAGCAGGAGCCTGTCGCGCGTAGGAAAGTGACGGTTGCGACGTTGCTTCGACGTTGAAACGACTTGGGGGAAATTCTTGCTGAGGTGCTTCTTCGGGATTCGTGCGTAAGCGACCGGATAATGTTCGCCGACTCTGAATTCGCATCTGGGGAAATTACGTCCCCGGTAGAAATTTCAATCGATATTTAACCGAGAACGAGACACTCTGTCGATGTCGGGAATTAAAAGCTGCCGATTGACGGCTTCTCACGCGGCACTTCCTCGCGTTCGGCAAAAGGTTCGTAATCGAGAGAAAGCGTGCGAATTCCCGAACACCTTGCGCGCGTGATATTGCGTTTCGGAGCTCACGCGATCTTAAGAAGTAATTGCTGACGGTAGGGGAGGAGGGGGGGAAGGATTACGACTCGTCACCAAAGGGGAGAAAGTGTCGGGGCGGTATATAGAATTACTAACGGCAAACGGCGCGGAAGGAAAAGAGAATGATTTCGCAAGCACGCGTCTCAAACGGCTTCGCGGGATTGCCGGTGGTGTCAAAGGCTCAAAGGTAGACCGAAAACGCAGCCAATCTCGATAACGAAATGAAAAAGGTGCTTGCTCGGGCGGAAAGCGAATAAGGTAGCTCAATTCCCGATAATCGCGAGATCAAAGACCCCCGGCTCTCCGCGCCGTCGTCGGCGCGATTGTATCGCCCGCCGTTGCGTTGCAAATGCGAAGCATCTCTTAAGCCTGATTCTCCAGTCTGACATGCCGGATTAAGTTAACGCGAAACTGAGCACGCGATACGCGCTTCCCCGGCCTCCTTTTCTTAATTCGCATTCTTCGTTCGCGATTTCACAGCATGCGAATTGGTCGTCAAAAGAGTCACCGATATTGTCGTGTATTGTCTGAATGCTTGCCAGTCACAATTATGCAACTTCTGCAGACACTGACAAACAGGGTCGAGAGAACGATGAAACGACATAGATCTCTAGCGCTGATAACATAGCCTAATTTTTTTTTTTTCGACGAGAAATTTTCATACCCGCTGCGACGGAGTTTCGCATCGACGCCTTGACCCGACCGGAGGTGCACGTTCTTCCTACCAATTTCCACGGCGAAGTCATCCGAGCGGCAACTCATTGCCGGTTCGGTGCACGACTTCGTTACAACGCCCAGCAATAAACTGCGAACCGCTCGTAACGTCTAAGTGGCGGAAGAGACTATAAGCTGAGGAAAATTTCAGGCAATTTGCGTTGCCCCGCGCCTTCCAGGAAATCGCCTCTGAAAATATTGTTAATTCTCGGGATACTCTGCCGGTTTCCCGCCATCTGGCTCGCGCTCTTTTTTCCCACAAAAATTCAAAAAGTTCGCAAACGTGCAAGCGTGTGTCGCTTTCCCGACTCTCGACAGGAATCGGCGTGCAATTCGAAGAGCAATCGCGACGTGCACTACTAATTATCCGAAATGAAGCGATCGTCGATCGTCGATCGTCGCTGATCGAATCGCTCGTTCGCGTCTTTTTCTGAGGGACGGGGAGTATGCTGCGCTTGCCGAGGAGTATCGTTGAAATTTGTCTTTCCAGGAGCGATCGACACATGAACGAAGACCCGAGGAGATTCCCTCCTTGTACACTACGACTGCCAGACCCGTTGAAAGCAGCAAGCACAGCGTAACTGCCGCGGCTACCGAGTTGCTGGCCCGTTCCGGTTTCCAGCCATACCGGCCCGAGCACCATCCGGCCCATCCACCGGCGTTCGCCCTGGATCCTACGACCTATAGCGCCTATCATCCTGGTCTCTACCCACCGCCACATCTGCAACACGCTTATAGGTGAGCAACGATACCGTCGATTTTAGCATATTGTCCTGTTAAGTGCTCTTCGACGAAAATCTCTCCTGCCGATGTTAGCCAACGCCAAAGTTGCCAAGCGGTTTTAATGACTGACCGGTTTGTAATTCATTATAAGAATAAGAATTGCACAAATTTACATAGTTTTGATGGACGTTGAGTAAAATTAAAAGAGACTTATCAACACGTGTGTTTGCATGACGTGTGTTTTTGCAAAGGTCTAACTTGTCATTTCAACCGCTGTCCGTAAGAAGTACGTCGCGTTAGTCGCCGGTAATTCTGGTGTTTAGAAAGAGGTTCGGCCATGCGACTTTTTTCTTCTGTTCTTAGATTAAGCTATTCCGTACTAACGTGATCTCGTGTACCGTTTCACAGATTAGAGGAACAGTTGTACTTGGAGCGGTGCGGAATGTTGAGACCGCCGTTGTTTCCCGGACTGCCGTCGTATCCTCTGTATGGATTGAGATACAGTCCAGACATGCTTCCTCCGCCGCCCGCCTCCCTGAGCCTCATGTCTCCCGTGATGCATGAACGGTAAGTAACGAGAGTATATACAAATATGGTAGGGACAGTGGATGGGGGGGGGGTGAACAGAGGCGATAAAAGAAAAAAGGACTCTTCGAGCGGTTGGGAGGACGGCGAATTTCTCAATTAACACGGCGATACGGTTTCTCGTTTCAGGCTGAAGCTGGAGGAGGAGCACAGACTGAGGCAAGCACGAGAGCAGGCTGCGTTGCGAGAGGAGGAGGAGAGGAGAAGAGCAGCGAGAAGTTCTGCTTCCGCCGCACCGGTACCCACTCCTGCACCTGCATCCGCCGATACTGCAGGTGAGCGAGTCGCTCCACCCCCCACTGCCTTTCATTAAAAAAGAAAGCGTCGATCGAAGCGCGATTGCGATCTGCCGGATCGCTCGTTAAGGCGCGGCCTCTTTTCTCGTGCTCCCCTCGCCCTCTCACTCTCTTTCTCTGCCTACCACTCCCCCCCCTCTCTCTCTCTCTCTCTCTCTCTCTCTCTCTCTGTCTGTCTGTCTGTCTCTTTCGCTTCCTCTCTGTCGCATTCCCCTTCATTTTCTGCGGCAGCGTCACGGTATCGCGCGAATTGTCAAATTTCTCTCGAGTCTGCTATCCTCATCATCATCATCCAACTCTCGTAAACAGCATCTCCTTGAAACGGCATGCTCTTACAAAGCCCGCCAAGCGCGCGTTCCGATATCTTGAAAATCGTTTTATAAAAGAATCGTACACGTCGAATTGCAGGGAGATGCCTCAGACAGTGACTCATATCCGCGTACGCGCGCGCGCACGCCACGTGCGCGCGTCACGATTCGTGGCCCCGCGCGCACGAGTTGTTTCATTTAGTTTTAGTAATCCCGAGATCGGTGCCAAGCGAGATCGTACTACCAGCGGCGATACCGTCGTCGTTGGCGCAACGCTCGAACGACCTGCACTGCGAGCCAAAGTTCTTCTGTAGATAGACGGACTGGCGGCGCGAGAGCGAGGAGAAGTCGTTGTAGAAAATGTCTAACTCTGTGAGAACACGCAAAGAAAAAGGATAAGAAAAGAAAAAAAGAACAAACAGCATACTACGCTTCTAATTTTAACCTAGATTTAATGAGACTTATAGTCACATAGTTACTCATTTCTTACGAAGGTAGCGTTGGATATTTTTTAGCGTAAGCGCGCGCGCGCGCGCGCGCGCGAGAGAGAGAGACTCGGTGCCCGAGCGAGGTCTAACGCCACTTCAGTTCGATACTCGACTCGATACTCACCGAACTGTCAAAAGGGAGCGGGCTTGGTCGCGCAAGCGATCGCCCCATATCCTGTGGTTTCAATCTAGGATACGAACAAATTAACAAATGCAACCCAATTTTCCGAGACCCGATTTAGCTGTTTTTCTTTTTATCTACGGACCGAAGTCGGACTTATTTGCTGTTGGCTTATGTCGATGTCAAGCCAACAGTAAGTCGGCCTTCGGTCGATCATTCACCTGTTGTGTACACGACGTTCTTCGCATACGTGTTTCGAATCGTTTTTTGTAGTATTCGAACGAATGAAATCTCTTACTGTACGACGGCAGGTTGGTTGTATAGTTAATCGTTTTGTAGTTGATAACAGCGAAACTTAAACATAAGAGTGCACGCCTTTTAAAGAGAAAGGAAGTCGGAATTTTCGTTTTCGATTTTGAAGAAAAGAGATGAGAAAAAGTGAAAATTACGAGATGATACATCGAGTGGTAATGATTGCTGTTGTGTAGACGATAAATATGACATTTTTCACGTATTATTCTTTTTTTTATTGTTTCCTTTTTTTTTATATATATATTACGTAACTTTTCTATTTAACGTATGTGTTGTTACTAAAATCTAAGACCATGGAGCTTTGATGCGCTCTGTGATACATGATTGATTACGTATACGATACACATATGTATATATACACACACATATACATATTGATCTTATTTACAATCTGGTGCGCGTTTATTAATGTAGTTAGTGTTTATTAGGCGTTATAAATTACACTTATGTCATTTAACGATTTAAATTGTTAATATACGAAATACGATTGTTTATTTGGCGGATGCACCGTCGTTTATAATTTCAAGGCGTGGACTTAAGTAGAGGTTGTTCGTGCGTGAAGCCGTAATCTGATGTGTCAAGTATTCTTTCATCAGGCGCGATGCACTCTTGCGTTAGTTCCCGCAACTGTTTTAGAAATTTTGCAATTAACCACTTAATGTCAAAATAGTTTCCCTTAATTGTAGCAAACATGTTGCTCCTCTCATACTGACTGAATCGACCGATGTATATAACTTTATTACACACGTTTTTTTTTTGTCAAAATTACACCATTTTTATATAATTTATTATGTAAACATGTATATTTGGACTATAAATGAAAATAAAAATTGCAAAAAATATGATTAAAATTCTAATGGACTTGAAATTCTTGACCCTCGAATCATTTTCTGAAACAGTTTTGGGGAAGATTCGGTAATTACTTGGATATCTATTTTACTGCAATTATTATTATGCAAAAAAAATACACTCGCTGCTGTTAACGCTAGTGCAACGCTGATTGCCCCGATAGCTTAGAGAATTGGTTTTCTTCTTTTTTTTTTTCTTCTTTTTTCCACTTGGCTTCGTTGGAAGAATATAACACAGAAATCATCCCCAATACTTCGAAGTAAAATACATTAAGGAACTTTTTATAGCGCCGGAATAATTGAGCGAGACTAAGGTAAGTTAGAACAGATGGGCAAGTACGCGAAATAAATTCATAAACTTTCAAGTTGTCGTCGCGTGTATCGGTCTTCTTTAATCCATTAGATAGGTCGTTTTCGATCCACTCGATTATGCTTGACAAGCCAAATGTAAATTTATTGCGACCATTAATTGGAAGTATTGTTAAGAGAGCTAATAACATGCATTAATTTACATAACTATGCAATATTGTCTATTATCGAGCTCACATGTGTGATCAAACTATGAAATAATTAGAATATTTTCTTAACGCTTCTCCTCGCGCGTGAACTTATTTGTAAGATCGTGTCTCAAAATCTAAAAAAGCAAAGAAAAAAAGAAAAAATATATATGCGTATATGATGTAATAAATGCGACTGTTCTTCAAACCTTGTTGGTTGATATCGGAAAAGTCTTGGTGCAGTCGCAAGATACGTCCTGGCCTGGCTATAGCGATATGTTACTTCTCCTTCATCGCGGGAAACGACCCTCGCGCCCCTGTTTGAACTTGTTTCAGACTGCCGTTGCGCCATTTCGTGATACTCCGGAGTAAGACCGAATGTTTTATGCATGTGCTGCGGTTGCACACTTAAGAGCGCAACCCGCGGCAGAAGAACCGCGCAACATATCGCAGTGGCCGGAATATCTTTCGTTGTAGACGAGTGGAAGATCACCAAGCACTGTGTTCGGGATTTGTTCCAGCTAGGAAGCCGACCATAGCGACTCAGATGCATAGCGATCGGGACCGTGAACGCGACGGCAGAGAACGACAAAGTGGCAGCGGTGGCGGTGGCGGTGGCGGTGGCGGTGGCAATAGCGGTAGCAGTAGCGGTGGCGGTGGAAGTGGCAGTGGCGGTGGCGGTGGCGGCGGTGGAAACAGTGTCAGCAATGCCAACCACATTGGTGCTGGTAACAATACTAGCAACGCCGGCAACATCAGCAGCAATCATCATCAGTCTCGGAAAGAAGAGCAGCTGCCCGCGCCAGTTCCACCGCCGCCAACGCCTTCCGATCCAACGGCAGCGGCCAGCATCTACCATTCTCGCCTGCCAACTTTCCCGGCTCCAGTGGCGCCCATCGCACCGTCCCTGGGCTCAACTTCCATATGCTCCGATAACTCCGCGCCTATAGCACCCTCTTTGGGCTCCACCTTGCCCCCTTTGAACCTCGGACCACCGACGGCTATAAGCACCGCGCGGATCGGTCCTCCGCAGATACCCCCGATACCCTCGCTATCCTCCATACCTTCGATACCCACGATACCAACGATACCCACTATACCAACTATACCTACTATACCCTCTATTCCATCTTTAGCGCCGGGTGTAATAGGACCTCCACCGCCGCCGTCGTTATCCTTGGGCATGTCTCTTCCACCCATCATTTCCATCCCTTCCTTTCACCTACCCTCCGTGCCGTCGAGTACTCTCCATTCTAGTCAGCATACGATGAGCAGCGCAACTACCACCAACGTCACCTCTTCCACTTATCACCAACAACAACAGCACCAATCTCTGCCGCAGCAGCAGCAGCAGCAACAACAGCAGCAGCAGCAGCAGCAGCAGCAACAACAGCCGCAACAGCAGTCGCAGCAGCAACATCAACAACAACGCGTGAGCAGTGCGAATATCACGACGACTACGAGTTCCGTGTCTAACACAATGACGACGCACTTACTGACGCCTCCAAACGGCTCTTCGTCATTGTTGAATGCGATGCACCACATGACCCTGAAATCCCCGCCGCTGTCGCATGGCTTTTCTATCATGAGAAACAAAGAAGTGTCAGTCACAGCGACAGGAACGTTGCCCACAGCGACGGGAACATTACCCACGACGACGACCATGACGACTACGACGAGCACAACGACCACGTCTCAGCCGGCTTTCGTCAGGCCTTTCGAGGATTCGTTCCGCTCGTCGACGAAAACACAGCCGAAGCCGGCAACGAGCAGTCATAACCACAGTATAGCCAACCAGATCGGTCATCACGTGCCGGAGTCGTCGTTGAAGTCCTCACCGATGCCGACACCGGCCGTGTCTCAGGCTGTGGGCAGTCAGGTGATGCCGGAGACCTCGACGTTGGATAGCAGCAGCCATGCGAAATCCATGAGCGGTCCGAAACCAACGCTTGTTCATCCGATCCCATATATGCCGCAACCGTATCATCCGCATATACCCATCCCGCATGTGCCAAGTCTGTACAAGCCGCCGCACTTTTCGTCATTATCGTCGTCTCTGTCGTTGCCGTCGTCGTTGTTGTCGCCACATCATTATCAGCAACAGCTGCTGCTGCAACAGCAGATGCAACAGCAACAACAACAGATGCAGCAGCAGCAGCAGCAGCAGCAGCAACAGCAACAGCAGCATCACTCCCAACTCAAGCTCAACGTACCTACGATAACCAGCAGCAGCAGCAGCAGCAGCAGCAGCAGCATCAGTCACAGCGGTAGTAGTAGCGTCAGCACGAGTGTCGTGACTACTTCGAACGGCGTGAAGCAACAGAGTAACGTGCAACACGTCAGCGAGTCTCATCCGACCACGACGACGACGACGACGACGACGACTACGACAACAACGGTGGCTAGCTCGCGAAACGAGAATACGACCAACTGCGTTTCCAGCGCGATAAGCGAGAAGGCGATAAGCAACAACGGTGCCGGTCTCAGCGCGAACAATGCAACCGCACCAGTAGCAGTAGCAGTGACAGTACCGGTTACAGTACCGGTTACAGTAGCAGTTACAGTAGCGGTTACTACTAGTAGCAGCAGCGGCGATAAAATCGCGAATCACACGAGCACGCATCACAAGAGTAATTCGGATGTCTCGACAAACGATGTCAAGCCGAGTGTCTGCAACGAGAAGAGCAACGCGAGCGAGAATACGAATATTAAGCAACAACAGTCGCAGCCGCAGCCGCAGCCGCCGGATCAGAATCACGATGCGACGACTTCGATTAAGAAGGAACCCCTGAGCCAGCAGCAGGAAGATGAATGGTTCCCGCCCCCTTATCCATCGGAACCTAACGTTGAGAAGGAGAAGAACCAGCAGATCACCGGGATCGATCGTAATACGCAATGCGATCAGAACGTCTTGTCCACATTACCGTTTCAATCGCACTTTCAGTTCAGCATATGTGACATTGCGCAGAGCATCAAGTCCCAGGAGGTGTTGCGCACTTGTCAGAACGTCTCTAACGTGCTCCTGCAGATCCCGAAGTATCAGGAGAAGCTCTTGAACTTCTCGAGCAGCAACAACGATCTGAAGACGACCGCGTTTTGCTTTACCGACAAGTGCAATAATTTGACTGAGATTTCCGTGAGGTGCGAACCAGCGGTGCTGAACGTGCCTGACCTCAGCAAGGCTCTTGGAGTCAAGGACCTTACCAGTGGCGAGATAACCTTTCTGGTACCTGAGAAGCCGAAGGAGCTGACGTCGTCCCTCGATTTAGCCGAGAAGAAACGCAAGCGGAAGCGAGAGAGGAACGCGGGCGTCATCACGTGTAGCTCAGACTCGGAAGCCGAAGAGGAGACCAAAGACTTGGATCTTTGGATCACGAAAGGCCCACCGGCTAAGCTACAGTATTCCGACGAGAAATTGTCCTTTCTGGCCATGTTCGGCTTGACCACGCTAAACACCAAGAACGGTAAGCGGATCGCGCGCCACCACTGCTCTAAGACGCGTTCGTTTCTATTTTCTTTCTCTCTTGGTTCTGTCGATTTTAATTTCGCGTAACGTTCGCGACTTTTTGCAGAGATAGAATTGTGTAAGGTCGAGAAGAGATTCAAATTGAATCCCGATCCGCCAGAACTACCTCCGGCAAAAGTAGAGCCTGTAGTTGAGTCCGTTTTGCCGATTCCGCGCGAGCATCCGGACGTTTTGCTTCACACGCCAGATTTCGAGCCCAAAGTTGGCTTTCTCAGGACCATAGGCCTCGATATTATGCCTCCCAATAAAAGAGACGGTAAGGATGACACATATTATTAGATATCTTTGCTAGAATAACGCTTATTCTAAAGTTTATGTAAAGGCGTGGAATGAATTACATGGTTACAGAGGCAGAAGAGACATGGCAGTACGTTCTACAAGATCGCAAGAAACGAAAGAGCGCGAACTCCGTTACTGCTTACTGTGAAAGAATCGCCAAAGTTTATTCTAAGAATCCTCCAGCTTTACCAAAACCATCATCTCAAAAGATGCGACTTCTGGATAGAGTTAAAAAGAACCACATCCCGGAACGTCCACCACCGCTACCACCTTTGGTTCCGAATATCGTTTCGATGTGTTATCCTACTTTACCTATACCGCCTATACCTGGTGAGAACGGTGTGAAACAGCACTGTAAAACCATAGACATCAGCGAGAGCACCGAAGAAGTGAGCGAGAAGAAAGAGAAGTCGAAGTGGACTGGAATCGAGGATATTATGTACGCTTATAAAGAATATTTGAAAGGTGCGTGCCGAGAATCCTCCGTTATACAATATTATATTAGGGGTACCCATAAGTAAACAAGTGTTTACACGACTCTTATATACTTATCGATTTCTACTTGAGCTGTGTAGCATATAAATAGTATTTTCTTAGTGTGCTATTTGGATAAGGTATATTCAACTTATTATTATATGATTGATTAAAAAAGAATAAAAGCTCTATAGACTTTTAAATGTGTTTCATTTTGAAATACTTCATTATTTATGAGTACCCCTAATGCATATATATATATATATATATATATATATACACACACAGTATATATATATATATATATGTATATATATATATGATAGACAAATATCACGATATTCGATACGACATAACAAAACATTGCGCGTAATTTCCTGCCCTTTCTAGAGAAGGCACTGGAGAAGAGAATTCTGACAAGCGAAACATCAAAACTGGTGGCGCAGTCCAACATCTTGCGTTCCGAAACCATTCAGTTAGAACGGAAGATTTACGAGCTCCTGTCCGCTAGAACAGCCCTTGATTCCGAGAGGCGAAAGCTCAGTGACAAAATCGAACGGATCAAAGCACTCATTAGGAACCTTAGATAGCGTCGCATAACGCACAACACGGAAACTCATTCATCTGTGATATTATCAGCGGGTTAAGGGCCGTTAGCGCGTAAAGTACACATACCGCTAAACGTAACATTTAGATAAGTAACGATTAAGGACGATAACTTTCAGTGACCAAATGTACAGCGATCCTTCTCGTGTGTATTGTTTTTTGCGGATTTTATTATTGCATAGTACAACGCCCTCGCGCCGTTGACGACGGGTGGTCGTGTCGGAAAATGCGGAGGTTCTCGATTCCCCCGGCTGGCAGATCCACCGAGGCTGCGATCGCGACCGTGGCTCAACCGTGGCTTACCGCACTAATCGATAGGTATTGTTTGGGCGCACTTCGCCGAGCGCGCGCCGATCTTGAATTGCAAACGCGGAGTCATATCAATCTTGTACGTGGATATGTATAAAGTTGGACTGTACAAATCGAAGCATCCCATCCGTGGAAACGCAGTTTTTACGACCGCGAGTTAAACACACGACTAAGGCTTTCTAGTTTCATCCTCTAACGGCTCTTACACTCCGAGCATAAATATAATTGTAATTTGTATCATAATATTTTAATGAAAAGAAAAATAGACAAATCGCGCGTGTAACTTATTTTATTCTGCGTAATGTGGACTTTTACGTCGAGTTATACTTGAAAGAACTATGATATATATCACGCAATTTGTATGTCGACCGATTGATAAAGTTAAGCGTTAGAGAAGAGAGGAGTACATTATTCATGAGGATCGAAAGGACACATTGACTATATATATATATATATATATATGTATGTATGTATGTATGTATGTATGTATGTATATGTATATGTATGTATGTGTGTGTGTGTGTGTGTGTGTGTGTGTGTGTGTGTGTGTGTGTGTGTGTGTGCGCGTGCGTGCGTGCGTGCGTGCGCGCGCGCGCGTGTGTGGTGTGTGTGTGTGTGTTGTGTGTGTGTGTGTGTACATATACACATACATGTGTACATATACACATATATAAATATATTGGACTGGCAAGTGTCGAGGAACCACTCGCACGCAACTATGCGACTACGTCCTTATCCTTACGCGATGCGAGCACGCGTGGGGTGAGACGAACTTGATCGTTGCACGAGGCGATGAGAGATCGCGAGCCTCCTTGCCTGCGTCTCGTGCGAGTTTGAACGCGCGTTGCAGGGAGTATTTATTCGGACGTTAGAGCGTTGCACGCGAGAGAGTTTTACGTTTTAACTTAATCGATCCCGACGACACGAGAACTCTAGTCCTACGGACATGTCCGCACCACGGGAAAACGGAATCGCGCGCGTTACACGCGCAAGATTCGAGGTATAGCGAACGAATCCTTCCTTTCCAATGTCCACCGTTCACTATTACGAACATACATGAACACATACACACATACACGAAGGCCAGTGAATACAGTCTACGGGGAGGAGCGTTAAAACGTCGTGACACGATACTGCGGTACTTAGGTAATGCGACTTAATTTTTCAAAAGAAACGAAGAAATCGCGAGAGACACTTCGTGCGGAGCACATTCCACAAAATGAAAAAAAACATGCTTGTTACCCGACCACCAACATTCCAACGCGTCATTTTAACACGGCAATCGGACTCTCGTCTCGTACGTACGTCCGTCTATAGTGGCGAACAAAATTCGGAAGAAATCGATCCCATTATTATTTTCCAATTCGTCCTTTCTTTTTTTCCTTCTCATTCTTATTTCCTTCCTTCGTCATTCCTTTCGTCTTTTCCTTTACGTTTGACGTGTCTGAGAGTCACACCGAGTAGGTGCGTTCTGGATATTCTTTTCACCTCTCTCTCTCTCTCTCTCTCTCTCTCTCTTTCTCTCTCTCTCTTTCTCTCTCTCTCTTTCTCTCTCTCTCTCTCTCTCTCTCTCTATCTCTATCTCTCTATATCCTCAAAAAAAAAAACTTTATCTCGCTCTCTTTCTCTTTTTATCCCTTGAGTGCATCTCTTCGATTTATCGCACACCGTAGAAATCGCGCTCGTCCGCACGGTGTGCGTGACAAGACTTTATAATTTTTTTTCTTCGCCGTTTCGTTCGTTGAGTGCCTAACATTTCTCCTTACATTTGTAAATATCATTATTTTTATGTATTATGTAACAGAAGAGGGAGACCGTCAGTGCGCGCCGGTCTCAGTCAACTGGCCAGAACAAGAGCCTAGGAGTAAATTGTTGAAAACATGAACTTGCGGAGTGTTTCTTTTCATTATCCTCCACTGTCCAAGAATAGGAATCCTCGGATTGATGATGAGTATAAGTAAGAGAGAGGTAGCTGTCTTGCTAAAGACAAAATGAATTTACGAAAATTCAACTTCAATTAACGTTTGATTAGTGCATTTTAATTTAAGAGTTTCAGAATACTGTCTACGTATTATATGCAAATGGATCAATAGTGGAGATTTTGTCCTGGCAATTTGTACGAAGCAAAATTACATTAATGCGTTAGAATTGTATTTATTTTGAACAATAGACACGTATTTTCGGGAATATTTGAAAAATGCTGTTTACATTTCCAATTACGCAGTGTAATAACCGCAAATGAAAATGAAACATTTCATTGCGTCGCTTTGATTGCAATTGCCGGAACTCACGGCATTGCGAATTTTGCGGAATGCGCAGAGTACTACCATAAGATCGGTAGCTATGACAGTATTTTCATTGTGAATATATCTTCATTCTACATCTCTCGCGTTAATTTTCACGGCCATGTCCACGATCATCATGAAAGTATCGAAAGATGAGATGATTTATTCTCTGTCCCTTTACTCCAAAAATAAAATAAATATATATATATATATATTCAGGAGGGATCCTGAGACCATCTGGGAAAGAGGAAGGGTGAATTAACAAATTGCGCGGGGAGAGAGAAGGTGGAGCTAAGACGGCGATGTGTAATTCTGAAATAATGCTCGCCAGGCTAGGGACTTCCGGCGGTGCGTAGTGGCGACACTACGGCCGACCGTTCCCGCGCAAACAAGTGCCAGCCGGACGCGGTCGCCGCCAAAATATCGGACGTGCATGCGCGTGAGCATCGTGGTTGCGCGGGCCGTGGCTTCATTCGGGTTTCGGCGCTCGTTGCTGTCGTGTCTGTGTAGCTGAAGCTCTCTACGTGTGTCTCTCTCCCACGCACGAAAAATCAAGCGCGACCCTCAATCAGTGAAATATGTCGGGACGCGGTAAAGGCGGTGAGTAGAAAAGCGAGATCATCCGTTGGCCACACGTCCGTTACCTCGCGCCGGCGAGGCCGATCCGCGATGATGCCCGGCATGTCCTTTCGCTTGCAGGCAAGACCAAGGGAAAGGCGAAGACTCGCAGCAGCAGGGCAGGGCTGCAGTTCCCCGTAGGGAGAATCCATCGTCTCCTGAGAAAAGGCAACTACGCGGAACGCGTCGGCGCTGGAGCACCGGTTTACCTCGCAGCCGTGATGGAATATTTGGCGGCCGAAGTGCTCGAGTTGGCTGGAAACGCAGCCAGAGATAACAAAAAAACAAGGTCGGTGGCGAGCCCTTCCTTTCTCTCTCTCTATCTCTATCTCTATCTCTCCCTCCTTCCCTCCCCCTTCCTTTCTGTCTTTCCTATTCGCCGTCTTTGTCGCTCTTTCACGCTGTGTCTCTCTTGCGCTCTATTTATCCTTATCTAGTTTTCCTTTTCGCTCGCGCATCACGCTACGGCATCCTGTTTTCTATCTCGCGTCCGCGTCTCGCTCGGTTTCTTCGCACCCTCGTCTGTCGCGTCATATGGAAGGAGGAGCATCTCCACCGTTAACCGATTTAAGGGGAAAATGATTTCTCAATTTCTCCCGGCAATATCCCGTTGATTATAATATTCTGTCGTGCTAATTCACCGGCAACGCTCGGTGACAAAATTTCGGTTATATCCCGTGATTCTGATATTTATCAATGTTGCCCTTGAGTTATATTCTAGAATCTCCAAACCCTCATGTGTGTATGTATGTGTGTTTAACCTTGCTAACAGATTGATTATATCTGCTAGTTTCTTGCATACACATAACATTAATAAAGCAAGAAAATAAATTGGAATTCTATAGGATACAAAATAAATTGGACATTTCTATGAGAATATAAGCAGTTCAACTTATATGTGTATTCTATTGAAATTTATAAATATTTTTTTTTTCTGCAGGATAATTCCACGTCACTTACAGTTGGCCATCCGGAATGATGAGGAGCTTAATAAACTATTATCTGGAGTAACTATTGCTCAAGGTGGTGTTCTGCCTAATATCCAAGCGGTCCTTTTGCCCAAGAAAACTGGTACTGGTGGGTCTGGAAAGGGTGACAAAGCATCCCAGGAATATTAGAATATTATACATTTATAACTAACCATACTTTAGAAACGTCTTTGTTTGCTGAAATCAGAAGATTGAATTAATATTCCTATGAATCTGCAGCAGGATCAGATTTACATAGTTGTGAAAATTTTAATGGATAAAATTATGATCAATAACAAAAAATTGCACTATAATTTAATTTCTTTTTTTTTTTTCTTGATTTCTATTTTGTGTTGAGATATCAATAAGGATTTGTGTGACATTTTTGTGGTTAATTGACAGCCTCCTGCAGAAGTTTTAATCTTACGCCATTAGAATATTTGAGTACATTTGTTCATGCTTGTAATTGTGTTTAGTCCTACTCTGGATACTATCGAAAGTATAATTACTGTTTAAGCGAAATACATGTCATAATTATCTTGACCATATAACAGCGTTAAATTGTGCTACTTCTAAATTGCTATATTAATTTAAGAAACTGTGTGACTGTTGAATGAATCTTTCTTGCTATATTTAAATAGAATGCTTAAGTAGTGTACTACTACTATCAATATTTTTTTGTTTCATGTATTTCTTTTATTTTATCGTTTTAAGTTTACTTTGCTATTACTATTATTCTTAATATTTAGCAAACTTTTTACTTTGCAAATATTTGAAAGTATATAACAAAGCAATCTTAAGCATTTTTGTTAAATGTAAGCGATATTTAATGCGAAAATAAATGGTAATATGTCCCTACTCAACACTAGCATTTGTGTATTGCTTATTTAAATATGAAAATATGAAGTATGTCAAATTTGACATGTAATTACATAATAACTGAAAAGTTCTACATTTTGACTAAATGCTCTCAATAGTTTAAGACCGTCAAGGCTGTAAAGGTTTTGTAATAATTCGAAAAATGTTGCTTCATGTATGAATTGAGGACAATATAGTTGATATAGTAAAATGGTTCGGTTCAATTTACACGGGTGCAGAATAGAATAGTCAACTTTCAGACTGTCAATATGTATTTCAGCAGAGACGAATATAGAGATCGAGTGCATCTAGAAATACAATAATCAATGCCGGCGACTATCAAACGAAATATATTTGCCTCACTTTAACTTATTGCACTTTATTGTGCTATTAATGTGCAATAGTTGAAGTTTTTCGATAAAAAGACTCAGCCCTGAGTAAATTTTCGTATTGGCAAAGAGGCTGCGAGGGGCCCGGCGATAATTGAAGAACGATACGGGAACGAAGAGTATCGACTGTTTCAGCCGACGGGACAATAAAGACTATTGGCTATGTCTTCCAGTTCAAGATCTTCGAACAAGAACAGATTAAATTCATTGTCATCAAAGTGCACTCACCGATTATACCATTACCAGTAATTACTATATATAGCTCAGAAATATAACTGTCGTTGACTGTTTTCATACGCAGTGTGGTACGTTACATCTCATGCAGATGATAGTACATGTCGCATTTTGGACTTGTTTCTAGCTAATGTAATTAGACCAGATGAAAATATAAAACTAATCGCGTTAGGAAATTTGAAGGAGAATATAAACACATAATGAGTGCCTTGAGAATTCAGTTTTCCAATAATGTCGAAAAACTCGTGCTTTCGTCTTGACAATAACATTAATATTTTAAATATCAGAATCGTCCCAAATATTTTGCATATCTCGAATTTGAATATGGTGCCAATTGAACAACGAAACAAATCACTATGATTGGTTGACTCAAGTTTCTCGTACATTCCAATCATAGTGCTGCTCAATGGGTGCTTTCTAGTAACGTACACAAGTGACACTGTGTAACACAGTGTCCGACTCAGTGCTTTCCAACTACGACACAAGTCGACACAATTGGACACAGCTAAAATGCTGTGTTCGACTGTGTTGTCACCAGGCTTGATAAACTCTTATGGGAAAATTCTGACCAGTGTTTTAACGCCATCTAAAAGATAGCCCCCAGGAAATGTGAACTACGATGCCAAAAATTCAATATGGCGTCTGTTGTAAGACTGGTGCGTGTATATGTTACTTATGTTCGCTGAACGCAGCCAACTATATTTCTACAATAAATATTTGAACGTTGTTTAACACTTCTTATAATTAAAGGAATTTTTTTGTGTGGTCATCGTCGCTCGCTCCAAACTACCATATATACGGTGAAGGTAAAAACATATTAACACGCTTGTTATTTAGACGTAAGTATTTGTTACGTTACTTTTTATTTGTAGCATCGAAAATGTTTTCAGCGTACGTTGCATCATAGATTTTAAAAGAACGTCCCTCTAAGATATTTGAGCATAGATATGGGGAGGACATGTTGTGTTCCTGAATGCAAGTCTGGGAAAGAAGTGCCTTCACATCGATTTCCCAAAGATCCTGAAAGATGCTCAAAATGGGTACAAAGTTTGAAATTGAAACATTTAGAAAATTATCCAAGCAATGAGATACAAAAAAATAAAGTGTGCCATAAACATTTTCGTCCAGAAGACTATAGTCCATGTTTGCATAAACGTATTTTATTAAATGTTGCGGTTCCTGTATTGTTTATACATAATACAAGTATAGATGCTTGGTGTACACATATCAACAACATTTTATGTAAAAAGATAACAACAGATAGCGATAATTATATGTATAAAGCAGCAATGCGAATATCAACAAAATATGCAAAAAAAAACAGTGAAAAAAAATAAAATAAAGAATGAGTATACATTGTTTTAAATTGTTTATTTTTTTAAAATTGCTTTTTAGTTATTCATTTTGTTCCAAATCCAATAAATTGATTAAAATTTAAATATAAAATTAAATATACTAAAACGAATAAGAGCTCATCTTTATCGATCGGTAAGTTACTTTGCTACGTAGTTCATATATTATTGGGGGTCATCTTTTAGATGGCGTTAAAACACTGGTCAGAAATTTTACATGGAAGTTTAACAACCCTGGTTGTCACTCCATGAATACCAACATTTTTAAATCTGATACCATTTATTTTTCTACGGAGTGGTAATTCTGATAGGAGGTAAACATTTTTAAGGTTATATTGAGATGTAAAGGACATGAGGATACACCTACAACTAAGAAGAAAAGTGAGGAGATATATTAGAACCATGGAAGGTATATAGTACTTTTTTATTATTTGATCAGGTAGCAAAATAATGTCTAAAGATGTCTAAAGACATTTTAATGAAGTATTATTGACGTCTTTAGACGCCAATAGATTTTTAATTGCATTATAAAATATAACATTTATATTGCAGGATGTAAAAATATATGTGTATTAACATTTTTAGACATTAAATAAATATAAAAGCCTTAGCATGAGGATGGTTAGCAAATTATTTATTGTATTATATGATACATTTATTTTAATAACAAATAACCTAGGCTTGCTGCCTGGGTATAATATAATAAAATAAATAAAACCAATATAATAATCAGTGTACATTGTTTATTCCTGGTCAAATATTTCCCTCAATAATTGCATCCTTCGATCTACTTGATGTCCAAAATTAATATTTTCATTTACATTATCATAAATATTATCATTCAGTTCCTCCATTTCGACATCATCATAATCGACACTATCATCGTCATAATTCAAACATAAATTATGTAAGATACATGCAGCTACAATTGTATTTGTAATAAACGGCATTTCACGGCATTCCGAAAAAAATTTTATTCGTCGAAAACGTCCTTTCAGATAACCAAATGTTTTTTCTACAGCCATACGCGTTGAAGAAAGTATGAAATTAAATTCGGTCTGAAGAAGAGTAAGATGACCGTTATCACGAAAAGGAGGAACAAGCCATTGTAAAGACGGATATGCAGAGTCTCCTATTATAAATTTTTCATCTGGAAAAATTACTTCTCTATGTTCATTAACTGAATTGTATAATACAGATTTTCTCAAGACTCGTGCATCATGGAGAGAACCTGGCTGACCACAGTATATGTTAGTGAATTTCATATGCGCATCTACAACAGCTTGTAGGCTTACAGAAAAGTATTTTTTCCGGTTACAATAATCTCTTGCATTCTCCACATTAGGTTTCTCTATTTTAATTTGAGTGCAGTCAATAGCCCCCATTATATTTGGAATGCCTCTTTTAGCATAAAACTGATGACAAACATATGCGACGTGTTGTCCTTCGGGCCATTTAATAACGTCGTCTAATTTTATCAATATCCAAGCTGTCACTCGGCGAATTACTCGAAAGACAGATGAAATTGAAACGTCAAATCTATCTGATATTGTTCGTAGAGATTCTGTATTTGCCAAGTGCCACAAAAATATAAGAAAGCTGAGTTTCGCTTCAATTGGTCTCACTCCAAACGAATGAGAAGGAATAAATCCACTTTCATGCAATTCATCTAGAATATATAAAGAATTATATGTTTTAAATATTATAAAATCATGTTTAAAAATATAAATTATTTGGTATTTAAAATGAATATTACCTATTAATCGAATTGCTAAATTACGCTTGATTCGCAAGTGCTCTTTAAATTCTAAATCTGTCCAACTATCCACAACATGAAGATAATCTTCAACTCGATGTCTTTTACACCCACTGATTAAATATTTCATTAAAGGAAACAACAATAAATAACCATCGTTTTCTTCACTACTGAAAGATGTATCATCAATTGAAAGACTACTATTGTTCCAGTCTATTTCACTGTTGCTTGAGTCTTCTGTGCTTATACTGGTGTTTATCATACTCTCCAGTACAAGATTAACAACTATCTTTTCCTTCCCATTCATCTATATTAAAATTACTTAATTAATTAATAAAACTATTAATTTTTTTAATAATATAAAATTAAATAAAGTGAAAAGATAAAATAAAACATGCTATATTTAATTAATATTAAAAATAGTATTATAAAAAATATATTTATTTAATTGATTACTTTTCCATAACAATTTAATGTACATAATTTAATAAGATTTTTTTAATCATTCTCTTCTATATATTTGATAAATAAGCTAATTTATAAGAAAATTTTGTTAAAAAACACTAACCTTTATATAACTTATAAGAAAGTATCTTGTAACGATTTAGATTATTATTTTAAATTATTGACATATGTCTGTTTGCATTGCAAACTAGTAACAAGATATATAAAGTAACTGCCCTGCACTCTGACGGTGAAAGGAAAAAGCTAAGCAGCGTTCCAGCTACAAGTCGACACTGTGTAACACTGTGTCACACAGTGTATGACTGTGTTCTGTTGCTGGAAAACACCCACTATCATCAGAGAGAAACCTGAGAGCGGCCGACATGGCATTTTCTACGACACCGATTTCCCGCACTGGGAAAGGACGCCATCTGCATCTATTTTAACAGGGTAACTACGATGCTACAGCCACTTTCAAGTCTCGGTGGTAAAATCTGCATGTAGTGGAAGTCCGTGCTACATCCACTTTCAGGCGATTTATGTCCGTGCTGCAACCACAGTTGCCATCTCAATGGCTGCGTTCAATAGACTCAACAGTTGGACAATATTACTAGATTTTCCACTGAATCTCGCTCCTGATTGGTAAATATTTCTGGGTCTATGAAGAATCTAAAAGAATGCTCCAATCACAGACAATAATCACTAAGCGCTCTCTGATCACTTTGTTCTACTGAACGCGGCCTATGTCAGACTATGCCCGGAGGTCTAAAGAGAGAGCGGAGAGAAGAGGGGGAGGAGCAGGAAAAATAAAAATACGTATTAAATATTAAATGTGGGAATACATGTTGCCGTATCAAAGTCTCCTGCATAATAAACGATTTGACACGTCTGGAGACGCATGATGTGTCGTTACCCGCGTCCCGTTCCCTTCTGCGTCCTGCTTCCCAATTCTCAATTCTCAATTCAGCATCCCGTCCGCTCCAGACATTCGTTCGTTGCACTGACAATGGCTGTCGGTGAGCATTCGATCCGCTCGAAGAAGCACGTGTTAATTAACGCGACGAGACTCCGATTATAAATATATCCCGCGAGTCGACGAAATATCTGAACTTTTAAAAAAAACATCAAAGAAAATCACGTTGATGTTGTCATGGGTGAAATCTCACCCTGGTATATATTTTTTTATTTTCGAAATAAAAAGAGCCAAACGAATGTAATTAAATGTTATTTATCATCATTGAATATTAGATGAAAAGTAAAGAAGAGTTGTTGTCCGCAGCGGATAATCTAACATTTAATAAGAACAAGACAAAATTCGCATGGGATGAAATTCCACTCTTTAACGCTACCATGACCTTTAATTATTCTCCGAAAACAGCGTCACAACAACTTTGACACTCTGTACAATTAGTTGCTAACACATTTTCTAATCGTACACATTCCTCTTTAATTAACATAAAGCTAACAAGTATTCGATGCTTCGATAGAATAATTTTCTTTATTTTCAGTAATCAATAAATAATAAATCAATGTCGCGTACAGTTGAAAGGCCTCCTCGCATTCCCCTCGTCCCCCCTCGTCGTCGAACCTTCGAGAAAAGAAAAGACGCCCAAGGGCAAGTCTCTCTTGCTTCAACTGCCGCCGAGGCTCGCAATGTTTACATCGCGCCGATTGTGTTGATCGGCTCGCGAGCGACGACACTTTTTGCCCTTCGTATTATAATACTCGCGCACCTCGTGTATTCGATCTCATTCCATCAACAGCAGCCGTGCGCGACGCGCTCGTCACTTCCGTCTCGAAAGAAATGTATCTCGTCGGTCCTCGAGATACACAATCGGCATCGCGTTGATTAACCCGCACGATCGAATCGCGAGTATCGGCGTTAGAAGCGTGAGTGAGTGAAATCCGGAGGACTCCGGAGGAGCAGCCGGGAAGCAGGACGCCGGCAGCGATACGTCACGTTTCCAGGTATGTGGAATCATTTATTATGCGGGAAGTCTGCGATAACGAGAGCGGACGTTTGACGAATTTTCCGGGAATAAGAAGTCGGAATTTCGCACTCGGCATTCACGATCCGTCATCATCCGACTAGTAATCATAGACACTTTATGAATCTGCAATTACTCTCGTCAATCTCTGCCTGTCTATCTATTTATTGCGTTGTTGTATACAAGAGATATTGATCCAGACAGAGACGGATAACGGTCCATGAACGCGGATCTCTAATTCCTCATGTTCAATCAAGCTCTGAATCAAATTCTGAATAATTTTCAACTGTGTGAGTATATCGGTCTTGTGTAGAATATTCAACGTCATACCGCTTCTTAGACTGCGACCTTTTTTGTTTTCCGTCAGCGCTTCTTTCAAGTCTGTTTACTCCCGTTACGGGATCTAAATTTAAATGTTCATTCGTAAAAGAGTATTTTCGAGAGCACACAACTGTTGTGTCCGCTTCTTGTTGTCATGTTTTTTCGTCAGCTCTTTCAAGAGCTCCTATCTAGACTTTCAATGACAATGAAGAAAAAAAATCGTAACGAATATTCTCCACTCATCCCGACTAAACATTCTTTCTCTACCGCAGCTTACTAACCAAGAACGCTAAATTTTTGTTCCAGACGTTGCGGGAAGCAAGTCCGGCGGACACGGATGCCGCACCGGAGGATTCGGTTCGGGCAGAGCAGGGTCGGCCGGAAGGTAAAGTTTACAAGTTTCCTACACATCTGTGTTCAACTCTTTACAATCTTTGCCTTTGCAACTTGTTCCTCATCAGCTCTCTCGAAAGTTTCATGTTTCATTTAAATTTTCAAAGTTGGAACAAAAATATAAAGATAAAAATATCATATCAAAATATTTACGTATTTTCGATTCGTCCCGACCAAAGATATTCTCTCTCTACCGCAGATTATCAACCGGGAAAACTACTTTTCTGTTTCAGTTGTTACGGAAAGCAGCAACAATCCGGCAGATGCGGATGCCGCATCGGAGGTTCGGGCCAAGCAGAGTCGGTCGGAAGGTAAAATTCACAAGTTTCCTACACATCTGTGTTCAATCCTTTACGATCTTTGCCTTTGCAACTTGTTCCTCATCAGCTCTCTTGAAAGCTACAAGTCTTATTTAAATTTTCAATATTGGAACAAAAATATAAAGATATAAATTCCGTATCAAAGTATTTCTGTATTTTCGATTCGTCCCGATCAAAGATATTCTCTCTCTACCGCAGATTATCAACCGGGAAAATTATTTTTCTGTTTCAGTTGTTGCGGAAAGCAGCAGCAATCCGGCAGATGCGGATGCCGCACCGGAGGATCCGGTTCGGGCCAAGCAGTGTCGGTCGGAAGGTAAAATTCACAAGTTTCCTACACATCTGTGTTCAATCCTTTACGATCTTTGCCTTTGCAACTTGTTCCTCATCAGTTCTCTTGAAAGCTCCAAGTCCCATTTAAATTTTCAATGTTGGAACCAAAATATAAAGATAAAAATTCCGTATCAAAATATTTCCGTATTTTCGATTCGTCCCGACCAAAGATATTCTCTCTCTACCGCAGGTTATCAACCGGGAAAATTATTTTTCTGTTTCAGTTGTTGCGGAAAGCAACAGCAATCCGGCGGACGCGGATGCCGCATCGGAGGATCCGATTCGGGCCAAGCAGAGTCGGCTTGAAGGTAAGTTTACAAGTTTACTTATATAGTCCTCTGTTTGATCCTTGGCGATCTAGAGCTGGAATATTATTTTCGGCTCGAATTGAATTACGATCGCAGAGGGTAAACTACTCTTTTACTCGCCCGCACTTGGTGGTCAAATCTGATGAGCGAATGTGAATTTTTTGTTACAGTGTTGAAGCGGAATGTGGCCGGCTCTGACTGCAAGTCGTTTCGGTGAGTCAAAATGAAAAGAGAAACTATATTCTGCATGACGGATGTGGGATTAAAAAATATCGTTCGAGTCAATGCAAATTGCAAATAGATTCTTGCATGTGTGTGTTTGTGAAACGTTGAATAAAATACATTGCTCGAAACAATCAGGGGATTACTTGATCGTATAGCCTGCGTTATATACGAGATTTAAAATACCGAATGATGATGATTCTTTTTTGATATTCAGTTATCTGAATAAGAGATATTCATGTCTACAAACGCGATACCGTCATCAACTACATTATTTTTATTTTTCAAGCGGGCCGCAGAAATATTTAACGACAGAATTATTAGACAATATTCAATTGTCCGCGTAAAATATATTCATACGCATAAATGCCGAAACCATTGGCTACTTTTCTTTTATTTCCTTAAAACAGGCTGTAAAATTATTTGGCAATATTCATTACGATCCCTATTGTCTCGAGTAGCGTATAATGCGCCAGAAATTGCGTAGAAATTGCGCCAGCGCACGCCGAGCTTGAGGTATCCTCGCTCGCGTGCCTTTGAATATCGCGACCGCGGTTATCAATATACGCGTTTTTACCCACGCTGCTAACAAAGAAAGCTTAAATTCTCATTTCGCCAAAGCATCGCGAACGTAAGCTTCGTCGTGACGGAACTATCATGCGTGAAAACTTTGTTCCGCTCTCTCTCTCTCTCTCTCTCTTTGTGCTCCCTCGGAGCAACCGGTTTCTAATTGTCTAATCTTTCTTCGCATGCATTCGCGAATATTCTTGTAAATATCGATACTCCCGCATTTTCGCGACTTTTCAGGCGCGAAAAACGCCGTAAAAATCCGTTGAACGAGTCGATAAATTTTCACACGGTTCTTGCTCCTCGCCGATCGAGTTTATAGAGTTCGTTTCGCAGCGCGTAAAAAGTTTCCACCGACGTCGACGTAAAACGTTCGTTAATTGACGCAAATATCGCCGTTCTAATACCGCGTATCGACGACGTCGCGGAAGTGCGGCGAAAGTGTAGCAATCAACGTGGGACGCGCTGCAAGATGGGATGCTGCGCGACATGGAGAGCACGGACATGGACGGACATTGATGGATCTAGTTGGATGCAACGGGACATTATCAATATCGGATCATCATCATCATCGGTGAGCGTTTGACTCAATGCTCGCAGAGAGCTCTTTTATTATTACATTGTGCATGCCGCAAATTTGCATTGACTTTTGTCGAACGAAAAATATATTCCATAAATTATTGCCATATGTTATGGCCATATATTATTGCCATATATTGTTGCCATATATTGTTGCCATATATTGTTGCCATATATTGTTGCCGTATATTATTGCCATATATTATTGTCATATATTGCCATGTATTCTCGCCACATATTATGGCCACTTGAAATCGCGCGAGCAATCGAGAAAACTTACCGGTAATCGCAAAGGCGCACGGCAGACGTCACGGACGGATGCCAGCAGCCCGTCTCAAGGCTGCCCGATAACAATACTGTTGCTACAATTTAACTTTGAACCACAGCGGCCTCTGGTCGCAGGAAACTTTCTATCGCGGACTAACCCTTTGCGCGGAATGTTCCCGAGAAGAACTCTTGAGATAAACGCTAGTTATAAGCGAACTTGCCTCGTTAGGGCCCCGTCGCAGTATCGTTGTCGTGGAAAATAAGAAAGAAAGGAGTTAAACATCCGACACCATTGTGAAAAGAGGGGCGATGACGTCCCTTCGCGAGTAGAATGTTAGGCCCTTGCGAACGCGAACGTTAAATTCCACCGCGGCTGCGAACGTTCCCCGACTAATTTCTTCGTGAAAATAACACACTCGAATTTGCAACGACGACATAACGGGAATATTTAGCAAGTGCTACCTTGAAATTTTCGATTAGATTATATTTTTCGTCAGCCGTCGTTCTGTCGCCTAGCCCCATTCTTTCGCCCGAGTGCCTCACCAGCTTACTTGTGTTTTACTTCGCCGGCGGCTTGTCCTTCTTCTTCTTCTTCTTCTTCTTGCACGCTGGCAACTGTCGTTAGATCATGTGGGCCGCTCTTGGCTCGAGCAGCTTCGTTACTTTTTCGATACCATCTCGGCGCGTACTCATCCATTACATTTCTGTAATTAATAGCTCGGTTGTTGCGTACATCGCAAAATGATATGGGAATTTTATATTTATCTTAATCCGTTCTATGTCTTCGTGAATTCCTAGGAGCGAGGAATTTGTGAAACACTCTGTACATATGTTTCCGATTGCAATTTTAGTGTTATTTCAACTTCGAATTATTAACTTAAGGAATGCCAACGTGTGTATATATTTATAAAATAAAAATTATTCTAAATTTTTTCACGTCTCGCAATCCTAAGAGACATATATATATATATATGCATATTCGGCCTATTTTCTGTATTAATAGTCTTTGATATCTTCCGATATGTATATACATATTTTGAAACATTTTCTTTGGATATTATATCAAACGGATTTTGCGTGTCACGTAATATCCTTCGGACTGCACGGACATTATTATTTTGATTTCTTTGGTATTCATTAAGAATTATCCAGAACGCAACTGCCATGTTGAACGACTCAATTGTCGTGTGAAATGTTTCGATTTTCACAAATTCATATAAAATTTTTCATTTTTCACTGATTCACAGAAGTCTTTCACTTTTCATTAGTTTACGCTAAGGAAAAGATTCATGATCGCTGCCCTGAGCAGCTGTAACGCTTCTCCAATCATATATGTCGGCGCGCTACTATTCCTCAGATTTCTGTCATTAATAACTCTATAATCATTGCGAATCTCGCAAAACGGTATGGGACTTTTATGTTTGTCTCAACCCAATCTACCCTCACACTTCGGGTTGGCAGCTAATTACCGGACACTTTGTATGATCTTCATGATATTAATCATACACAATGTCAATTCTTTTTCTTTTGGCACATGTTAATGTTAACATGTTAATTCATGTTATAAACGCGTAACAATGTGCGAGATCGTGCTTGTCAAGTATAAGCTATTGTGGTTATAGCACGGACATAAACCGCCTGGAAGTGGATATAGCATGGACTGCCACCTCATGCAGGTTTTACCGCCGAAACATGAAAGTGGATGTAGCATCGTAGTTCCCCTCTTAAAATATATGCAGATGGCGTCCTTTCCCAATGCGGAAAGTCGGTGTTGCGAAAACGCCGTGTTAGCCGCTCTCACGTTCCTCTCTGCACGAATTCAGTTAATTAATTAGTTCAGCAGTGCAGCTAAAAAGAATAGATCAACTTTTTGTTACAATTTCTGCTTTCTCTAAAGCCAGCGGCACACGGTGCTTGTTTTCGTGCTGGACTGCTTGCTGCAATAAAATATTGCCTTCTGATTGGTACATTTCGAAAGATAGATGGATGTGTCCCTGACTTTACTCTCTTTTCCTCTCTCTAAATATATATTTATTTAAATTTTTATTAAATCATATAGAATAAGAATCATTAAATGTTATAAATCCTTTGAACGCCGTATAATAGCCTTCCTTTCAGGGCTCAAACCATTTGTAGTCTCAAGTGGACCCTACCAGTTATGGTTAGAAACAAGATAGCATATACACAGTTCATGTTTGACTACATCAAATCTAAAGCTAAGACTCCATGCATGCGGTGAGCTCCGGCAAACGGCTGCGGTGACCAATCAGGAGACAGACGCATGCCGGAGCTTGCCGCAACCGGACTTGCGCCTCCCTCCTGATTGGTCACCGCAGCATTTGCCGCAGCTCACCGCATGCATGGAGTCTTAGCTTTACAGAGAGTGTCGCTACTATGTATACTGTTAGATCGTGGTCAGTTATGGCGCGGGCTGCGGAGTGAAGTGTCGTGCGAGGAACCGTTGCCCGTAAATTTTCGTGATTTTGGCTCGCTATAGCTGAGTCGCGCGTTTCAATCGTCGCTAGCGGGAGTGCCGAAAGTGAAATTTGCGCGTGTATTACAGTAGAATATTGTTCAATAGCTGTGGAGTGAGTCGTGGAAGTACCGAGAAAAGTTTCGTCCGTTCGCTACGTAACGGCATTTCGGGTTTCGTATTGCTGAGATTCGCGTTCTCGACTCACCGATTGAGTCGAAATCTGTGAATCGTTAGATATAATAATCTAACGCATATGTGCCATAGCATCGTTCAATATCTGTTGGAAGCGGTCGTTTGCTTGATCGTCGGGAATACCTAGCCAAGCTTCGTGACCGTTTTTTATCATGGCCGACTTTTCGGATCGTATGGCCGGAGCCACAGGCCCAGAGCCATCTATTGAAGGAAGGAAGAAAGGAAGGATCGTATGGCCGACTCTATCGAGTGAAACATCGTAATAAGTTCGACAAGGACGACGAGAGCGACGAGAACGACGATGAGGACGACGAGGACGAGAACGATGAGGACGACGAGGACGATGAGGACAACGAGGGGTTAGGACGCCAGCGAGACGTGTTCATCGAGTTAGTGCACAAGTGAAAAGTGAATTAAGTGGAAAGTGATAAGTGTTATGAAAAAGGCCTGTAATTATTATTAAAGTGAAAGTGTTTAAATTGTGCTACGAAGAAATATTGTTAAGTGTCCTTGGATATATTTTGTGAAGAGGATCTTCAGAAACGACTAAAGAGTAGGATTATTTTATATTCCTCGTATTATAAAATTCAAAATTGTCCTCATCACGATATCGCGTTCTTTTAACTTGACAATAGGAAGATCAATTCTTACAACTAACGCTATCCATGTAGAAAATTGTCGATTCCTAGAATTGACTCCAAAGATAACGACCTCCGTTCCGTGAATCACATGTCTTTCGACAAAGGGAGCCACATGCACGCATAGGCCCAGTAATTCATTTTCGCATCGATTTATCTTGATCTAACAGCTTTAAATTTTGCATAACAAGTAGCATACCTAGTTACGATTTATGGGAACCTTAGTTATTTTGGAGT